>NC_139763.1:1345617-1833317 GCF_965231275.1 Zosterops lateralis
CACAGAAACAGCAGCGCAGAGAGTTGAGTTTAAAAGGAACATTTATTTTATTTCCCCCTTTCCTCACTGTCCATCCCCCAGCTCGAGATAGCAGGAGATGGTTGAGCACCCTGTCAGTGAGATCTTCTGCTTATTGCTTCCCCATGAGGAAAAAAAATAGTTCTGAACCCCCAGGAACAGCTTTCCCTTGATGGCCCAGCTTTTAATCCATGATTTCAGGCTCCAGTGGTCGGCATAAGCCACAATAAACCACACTTGGAACAAGATGCTCAACTTGAGGGTGCTGAAATTGATTTAAAACCAAAATACCTGTTGAGGACAGAGGCTTTTAGAGCAGCAGGAAGGCACCTGTGAGAGGGAAAGAGCTGAAGGCCAAACTCTGGGGCAGGATTTGCTTTCATCCCCTGCTCAGAGGTTTTGGGATGTGCTCAGCATCCCAAAGCTGGCAGCAGTGCTCACTCAGGAATGGTGTTTTCCCTGGGAACATCCCCTGCCCAAGGAGTTATTTTACATTCATTGCTATTTCTGACTGCAGAAAAGGGAGGGAGGGGTGGGGCTGGATTTTAGACCTGATTCTGTCAGAGCAAACTTTAGGGCTCTGGAGTAATTGGAATTTACAACTCTCCTGTCTGGACGCTGTGACCCTGCCCAGCTTCCCTTCAGCAGCTGCACTCACATCCTGCCCTGGCAAGGTCCAAAAATAGGTCGGATTTCAGATACTTAATTGTCATTAATTTTTCAAAGGGCCCCCCCTGTGTGCCAAGGGTCACGTTCCCGAGGCTGCCACAGCTCCAGGAGAGTTGGGACACCATTCCCAGGGATGTCCAGGGTGGGATTGTTGGGGGGTCTGGGCAGGGACAGGAGCTGGAATTTCATCAGCCTTGGGGGTCCCTTCCCAGCTCAGGATGTTCTGTGGTTCCATAACCAGTCAGATTCTGAGAAAACCCACCTGGGGATGAACTGGGAAATAATTTGCAGCATTCTGGAGGTTCTGATCCCTCTGATTTACCTCTGTAGGGAAATTTTAAGCCCAAGATTTCAACAGTTTCTCTGATTTTTTTGTGGCTAAATTGCAGTGATCGAGTGAACAGGGTGGCTGCTTGTCAGGATTAAAGTGACTTTATTTTCCTTATAACTTGCTTGAAGAACAAACTCCTAATCCTGTTTATAAAACGATGAACAGCCTGCAGCTTCCCACTGGGAGAGAGAGGGGACAAGGCTGAGGTGGGACAGTGCAAGAAATCCAGGGAATCGCTGGCAGGAGAGAGGGAACAAAAATTGCCCCAAAATTTACTGCTCGCTTTAAATACAGCAGCAAAAATATAACAACAGCATCAACCCCCAATTCCCTGAGGGATGTGGTGAGCTGGAAACCTGCTCCCTGTACCCTGTGATATTCTGGACCCGTGTTACACAGTGAAATAAAAAGTGACTCAGCCCCAGAATTTATTTTAGAAATGCCATTAAAATGCTCTTTAAAAGCAAAATAAAACCCAGAGACACATGATCAGCATGGAGCAATTATTAGGAAAAGTTCAGTGATCCAGAGTAAAATACTTTATTAAATACAAAGCAAATCAATCTTCATTGTGAGTAAGAATTAAGTCACCAAATGAGTTCCAGCTCTAGAAGGCAGGAGAGGAAGTTTTGCTCTAAATTTCACCTACATTATTGTACTAAGTGTTTAAAGATTGGGAATTTTCTGGATGTTTAAAACCTGGTTCAAAGGGTTGTTTTGGGTACCCCTTGGCTTTGATGAAAATTCATTTTTTTAAATCTGTTGTGGCTGTAGATGGGTCAAACAAATGGCTCAGTCTTTAATTTTGTACCTTAAAAATTAAGAAAAGATTGGGTTGTCCACACAAAAGGCTAAAACAAAAGATCTCTGAATCCTGGAATGGTTTGGGTTGGAAAGGACATTAAAGATAATCCAAATCCAGCTCTTCACCATGGCAGGGACACCTCCCACTGTCCCCAGTGTCCAACCTGGCCTTGGGCACTGCCAGGGATCCAGGGGCAGCCACAGCAAATCTGGGAATTCCAGCCCAGCCCCTCCTCACCCTCCCAGGGATGATTTTTTCCCAACATCCCACCTCAACTTGTCATTTCTCAGTGTGAAGCCATTCCCTGTGTCCTGTCCCTTTGGCCCTTGGGAATTGTCTCTCTCCAGGTTTCCTGGGGCTCCTTCAGGCCCTGCAAGGCCACCCTGAGCTCAGCCCAAAGCTTCTCCTGTCCAGGCTGAACAATCCCAGCTGTGCCAGCCTTTCCTCCCAGCAGAGCTGCTCCATCCCTCTAAAACGTTAAATATTTTAGTTTTAAAATCTGTTGTGGGTTGTACTTGGGTCAAGCAAAGAGCTCCATTTTTCACTTTGGCACCTTAAAAATCGAGAGATTAAATTGCCCCACAGGTCTGGTTAAAACAAAACATCATTGAATCATAAGAGATCACAGATCCATGGAATGGTTTGGGTTGGAAATGACCTCAAAGTCCATCCAGGGTCACCAGGGACACCTCCCACTGTCCCCAAATGTCCAACCTGGGCTGGGACATTTCCTGGGATCCAGGGGCAGCCACAGCTCCCACTGTGCCCCTGTGAGGTGAGAGGAGCAGTTCTGTGAAGAAGAAGCTTTGCTCCTGTGAGTTTTTTCCCTCTTTTTCCCAATGACTTGTTCTCCTAAACCCTCTTCCCATTTTCCTGAGCATCCGCCTGGCCCTGGGTGTCCTGACTGCCCTGGAGATGTTGGATTTTCCCTCCCTGCTCCCATGGGATCACAGAATCACGGAATCACAGAATGTGTAGGTTGGAAGAGCCCTTCAAGATCATCGAGTCCAGCCCAGCCCTGACACCTCAACTGGGTCATGGCATCGAGTGCCACATCCAGTTTCCTTTTAAACACATCCAGGGATGGTGACTCCACCACCTCCCCGGGCAGACCATTCCAGTATTTAATCACTCTTTATGTGAAAAACTTCTTCCTGATGTCCAACCTGTATTTCCCTTGGTGCAGCTCAAGGCTGTGTCCTCTGGTTCTGTCAGTGCTGCCTGGAGAGAGACCAACCCCACTGAGCACAGGCACCTTTCAGGGGGTTGTAGAGAGTGATCAGGTCACCCCTGAGTCTCCTTTTCTCCAGGATAAACACCCCCAGCTCCCTCAGTCGTTCTTCATCTGGCTTGTTTTCCAATCCCTTCACCAGCTTTGGTGCCTCCTCTGGACACGTTCAAGTGTCTCAATGTCCTTCCTGAACTGAGGGGCCAGAGCTGGACACAGCACTCAATGTCCATCCTAAACTGGACACAGCACTCAGTGTCCATCCTAAACTGGACACAGCACTCAATGTCCATCCTGAACTGGACACAGCACTCAGTGTCCACCCTAAACTGGACACAGCACTCAATGTCCATCCTGAACTGGACACAGCACTCGAGGTGTGGCCTCACCAGTGCCCAGTCCAGGGGCAGAATGAGCTCCCTGCTCCTGCTGGCCACACCATTCCTGATACAGGCCAGGGGCCATTGGCCCTGGGCTCACTCCTCTCCTGTGCCACAAGAAGGGAACTGCAGAAACCTTCACCCCTTTGGAAACCTCTCCCTTCCTGGCCCACTTTTAGCAGAACTGGGGCACAGCTTTGCCCTATTTCACAAACAATTGGGGGATCATCAGAGTTTGGTGCTCTGGAGAAAGCAGAGTAAGGGAGAGGAAAAAGGACACACAAAAAAAAATCTGTGGGGAGCACAAACACTTCAGTCTCAGCATCTTCTCTTCCCCTCCAGAGCAGGGCTGGGAGTGCAGAGCAAACGTGGCTCTTTTCCTGGCACTGCTGCCCAAAATTTTTCAGTCTGGACATTGATGATTGATTAATCAGCTACTGCAGGAGCTCTGAGAACGTGGTTTGCTCTTCCCCAGGACCCCAGAGGAGCAAAATTTTTTGCTGAGCCAAAAGTCTTTTCTGCCTCACCCTTAAATTTTTTTGGGGGTTGCTTTGCTGTGTCTCCCTCAGGGCCAGGCATCTTTGTCTTGAATTAGGTCACTCTTAGCCAGTGTCAAACTTGGAGGAGCCTTGCTGAAGCTGGCAGTCTAAAAAAAACAACAACCAAAAAAAAAAAAAAACCAAAAAAAACAAAACAAAACAAAAAAAACACCCAAAAAATGGAAATATGGAAATATTTTCCATGCCACAGAGACTATTGGTCTGTGACCCACCAAAATATCCAAAAATCCAGATGCATCAGACCGATTCTGATGAAGTTGGCATGGCCTTATCTGGGTCAATTGTCTTAACAAGACATTATGTCACCCGTTAGGGGAAAAAAATACAATCTGAACCCCCTAAAAATAACTAATGGGAAAAACCTTGCACAACAAAGCCAGTGGCACATCAGAAAAAAAAAAATAGAAATAAATTCAGACTCACGATATATTTAATCATCTGTATTTATTCCTCTGCTAATCTAAATACAGGCGAATGTTCTTTTTCTTCTTGGAAACGAGGCAATTCTGGAAAATTTCATATTTTAGGCAGCTCCTTTGAGCAGCTTCTCTCTTAAAACTTCAATTTTGTTATTTGTGAGGAGGAGAGCCATTGGAATGAGAGAAATTTGCATTGTATATCAGTTATTTTACCATAGCAGCTCTGTCCTCCGGGCTCTCAGAACAGGCACCAGAGGAATCTCATTTTTGTGCTTTGCCACAGAAGGAGAACTTGGATTTTATGCCAATCCCTCTGAAGAAGGTGGGAATGAAGAGAAGGAAGGCCCAGGAAGAAGGGAAAGGCAGAGGGTGTGTTGTGTCCATTCAGTGCATCCTGCACACAGAAATATTTTGCAGTAGTGATGGATAAAACCTTTAAAATCACTGATCCATTGGGACAAAAGTTAACGCAGACAACAAATTCCAGGAATTTCATGGGAAAAATCCATTGGTGGAAAAACCCGAGGTGGGAAAACTCCAAACCATCATCCTGCAGGTTCCTCCTGGGGGACAAACTCTGATCTCTGCTCCTGCCACAGGAACAGCACCCAGGAAAAGGCTGGAGCTGTTCCAGGAGGGATTGAGGGGGAATTTTAGGGCAAGGCTCTGCCCCCAGAGGGTTCAGGCACTGCCCAGGCTCCCCAGGGAATGGGTGCAAAAATAACACGTTAACATCCAGCAAAACTTCTGGTGATTTTGCAAAATAAATAAAATTCCCCTAGTTTGGGATGTGTGAGCACACAGGGAGAGCACAGGATAAGGGAATTCCCTGCTGTGTTTGCAACTCTGCTGCTCCCACCTCCTTGGGAAGGTGAATTCCCCAAATGTCCAACAGGCTGATCCAACATGGAACTGCTCCTGGGACCTGATGGGAGCCAGGGAGAGGCTGGAGCTGTTCCAGGAGGGATTGAGGGGGGATTGTAGGGCAAGGCTCTTCCCCCAGAGGGTTCAGGCACTGCCCAGGCTCCCCAGGGAATGGGCACAGCCCCAGAGCTCCAGGAGCCTTTGGACAGCCCTGCCAGGGATGCCCAGGGGGGATTGTTGGGGCTCTGGGCAGGGACAGGACTTGGATTGATGGTCCCTGTGGGTTTATTCCCATTTAGGATATTCCAACATTCCATGAAGTAGGTGTTGAATCCAACTCCGTGGGGAGTTTTTCCAGCCCAACCTGAATTTGAGAGAAAAAGGGCAAAGCAGTGAGAGATCTGCAAAGAGGAGCTCAGTGACACTGTGGAAACCAAAGGGATCCTGTGGTCCTTCATCCCAGCAGAATCCAGAAAACACAGGAGTTTTTTCACTGAGGGGATACCTTGGAGCACAGAGAGGATGGAATCATGGAATGATTAAATGGAAATTACCTTAAATCCCACCCAGTGCCACCCCTGCCATGGCAGGGACACCTCCCACTGTCCCCAATGTCCAACCTGGCCTTGGGCACTGCCAGGGATCCAGGGGCAGCCACAGCAAATCTGGGAATTCCATCCCAGAGAATAATTCCTGCCCAATATCCCACCTAAAGTTCCTGTCAGCTTCAGGCTATTAGTGTGTCCTATCACTACAAGCCCTCCTGAAAGATAAAACATGTCAGAAGTCTTGGAGTTCTTGAGACTCTTGAAATTGGTTGTTTGAAGCTTTTTTTTTTTTTTCCTTTTGCTAAATGGATTCGAGATTGAGTTGGATTAAAGCCTCAATAAATACCTACAGTGTTTGTCTTTCATCTGGGCAATGTTTGCCTGCTTTTAAATAGGCTGCTCTTGTTTGCTCCAGTGTTGTCATGTTGATGGGAGCCTTTGGAAACAGGAGTCCTGCCCTTAATTCAATAAAAGGATTTGGAAACCTGCGGCTCCAACTCGACTCAAATATAACTGGGAGAAATCCAGAGTAGCAGGACTTGATTTCATTGCTGGGGAAGCAGCAGGGGAGCAGCTCCTTGACAATTTTTGATGTCCAGATGACTTTTTTATGTGCCTCAGGACAGCTTGTGGTAGTGTAGTTATTATTTTTAAAGCTCAGCCCTGGCCAGAGGCAGCTCTGCTGTTCCACGTGGTGGGAAAACCCAGCAGTGCTTCCCTGGGAGGAGAAAATTCCTCCTTCTGCCCCTCTGCTCCATCCTTGGGGGATCCCACCTGGAGAGCAGCTCCCGGCACTGAGATCCCAGCCCTGGGAGGACGTGGAGCTGCAGGAGAGAGCCCAGAGGAGGCTCCAGGATGAGCAGAGGGATGGAGCAGCTCTGCTGGGAGGAAAGGCTGGCACAGCTGGGATTGTTCAGCCTGGACAGGAGAAGCTTTGGGCTGAGCTCAGGGTGGCCTTGCAGGGCCTGAAGGAGCCCCAGGAAACCTGGAGAGAGACAATTCCCAAGGGCCAAAGGGACAGGACACAGGGAATGGCTTCAAACTGAGAAATGACAAGTTGAGGTGGGATGTTGGGAAAAAATCATCCCTGGGAGAGTGAGGAGGGGCTGGGATGGAATTCCCAGCTTTGCTGTGGCTGCCCCTGGATCCCTGGCAGTGCCCAAGGCCAGGCTGGACCTGGACAGAATGTCCAGGACAGAATGTCAGGGATTGCTGGTGGCCCTGTCAGAAGCTGCTGGTGCACAGTGGGGTGGATGGTGGCCCAGAGATGACCAGAGCTGGGACAGTCCCAGGGAAGGGACAGGGCTGTGCCAGCCCTGCAGGGAAATGCCTTTTCCAGGGCCATTCTTGGCTGTCCCTTTGCAGAGCAGATCAGCTCCACAATGAACTCCTGGGAATAAACCTGTGGTGGGGCAGCTCCTGGACCTGGGGATTTTCCATCCTGTGCAGCTCCCAGGTGGTCAGCAGGAGGGACAGCAGGGACATCACAGGGACAGCTGTCCTGGGTTACAGTGTAGGATGTACACAGAGTATTTATTCCATCCCCATCCCCATGAGCTGCTGGAACCAGGTGGGGCAGTGTTTTCCCAGGCCCCTCCTTTGGGCTCTTCTGCTCATGGCCCATCAATGCCTTGCCCAGGACTCACAGGGAACTCCCTCCAGGAGCTCTCTCTGTTTAATGGGCCATCAAGGAGCCACTGCACGACTCCTCATCCCATTGGGAGATGCTCCCAATGCCCAGGGGGAGGAGCCAAGCATTCCCACCTGGAGAGAATCTGGGATTTGGGACAGGACAAGCAGCCCTGAGCCACTGGATTCCCAGAGGAGCAGAGCTCCCAGACCTTTCTGTGGGATCACTGCTTCAGGAAGAGCCCCTCCCCTGGACTGCTCCCACCACCCTGCTCAGGGTGTGTTCTGACTCTGTCAGTGCTCCTTTGTGTTATTGCATTGATTTTATTTTTTACCTTTTTACCTTTCTTGTTATTAAATTGTATTTCTGACTTGGAGCCTCTCAGTCATTTTGCTTTTCAAACCACGACAACAGCACAGGGACAGCACAGGGACAGCAGGATGTGCTTCTTCTCCCCCTTGGAAAGCGCTCACAGACCCGACTTGGCTCTGCCTCAGTTCAGGACTGTGACTTTTCTCCTCCAAGGGACATTTTCAGTGTCCTCCAGGCTGGTGGTTCTGCTCCAGGGACCTGTGAAGGTCACAGGGCTGCTCAGGTGCCTCCAGCCTCCCTTCAACACTCCTGCCTTTGCCACCTGATCCTGCAGGGATGGGACTGGATTTCATCAGGCCCGATGAAAACAGCTGGGAGAGAAGGGTTTGTTTCTGCTCTCAGAAAATCTCATCAGAGAACTGTATTGAGTTTAAAAAAAAAAGAGAATTAGGAGTTTGACACTGAGCTGGGTGGCTGCAGCAGTTCCGGAGAGGTCAGTCCTGGCAGTGAAGGTGAATTTTAGATCTGGAGAGTGCAAAGCTCACAGGATAATTAATAGAAATTAATAACATTTATTGCTTGCTTTGGAAGAAGCCTCTTTCTCTGGCCACGTGTAATAAAAACAATCCTCTTTTCCCCAGCCCTTATCTCCTCATATGACCAAAAAACAGATGGGAAAAGCAAGGAGAAAAGAGGGAAAACAAAGGATGTGAAAGGACCCAATAACCCCATGTGTTGACTTATTGTCCACCTGCTCCTTCTCAGGTGATTTGCAGGCACAAACACTAATCCAGCTCCTGTTTTTCCACGAAAATCTCTTTGGGTACAGCCTTTAATTGTCTTTTTTCTCTTAATTTTTTCCCCCCAGAGCAGGACGAGTGGGTATCAGACACACAAAGAAGGGACCAGAAGGTCCAAGCCAGAGTGGGGAGTAAACAGGGCAAGTGTTTTGAGCTCCTGAGAGCTGCCAGAGGCCAGGCTGAGCACTCTGGGCAAATGGAGGTGTTATTCTCCATGTCACTTTAATAGCTGATGATTAAATCAGAAGGGAAAGAGGGCAGGCAAGAGGATTTTTTATTATTAAAAGGGATGGGAAGGACAGATCCCACACCCAGGGCTAAACTTGTCACAACAGAAATCAGGTTGATTCATGAGGCCGTGTTGTGCTGGGTGTAATTAGACTTTAGTTAAAAATGAAAAAATGTATTAAAAAAAAAAAGAGAGAGAGAATGGGCCTAAGGTTGAGCCACACCAGAGCTCAATCCTGCCCAAATTAGGGAGGAAGAAACTCAGCTGAAGTCGCACAGAGCTCCTCGTGGCCAAACCCAGATTCCTCAGGATGGTCCAGGCAGAACATTCTGGAAATAAAACACAGCCAGAGGCAGCTGTGGTGCTCACAGAGCCACCAAAACAGCCCTTACACACCCCACGGTGGCTCTGCAGGGTCCCCAGGAGAGGAGGGGATTTTTTTTTTAGGATTGCCCAGAACCTGGGCAGGGCTGGAGAAGAGGCCCCCTCCATCTGCTGAGCAGCACAGGGGCAGGATGGAGCCAAGAGATGACTTAATTCCTGTGAAAATAACCCGAGTTTTTTTCCAGAGTGCCTGAGCATCCCCCTGAGATCAGGGGAGGGGGTAAACGCCGACTCTCAGCTCTTCTGGGACCATGGAGGGACTGAGCTCTTCCCTGTGCTCAGGAGCTGGGAAGGTCCTGCAACAGCTTCATTCCCTTTGCTCCTGCAAAACTCTATTTGGATTCCACCAAATCCTCTCTGAGGCAGGGAAGCCTCAGCCTGAGCTCCCAAAGGCAGGGATGGGGGATAATGGGATTCCAAATCATGGCCTTGCAGCTGGAGGTGGAACCTCTGCTGCCCCAGAGCTTTGGGATCAGGAGTGGGAGGTGAATTCAGCTGGTGGTGCCTCTGTCCTGCTCCCACACCTGCAGCGTTTCTGGGCAGGGAATTCCTGAGTTTTCTCTATGAAGCAGCGGAAATTCAGCCCCTTCAATCCCTGAGTTTTCTCTATGAAACAGCAGAAATTCAGTCCCTTCAATCCCTGAGTTTTCTCTATGAAACAGCAGAAGTTCAGCCCCTTCCACACTGCTAAACCCATTGATTTATCCCCTTTTCTCTCTTTACTTGCTTATTGATGATGTTCAGCCCCCTCTGCCATTTCCCCTTCACTCAAACCACCCCTGTGAGAGTTCCAGCTGTGTCACTCCTGCCTGGAAAGCTCCTGTTGTTCCTGATTCCATCAGGGAATGCAGTGGGGGGAAGGCTGGGAGGGCACTGGCTGGGAAGGGACACAGACAGCCCAGGCTGCCAGAAATGTTGGGAAATCTCCTGATCCCTTTCCATGCTCACAGATGCCTGGCACAGCCCGGCCGTGGCACCAGCGAGTGTCTGGAATTCTGGCAGTTAAAAATGTGTAAATCAGAGCTGCTGTCTGTCCTCACAGACAGAATCCTGAAATCCCTGAGGTTGGAAAAGCCCTCCCAGAACATCCCAGCTGTGCCCACCTTGTCACCCTGAGTGCCACCTCCAGGTGACACCTCCAGGGATGGGCACTCCAAAGCTCCCTGGGCAGCCCCTGCCAAGGCCTGAGCCCCCTTTCCATGGGGAAATTCCTGCTGCTGATGAAGAAGTCCTTCCACACGAGTGAATTGCACCATTAAACATCAAACAGAATTTGTTACCATTTGTCAACCTGGTCCAAAAGTGTGTTTTCCCCAATTATTCCTTCTTTTCCCACCATTTCCTTTTCCACAGACTTTGGCTCTTGCCTGACATGCTTGTCTTGGCTGGTGTCATTTTCACAGCTCTGCCTGGGGCACATTTTTTTTGCATCAACATTGTTGTCCCTCATCCTGGTGACTTTCTGGGGGAGCTGGGCAGCAGAGCCCTGCTCTGAACAGAAATTGCTGATAATTAATGGTCTGCTTGGTCCAGTGCCAGCTGGTTCTGTAGGACCAGAATGGATAAACCAGCAACAATCTGGTGTTTGTGAGCCCAGAGAGAGAAAAGGAGGCTCAGGGGGGACCTTGTGGCTCTGCACAAGTCCCTGCCAGGAGGGGCAGGGAAAGGAGGAGAGGAAATGGCCTCAAATTGCCCCAGGGGAGGCTCAGGCTGGAGATTGGGCAAGGAAATTTCCCTGGCAGAGTGGTCAGGCCTTGGGATGAGCTGCCCAGGGAGGTTTGGAGTCACTGTCTGGGGGAGTGTTCAGGAGGAGGCTGGAGGTGGCCCTTGGGGACAGGCTTTGGGCTGATGCTGGTGCTGCTGGGGTGGCACTGCCTGATCCTCAGGGGCTCTTCCCACCTTGGCCATTCCATGGAATCAAAGCCAAAGGCACCTGCACATCCACCAAATCTTCAGGGGGCCACAACTCCCAATTCATCTGCTCCCAGCCTCAGCCCCTTGAGGGCTGTCAGGAGTCTCCAGGATGGTCCCTCCCATCCAAAGCTCAGCTTCCTCCAAAGCCAAAGGGCTGAGATGAAGTTCAGCTGAGCTTTGGAGTGACAGGCTGGAGGTGGCCCTTGGGGACAGTTTGGGCTGGTGCTGGTGGCACTGGGTGATCCTCAGGGGCTCTTCCCAGCCTCAATTCTGGGATTCTGAGATGATCCAGCACTTTTTAAACTCCACTTTTAGGGCAGGTTGGGTAAGTCCAAGCTCTCTGACGCTGCCCTGGGACAGGGTTTTGCTGATCTCAGTCCATCAATCCCCTCCCTCCATGACCATTCCCTGCTGATGTCCTGCTCTGCCCGGATGTCCTCGTGGTCATCACACCAGTGGCCACACAAGCACAGGAGTGACCACCAGGATGTCAATGGGAATGTGCATGTGGGGGAAAGAGAAGGAGTCAGGAATGTTCACCAGGGGGAGAAGCTGGACTGGGTGGTGACCACAGAGTGGGGCTGGTGACATCCTGGAATCTCCAAATCCATGGGACCTTGGCCCAGCCACCTCTGCCTCGTGCCACATCATGGCTTGTGAGGGGAGTAAAGATGTCCTGGGGGTTTGGTGTTGGGGACAAGATGAATGTGAATGTGACAAGGGGTTTGAGCAGAGGGATGGAGCAGCTCTGCTGGGAGGAAAGGCTGGCACAGCTGGGATTGTTCAGCCTGGACAGGAGAAGCTTTGGGCTGAGCTCAGGGTGGCCTTGCAGGGCCTGAAGGAGCCCCAGGAAACCTGGAGAGAGACAATTCCCAAGGGCCAAAGGGACAGGACACAGGGAATGGCTTCACACTGAGAAATGACAAGTTTAGGTGGGATGTTGGGAAAAAATCCTTCCCTGGGAGGGTGGGGAGGGGCTGGGATGGAATTCCCAGATTTGCTGTGGCTGCCCCTGGATCCCTGGCAGTGCCCAAGGCCAGGTTGGACATTGGGGACAGTGGGAGGTGTCCCTGCCCATGGCAGGGGTGGCACTGGGTGGGATTTAATGTCCCTTCCAACCCAAACCATTCCATAATTCCATGATTTTGTGATTCCAGGATTCCATCATTCCATCATTCCATGTTCTCAGCACCCACTATCAGAGACATTTCCCAAGGCCTTGCAGTGACAGGACAAGGAATAACGGCTTCAAACTGAAAGAGGGAAGGTTTAGACTCGATATTAGGAAGGAATTCTTCCCTGGCACAGGTTTCCCAGATTTGCTGTGGCTGCCCCTGGATCCCTGGCAGTGCCCAAGGCCAGGTGGGACATTGGGGACAGTGGGAGGTGTCCCTGCCATGGCAGGGGTGACACTGGATGGGATTTATTGTCCATTCCAACCCACTCCATACTGTGATTCCAGGATCTTTCCAGGTGGCTGAGGGGGATTTTTCAGTCCTTTTTTCACCCCCCAAATGCAGCTCTGGACTAATCCCCACCTCTCTGCCCCTGCTCAGTCCTGGCTCTTTGGAACATCGATGTTTACGCTCCACAAGGAACACGGAACTGGATCCTGCCTTTCTCCTCAGCATTGATCCTTAAATAGGAAAAAAGCACAAACCAGCAACTCCATATCCATGGAAACATGGTGCTTCAGCTCCTACGAGTCAACAAACACACCAGGAATTATTTCGCTTGTCATTCTTACGACTTCATCACTTAATGGTGTTAAGAGACCCTTGGCTCCTCCGGTTGATTGTTATCTGTCATTTCTGGTTAAATAATTCTGTCAGGAGGATATTATTGCCTGAAATTTCACGTTCTCATTTCCAAAGTAACACCTACCACACGCTGCTGGATTAAGTGTTATTTGAGGTTTAAAATTAGATGGATAGACAGATAAATAGATGGATATTTGGTCTCTTTGTTCCCTCTCGCATACTTTCTCTCTCTTTTTTTTTTTTTTTTTTTTTTTTTTCTCCCTCTTTGTCATTTTTTAACTGGAGATACAAACGAGTTCTGTGGTTTTATTGTAACCCTGATAAAGCTTTTTCACTCTTTTTTTTTTTTTTTTTTTTTTTTTTGTGTCAGGTCAGTCTTTCACTCGGAGGTGAAAGCAGCTTTTTGGAAATCACGAACAAAACCAGCATTTCTAAACTGAAAAGGCAGCAAGAATCTGGGTCTGGCAGGGACTGATTTATGCACAAACATGTGGGGTTTTTTTACTGGTAGAACTGGTTTGAACAGAGAGCAGAACTGCTCCTGGGAATGGTGGCTTTTCTGGTGGCTTTGGGGGACAAATTTGGAGAGGGGCTTTGGAGAAGGACATGGGATAGGACCAGGGGAATGGGTTTAAGGTGAAAGAGGGCTGAGTTAGGTGGGATATTGGGGAGAAATTCTTCCCTGTGAGGGTGGGGAGGTCCTGGCAGAGAAAAGCTGTGGCTGCCCCATCCCTGGAAGTGTCCAAGAGCAGCCTGGGACAGTGGAAGGCGTCCCTGCCATGGCACTGGATGGGCTTGGAGGTCCCTCCCAACCCAAACCCTTCTGGGATTCCCCGTACGGAACAAACTCGGTTTCTCCATCAGTCGGCGGCAGCCAAAGGAGTGTTGGAAAAACCCATCCCAGATCCCAGGGAGAAGGAATGAGGCGGCCTGATCTCCTTAGCAGAGCCTGCAGGAGATTCCTGAGCGCACCCAGTGGTCCCACAACTGCCACACAAAGGCCTCGTAAACAAGGGAACCTTTATTGCAGAAAAGTTTCCACTGCAGCCAGTCCTCCCCTGGTCCATAAAAGGGCATAAATTGGCTCTTTCATTCCAGAAAAAAATAAAATGCCTTCCCACTTGATAGCACCAAGGGCAGGAGCCAGCTCTGCTTTAAGGTGTTTAGGGGATCAGGCACTTGGGGAGGAGGAGGAGCCCAGGCTGTCCTGGATTCTGCCTCACCTGCCTCTTCCCACATCATCCATTGTTTTCATTTCCCATTAAAAAAAAAAAACCCAAACAAAACCACCTTCGTGCTTTAAAAACCACTGGCAAAAGAGCCACGCTGAGAAATACGCTGGATTTGTTGCAGCCTGACAAGAGGAGAGAGAGAAAGGTCCTTAATTTTAAGAGTTTTTTTTTTTTTCTTCTTTTTCTTCTTCTTCTTCTTTTTGGTTTTTTCGCATGAGAAAATAACGCCGGCATTCCAACGACATCACTTGGCAGAAGGGAGATCCGAGCGCTTCCAGTTGGAGGTTCAATAAATCAGGACAAGAATTGGCTCTGTCACTCCATAAACTCTTGGGCATTTGCTTTTCCTGCCCTTCTGGAAGTGGCTGGCTGCTCTCTCAGGCACGGCGCTGGTGACGCAGCCACGGCTTCATCACGACACGCTCTGCTGAAGGGAAAAAGCAGCAGCAGCCTCATATGGCACAAAGACACCAGATTTTTATTTTATTTTTTTTTTCTACAGGTTCTGTCGCAGCCTAATGAAAATGGAAGAGTTTGTTTCCCCCCCACCATTTCCAGGATTCCCTTGTTTTTCTTTCATTTTAGGGTTTTTTTAATTTTTTTTTTTTTTTAATTATTTGGAAAAATCCAACGGCAATCTGACACCTCGCAGCGGGCTCTGCTGTGAACATGATCTTTCTGCGCTGGTGTGTGGAAAGAATGCACAACAAAGGAGCTGCAAAAGCTTTGTAAATATACATTGCCTGCCCTGGCAGAGAATATTCTGTCTGATTAACTCCCTGCTCCTGCTGTAAACGATATTCTCCTTCCATTGAACAGCTCAAACCCTCCTCAACCCCAATTAAAAGCTTCTCAGGTGTGCCCAGCGAGCAAAATCTGGGGTGCATCAGGAATTTCTGTCCTTAGAGCTCTTAAACCTGGGGATAATTTTGTGTCCTGGGGATAATTTTGTGTCCTGGGTGTTTTCCCAGCCTCAGAGGCTCTGGCTATATGAAAGCATCATTGTTTCTCCAAATGTTATGGCAAAAGCATGACTGGAATTGCAGCGTTTCTAAATATTTTGCCTAATTAGTCTGTTGGGAAGAATTTGAACTCCACTTGTCCTGGATGTGGATGTGAAGTGTTGAGTAAAGCCCAGACATGTTTGTGGCCAGCAGGGTCACTATCCCCAGAGAGCTGCAAATCCCAAGGGATGCTTTTCAGGGATCTTTCCTTTCCAACCTTTACATCTTGGGGTTTTTTGGACTCTGAACCAGGAGTGGCTCCAATTCCAAGCCCAGGTTTTCTTCTCTTGGCTTAGAAACAAAATTGGAGGTATTTCCATAGCCAATAACCCGGGGAAGGATCATATCCCCAAAATTCAGCTGTTTCCCTCTGCTGGGCCTGTCAGAGGAGCATCCCCTGATGTGTTATTCCTCACCTCATTCAACACAAAATTTACTTTTTGTGGTTGAAAAAGGAGCTGTTTTCCCACAGCAGAGAAGGGCCAGAGCAAGGGGCTCTCCCTGCAATTCCACAGGAATCACTGGGAGGGCTGGAAACAGTGGAGCAAGGGGAGACCAAAGGGGGTTTTCTGTGGGGGTCTTTAAGGTCCCCTCCAACCCAAGCCATTCCCCTTCTGCCCAGAATTGTCCTGGCCAGCTGAGACAGGGGTTCTGCTCTGTGAGTGTCGTGGTTTGAAAAGCAAAACGAATGAGAGGCTCCAAGTCAGAGATATAATTTAATAAGAAGAAAGGTAAAAAGGTAAAAAATAAAATAAAATCAATGCAATAACACAAAGGAGCACTGCCAGAGTCAGAACACACCCTGAGCAGGGTGGGGGGAGCAGTCCAGGTGAGGGGCTCTTCCTGAAGCAGTGATCCCACAGAAAGGTCTGGGAGCTCTGCTCCTCTGGGAATCCAGTGGCTCAGGGCTGCTTGTCCTGTCCCAAATCCCAGATTCTCTCCAGGTGGGAATGCTTGGCTCCTCTCCCTGGGCATTGGGAGCATCTCCCAATGGGATGAGGAGTCGTGCAGTGGCTCCTTGATGGCCCATTAAACAGAGAGAGCTCCTGGAGGGAGTTCCCTGTGAGTCCTGGGCAAGGCATTGATGGGCCATGAGCAGAAGAGCCCAAAGGAGGGGCCTGGGAAAACACTGCCCCACCTGGTTCCAACAGCTCATGGGGATGGTGAGAGAACAAATACTTTCTGTATATCCTACACCACAACCCAGGACAGTGAGATACCCACAGAGCTCTGGACACCAAAACCTTTTCCAGGTCTTATTTCTGGGTGACTTTGGTTGCCTGTTACACAACACCTGCATCGTGGGCACCTGCAGGTGAGTCTCTCTTAGCTCAGGCAGCTGTTGGAGGCATTGATCCATTCCAGGGCAAGGAAGGCTCAGAATTCCCCACAATTTCCAGTCCAGGGGTTAAATTCCTGTGCAAGCCAAAACCCCAGTGCTGAGGTGTGTGGGTGTGCAAGGCTGCACTGAGCATGGGGACATGGAATCGTGGAGTGGTTTGGGATGGAAGGGACCTCAAAGAGAACCCAATTCCAGCCTTTCACCATGGCAGGGACACCTCCCACTGTCCCCAATGTCCAACCTGGCCTTGGGCACTGCCAGGGATCCAGGGGCAGCCACAGCAAATCTGGGAATTCCATCCCAGCCCCTCCCCACCCTGCCAGGGAACAATTCCTGCCCAAAATTCCATCTGTCCCTGTCCTCTGTCAGTTTAAAAACATTCCCCCTGTCGTGTCCCTCCAGGTCTAAACCCATGGGCTGAGCTGCTGTCACATGGTGAAGGAATTAACAATTTCTCAATAAATTCTGTTCCCATCAGGTTCACTCCTGCCTCCCACTGCTGTTCCCTCCCTGTGGAAAAGCCAGGCCGGGGCAGGGTTATCTCACTGATAATGGGGGCAAATCACCTGGAAATTTTCAGCTCCAACATGCAAAGGAAGCCAAAAGACCACACTGGGCCCCACAGGAAGTTTTCCAGCTCCAGGGTTATTTTCTGCTCCCATTTTCACACCTGGACATGGATGGACTGACAGAGCATTGATGATTCTTCCAAAGGTGATTCCACCTTTTTATGAGTCTCTGGAAACGCTTGGGGACAGAGGACAGAGCCTGCCTGAGCCCAGCTCATGGGCCACAACATTTTTTTTCCTGAAGAGCCCAGCTCTAATTCCAGTCCCCCAGCCCAGCACTAATTCCAGTCCCCCAGCCCAGCTCTAATTCCAGTCCCCCAGCCCAGCTCTAATTCCAGTCCCCCAGCCCAGCACTAATTCCAGTCCCCCAGCCCAGCTCTAATTCCAGTCCCAATGGGGAGGGAAGAGGAGACAATGGGAGAAGGAAGAGCTCACAAGAGCACGGACAGCCTGGTTTGGAATTCCAGCTCTGGACACCCCCATGGGACACCAGAGCCATTCCCAGCTGCTCTCAGCCCTGGGGAGCTCTGGCAGTGACCTTGGGCCACGTCAGGGGGTCACAGTCGTCACCTTGTTCTAGAAAGGTCCAGAATCCTGGGATGGGCCCACAGAGCTCACCTGGGATCAGCCCAGGGCTCAGGGGTTGTGGAGATTCTGGGATATCCCCAGGGAGAGACCCCAGAGCCTCTCTGGACAATCTGCTCAGGGCTGGGCAGGATTTCAGGGGAATTGCTGGGCTCAGGCCCTGCCCGGGGCTCTGGGGCCAGTGCTGGGCCTGGGGCAGAGCCTGGGGCTGCTCTGCCCTCCCTGACACAGGGACAGACATGGGGACACGGGGACAGACATGGGGACACGGGGACAGACATGGGGACACGGGGACAGACATGGGGACAGACATGGGGACACGGGGACAGACATGGGGACACAGGGACAGACATGGGGACAGACATGGGGACAGACATGGGGACACGGGGACAGACATGGGGACAGACATGGGGACACAGGGACAGACATGGGGACACAGGGACAGACATGGGGACAGACATGGGGACACAGGGACAGACATGGGGACTCCAGGGACAGACATGGGGACACAGGGACAGACATGGGGACAGACATGGGGACACAGGGACAGACACGGGGACAGACATGGGGACAGACATGGGGACACAGGGACAGACACGGGGACAGACATGGGGACAGACATGGGGACACAGGGACACACAGGGACACCCAAAGAGACTCAGGGACACACAGGGACACCAGGGACACCCAGGGACACCCAGGGGACACTGATGTCCCTCTCCCTGGGGCTCCTCTCCAGGCTGAGCAGCCCCAGCTCCCTCAGCCTCTCCTGGACATTCCCAGAGCCAAAACCCCTGCAATCCACACTGGGGCTGTTCACAATCCTGTTCACCGTGACGATGGATTGGTCACACACAAATAAATAAATAAACAAACACCTCGAGAACGAGCGCGTGGAAAATCCAGCAAAACGAGCGCGAGGCGTCGAAATTAGCCAGGAATTAAAATGGGCAAAAAATTCCTCCTTAAGGGGGGGAAAAACAGCCAAGAAATCCTGTATTAGTGCAGCTTGTTAAATCAGCAACCTGTTGTGTCTGATCTTGTAAGGCTGGGAGCAGTTTTCCCATTTCCCTGGGCCCCTCTGGGCTTGTTAACACAAGCTCTAACACATTCCTTTTCCAAGGGATTTTTAATGCCTGAATTTCTTCTTCATTTCACTGTGGTCAGGGGTTAATTTTCTGACAAGAGAGTGCTGCAGGTGAAAGCATCTTTTAGCCTCAGCCACCAGGTAATTTTATCCATAAAGCATCCCTGAGTTTTATGCTCGGAGCAGGGAATAATCATGAGCTCTCCGAGGTCTCCACTTAAATGCAGGAGAATTTCTGCCTTCAGAACCTCTTCTCCTGGAGCCAACAAAGCACTGAGCAGCCTCGTTTCTGCATGTAGCTCATGTTTTTGTGGTCAATTATTCTTTGGTTATGCCCTCAAGGCTCCTCTACCCAGGAGCTGCAATGTGCTCTTTTTATTTCAGGAAGTTTCCAGAGAGGGTTTGCAGCAAATGGCCCATGGCAACCCCTCCTGATCTTTCACACGCTCCAGAACCTTGGGGTAAAGGAAGGACAAATCCCTTCCTCGTGGAATTGATAAGTTCCTCCTTTCACTTCCCCCAGATTTGATTCATAAAAACAAGGATCTGGCCGTTCTGCAGAGATTTGTTACAACTGCTGGCGGCCTTGCTGTGGTCGGTGCCACCAGATCTGTGTGACAGGAGTCACCAGTTTCTGCTCCTCGTGTTCCTCGGGATTTCCCAGGCTGGGATTGCCTTTCCAAGAGTGAACTGGGGTTTGGGATTCCTCATTTCTGAGGGGTCACATTCAGATAAAGGATGGAACTGATGGAGGATGGAAAATGGGCAAAGCGATGGGAACAAATTCATCCAGTGAGTGATTCCTGGGCAGCTCAAAGTCCCCCACAAATCCTGCAGGGACAGGACACAGGGAATGGTTTCCCGGTGCCAGAGGGCAGGGCTGGATGGGATCTGGGGCAGGAATTGTTCGCTGAGAGAGTGGGAATAGAATTCCCAGATTTGCTGTGGCTGCCCCTGGATCCCTGGCAGTGCCCAAGGCCAGGTTGGACATTGGGGACAGTGGGAGGTGTCCCTGCCCATCCAGAGGTGGGATGGGATGAGCTTTAATGTCCCTTCCAACCCAAACCAGTCTGAAATTCTGTGATACTGAACTGCGGATTTTTGCTAAAAGCAGTGGGACATGGTTATTTAAAAAATAAATAAATAAATAAATAAATAAATAAATAAATAAAAATTAAAAATCCATAGCATAAAAATAAAGAAAAACAGGGTTTATATATATGTATGTATATAATTATCTGTGTGATATATATTAATATATAAATTTTAAAGTGACCCGGCTGTTACAGCCAATGTGTCAAGTAGATTTATCCCATATTTAAAATAGATTTACCCCGTATTTCCAGTGATAATGTGGCACAGATTTTCAGGCTTTAGTGATGGTAGGAGACAAATTAAAGCCACAATTGCTTAGAAAATAATTTCCCTGCATTCCCCATCCCTGGGAGAGTCCAAGGCCAGGCTGGACATTGGGGACAGTGGGAGGTGTCCCTGCCATGGCACTGGGTGGGATTTAATGTCCTTCCCAACCCAAACCACTCCATGGCTCTCTGGGATTTAAATTTTGGGCCAAAGGAGCCCTCAGAGTGTCACCCACCCAGCAGAATAAACCCTGCTTGAAGGGCTGCAGAGTGGCTGCTGCTCCTGAAACTTCTCCATTTTCTTCTTGGAAATCACTGCAAATATCAATATCCCTCATCAGGGAAGAGGCACTTGGGGACAGGGTTTGGGGTGAAGAGGCACTTAGGGACAGGGTTTGGGGTGGGACTGTCTGAGCCTGAAGGGCTCTTCCCACCCCGATGATTCTGGGATTGTGTCAGACCATTTGGCTGATTGTGGCTTTAGCCTCTCTGGGATGTTTCTGTTTGATAGGCAAGGAGACTGAAAGTGGCAAACTTCAGCAAATTTCAATTTTCTTGCCTTTTACCAGCTTAGCTGTGAGTTCAAAAGGGGCTCTTCCCACTCTTTGTATGTACACCTGAGGTGTGGAGCCTAAAAGCAGGGAATAGGGAACACCAGCAGGCAGCAAGGGGAGGCTGATTCATCTCAGTTTGCAAAACTGAGGCTTTCACAAGGCTTTGACAGCAGAGATCCCTGGGACAGAGTCCACCTGGGATGATGAACTCATAAATAACATTTGGGGTCTAAATTAAGAGCTGGACTGCGGCATTGGCTGCCCCCTGAGTAAGAGGGCAGGGCAGCACAGATGGTGGAGATGCTGAGTGAGAAGTGGTGACCCTTCCTGCAGCCTCAGGGCCCAGCCAGACTCTGCTCCTCCCCAGCAGGTCCTGCTGGGAGCAGACTGTGCTCTGAGACAGCTCTTGGCACCTAAAAAAGAACCAGTGGGGCATTTCTGGTGTCAGATGTGTGTCCTCAGCAGGGCAGGGATTGTCCCTCTGTGCTCCAGGGCTGTGTCCAGTTGTGGCTCCTGCAGGAGAGCCCTGGAGGGGCTGGAGCGTGTCCAGGGCAGGGAAGGGGCTGGGGAAGGGTCTGGAGCCCCAGGAGGGGCTGAGGGAGCTGGGGAAGGGTCTGGAGCCCCAGGAGGGGCTGAGAGAGCTGGGGAAGGGTCTGGAGCCCCAGGAGGGGCTGAGGGAGCTGGGGAAGGGTCTGGAGCCCCAGGAGGGGCTGAGGGAGCTGGGAAGGGGCTGAGCCTGGAGAAAAGGAGGCTCAGGGGGGACCTTGTGGCTCTGCACAAGTCCCTGCCAGGAGGGGCAGGGAAAGGAGGAGAGGAAATGGCCTCAAATTGCACCAGGGGAGGCTCAGGCTGGAGATTGGGCAAGGAAATTTCCCTGGCAGAGTGGTGAGGCCTTGGGATGAGCTGCCCAGGGAGGTTTGGAGTCACTGTCTGGGGGAGTGTTCAGGAGGAGGCTGGAGGTGGCCCTTGGGGACAGGCTTTGGGCTGATGCTGGTGCTGCTGGGGTGGCACTGCCTGATCCTCAGGGGCTCTTCTGTCGTGTCCCAAGTGATGGAATCACAAATCACACCAGGGTGGACACCAGGCAGAATTTCTTCATGGAAAAGGTGCTCAGGGCTTGGAAGGTTTGGGGTGCCCATCCCTGGAGGGACAGTGCTGGTGGCTGAGTGTCTTCACAGGGCAGAGATTCCCCAAAGTGGGAATGAACACGAGGGAAGGAAGACTTGACTTTCCAGCCTGGAGCTCTCCTGCCATGTGGCTGGTGGGAGGCTTTAGCAACACTCCACTGTTGAGTGTCTTTGCCAGAGGTCCAGACTGTCACCAAACTCCACATTAACACTTCTCCAGCAGCAGGAAAACCTCGGGCAGTGAGCACTGGGCTGAAGTTCTGTGTGGAAGGAGGGCTGGAAGTGCAGGGATTTGGGGTGACATAACCCACACCAGGGAGGGGCAGAGCCTGCAGGGGCTGCGCTTGAGATTAAAATGAAACTCTAAACACTCTCACTTCTTGTTGTGGGAGCAGGAGGATCAGAGTGAGCTGGAAGGACCCACAGGGATCACTGATCCAAGCCCTGGCCCTGCCCAGACACCCCAACAATCCCCTCTGGGAGCGTTGTCCAAACCAGACCCTTCCCCATCCTGGTGTCCCTCCTTTGGACACTCCCCAAGAGCTTTAGATCTATTTTATTTTGAGGAGCCCCAAACTCCAGACAGTTCTGTGCACGGAATCCCAGCTGGGATCTCTCTGGGGGTGTGGCAGCCCAGGTGTTCCAACCCTAGAGATGGAAAATCCCTGGGATGCTCCCCCAGCCTCCCCTCCCCTCTCCCAGTGCCCCCATTCTTTTCCACAGACGAGCTGGTGGAGAAGAGAGAAAAAAAAATAAAAAAAAATAAAATATTTTGGGCTGACGCTGCTGAGTCATTAACCATGTGATGGAAACAATTCCTGCAGTTCTCACCGGCCAGCTCCACCTCCAGCCTCCCAGGAGCTGGGGGCTGCTGCAGTGCTGTCCCTCCTCCTCCTCCTCCCAGCCTTTTGTGTTCCAAGTGCTCTGTCCACAGGCAGGAATGGGAATCTGCTCCATGACTCATCCCCTGGGCACTGCAGTCACTCTGATAAGGCTCCCCCTGTTCAGACTTTTCACATCTAAAACACAGTTGGGAGAGCCTGGAATAAGGATTTGGGGGCAGGGGAGAGAGATTGGCTTCCAGTGGTTTGTCTTTAATGCGTTTAAATCTATAAAATTATAAATATAAAATATGTATTTAAATGAGGAGCTGAAAACTAACTTTGAAAGGGGCAGCCCAGCTTGGCCTCTACAACTGCAAATCTGAGTTTTCCATCTCTCCCTGCCCTTGCACCATCCTGGATAGAGGTGTGGACATCCTGCAGAGGTGGTTTGCATAGAGAAAAAAGCTGTTTGTGCACCTCAGGAGGTGCAGGAAGAGCTTTTGTGCATGCAAACCACCAGCTCCAGTTTGGCAAATGTGTCATTAAGTGGTGGTTTTGTCACAGCTTTTTTCGCCTTCCTCCCTTTCCAAACGCCTGAGCACACTGGATTGAAATGCTCTGCTGGGTGGAACAGGATTTTCAGATTCTTCAGTAATTTATATTTACTTCCATCTAACAATGAGAATTGCTTACGGTGCACGACTCCCAGCCTACAATGGATTAAAATGCATTTTGGAAATCTCCCCAGATTCCTGGCACGTTTATTACGACAACTCCAAAAGTACAGAGCGTTTGGGATCTTTAATCTCCCCATTCCTGTAATAAGGAAAGTTGTATAATCCATCTCTGAAGGACGAATCCCTTCTGAAAATCCTGAGAGCAGGATTTCTCCCTTTCAAACCTCTCATCCATACCCAGCCAGGAAAAGCCTCTCATTTCCTCCCATTACCACATTTGCTTGTTGGTTGAAAAGCTCTCATGGAACTCAGCAGCCTCTTCCAGGTCCATCTTCCCCTTCCTCAGACCTTTTTCCTTCCAGCAGCTGTTCCAGGATGGGCAAAGATGCGGAGCCCACGTTTGGAATGAGGAGCTGCTGCTTCCCAAATTTCCCGTGGCTGCCCCTGGATCCCAAGGCCAGGTTGGACACTGGGGACAGTGGGAGGTGTCCCTGCCCATGGATGGAACTTTTAGGTCCCTCCCAACCCCAAAGGGTCTGGGATTCAGTGATTCTATGAAAATGCCATTAAACTTTTAGCATTTTAGAAGTTTGGGATGGAAATGGCTCCTAAGGCTTTTGCTAGGGAAAGGTTCCTCCTCCCAGGACCACAATGAGGTCAGTGAACAGGGAAGAGGAGAAAGCTCCATTCCTTAACTCTGCCTTTCCACCTGCTTGTCCATCCCTGGGCTTCAGCTCTCTGCCCTCTCCCAGGTGGCACAGCACAGAATCCTGGAGTGCTTTGGGTTGGAAATGACCCTAAATCCCACCCAGTGCCACCCCTGCCATGGCAGGGACACCTCCCACTGTCCCCAATGTCCAACCTGGCCTTGGGCACTGCCAGGGATCCAGGGAAATCTGGGAATTCCATCCCAGCCCCTCCTCACCCTCACAGGGAAGGATTTTTTCCCACCATCCCACCACAACTTGTCATTTCTCAGTGTGAGGCCATTCCCTGTGTCCTGTCCCTTTGGCCCTTGGGAATTGTCTCTCTCCAGGTTTCCTGGGGCTCCTTCAGGCCCTGCAAGGCCACCCTGAGCTCAGCCCAAAGCTTCTCCTGTCCAGGCTGAACAATCCCAGCTGTGCCAGCCTTTCCTCCCAGCAGAGCTGCTCCATCCCTCTGCTCATCCTGGAGCCTCCTCTGGGCTCTCTCCTGCAGCTCCACGTCCTCCCTGGGCTGGGAATTCCAGGGCTGGGGCAGCTCTGCAGGTGGAATCTCCCTCCCTTGCCCTGATCCAGCCCAGGATCCCTTTGCCCTCCAGGGCTGTCAGATTTTATTGCCTCTGTTCCAGCTCACCTCCGAGGATTTGGCCCCTGCAGATCCAACAGATACACGGAGGAAAATTCCACTGAACAAAGGGGGTTTTGCTTTCTCCTCCTTCCCAAACACCACTCTCAGAGCTGGTGGTGTCAAGATGCATAATTAGAAATATTGGTTTTCCTTCTCCCATCTCTGGGTGCTGCACAAAAGGGATTTGAGACAGATGGAGAGCAAGAAACTCATGGATCATTCTGCAGGGCTGGGGACAAAGAGAAACCAGAGTTTTCTGGAGAGGTGAGTTGTTCCAGGATCATCTATGGAGGGATCTTTGGATGTGACACAAGATAAAAAGTTTGGATCAGTTATTTTTTATTATCATTTATTATCAGTTATTTCTATTATATTTTTAATAATATTCTATTATTTTATAATATTATATTATTTTATTATATTATTTTTTATTATTTATTATATTTTTATTATCAGTTATTATATATTATTTATTATCAGTTTGGATCCTCCCAGATTTCACCCATTGTGTGTTGCCCACTAAATTTGAGAAATCAAAGGGAATCTGCTGAAATTGGAACAGTTTCCCCTGGGTGAGGTGACATTATGGAAAAAAAAAACAACCAACCCAACCTGGGACTGAGTCTCTCAGGATTTCAAAACTTGGAGTGCCCTTTGCTGTGTGATATTTGTGTTTATAATTTTATCTGGAGATAGAGCCCGGGCTGTTTCTCCCCCTGCCAAAGGAAACTATAGACATAAATCATCCACCAAAAAGTGAGGCCTGGGGCCGTTGTTTATGTGATATGGAACAATTTCATGATTGTTAATTATTTATTTTGGAAAGGGCTGCAAAGTGGTAAAAGCCTTTTTTTTTTTTTAATTAAGAAAGACAAGAAAGAAAGCAAACTTTGAGCGTTCCAGTTTCTTTGGCATTTTCACACTGTTCAGATTTCATGTGACGAGTCCAGGAACGGAAGTTAAAAAAGGCAAATTTTGCCTTATCCCTCTGCTTAAGGGCATTTGTTGCTTCCTGTGGATTTCTCGGGGCAATTTTCCTGCTGTTTGCAGTGTCAGAACTCGTCCCCAAACAGGGCAGAGCTGCTGCTTCTTACGGGAAATGAAATTCTGATTTGTTTTCTTCCCTGCTGTTGCATGGTGTGCCCATCCCCAGCCCACACTCACCCTGCAGCAGGTGGAACACGGCTCCACCCCGGTTAAAGCCACCAAAAAAACCAAAATTCCAGCGGTGTAGCAGTCCCAGAGGTGATGCTGATGCTCCACCAAAGCCGTGGTGGCTCCTGGTCCCTGCTGCTCCTTCCACCCATCTCTGCTTGCAGTGCCAGCATTGATTGGTCCTGGAAATTAAAGAATTCCTCCAGAATTCCTCCAGGAACACAGAATCATGGAATTCCTGAGTGGGAATAAACCCACACGGATCATCAATCCAAGCCCTGTCCCTGCCCAGAGCCCCAACAATCCCCCCTGGGCATCCCTGGCAGGGCTGTCCAAAGGCTCCTGGAGCTCTGGGGCTGTGCCCATTCCCTGGGGAGCCTGGGCAGTGCCTGAACCCTCTGGGGGAAGAGCCTTGCCCTAAAATCCCCCCTCAATCCCTCCTGGAACAGCTCCAGCCTCTCCCTGGGTGTTGTCCCAGAAGGAGAGATCAGAGCTGTCCCTCAGCAAGAGCTGCAGCCCCTGATGGTTCTCCCTCAGCTCTCTCAGCTCCAGATGGACAATCCAAGATCCCTCAGCTCCTTCCTGGCCCTTCCCTATTTTTGCGGCCTCCTCCCAGAGCTCTCTTTGTTCCCAAAGCTCACACTGTGCCCACCCCTGCCTCAGCAATGACAGCACAGACTCCCCAGGTCACCCCTGCACAAACCCTTGGCTTTGTCTCCTTCCCTCTTCCCGGAGCTCCTGGCACAGGCAGAGCTCCAGACAGACATTTCTCCATTTCCATTGCCATGGAAATGCTCAGAGTGTCGCTGGCACTGCTGTCTCCTGCCAGCTCCTGTGTCCTCCTGCCAGGAGCCAGAGGTGTGGGGATGTGTCCCCAGCCCAGGTGTGAGCTCAGGAACCTCAGCAGAGCTCCAGGATGAGGAGCTGGGACTGTGTGTTGGGAAAGATGGGACAGGAAGGACTTATGGATATGGTTTTATGGTAAGAAATACTGCAGATATAAAACCTGTGAGTGAAATAGAAATGAAAGCCAGTTTTGAGATGTGAGCATGGCAGGCAGGAAGACGGGGATGAGCTGGAGATGGGTGAAAAGACAGAAAAACAAAAGACACAGGAATGATGCCTTTCCACCTTGGCAAAGACATCAGGGAACAAGGGCATGGGAAAGGAGTCCATAGAGTTTAGAATATAAAATGACATGGTGATGTAGCAGTTCTCACAGGCTGCAGGCAAAGTTTGTAGGTTTTGTATCTTGTGCCCGTTGGTCACTGTAAATTAGAATATTAAACAGAAAAAGAGATAGAATGGATTGGAACAAGGTGATCGCTCTCTTCTCTTGCCCTCCTACCCCTCTTACCCTCTGCTCTTCTCTTACCCTCTTGGCCCATCCCCTCTCCTCTCTCTCACCTCACTTGCTCCTGTTTTCTCCCCACGTTTTTCCCCTGCTCCTGCCCCGTTTTTCCCCCTGAGCTCTCTTCTCTCTCTCTCTCCCCATTCTCTCTTTGGGGCTTTGCTCCAGCCCAGGCTGGTGGCTGAAGGCAAAGCCCTCTTTACCCACCACCCTTGGAATAATAAAGTATTTCTAGAACATCTCAGCTCTGCAGAGTTCCTTGTCCCTGCCATCCACGGAAAAATTTCCACAACTGTGCAAATCCCCTCTGGCACTGTGGGGACATTGCCTGGTGCCCGTCACTGTCCCCAGCCTGGGATGGGTTTGGTGTGGCTGCTGCTGCCACCCCTGAGTGGGTGAGGAGACAAAGGTGGGCATGATGTGAGCTCTCTGTGATGATTTCCCACCAAGGGCTGAGGGTTGGTGGTGCCAGCATTGTCAGCTCCTGGAGGGGCAGCTCAGGGGTTAATCCTGGGCTTTGCTGCCCCAGGAGTGACAAGGAGGGATTGGGGACCCTCTGTTTTATCTGGGATTGCCATGAGAGCTTGGGAACGGGGCACATTAGGGAGGCAGCAGCAAAAGAAGTGATCCTGGGAGTTGCTGACTGTGTGGGATCCTCCAGTTTCGGACAAGGAGGGAACTGTGCAGATTCTGCTGCTCCAAACCCAGCCAAGGAGTTGCTGTTACTCCCTGAGTAGTTCTGCTGAGAAAAGCATGAGTTGTTCTGCCTGGCAGCCTTGGAACATCTTATTACACAACACAGAGGGTTCCACATCCCATAAAGCAACGCCACAGGTCATTGTTTCACTTTTTGTATCGTTTCAATGTGGGAATTACTAAAATATTCTCTCTTTTTTTTTTTTTTTTTTTTTTTTTTTTTTTTTTTTTTTTTTTTTAATGCATCAGCACTCACAACATCTCTGCAAGGGGCTCTCACAGTTCCTGCTTCCCTGCAACTGCTGCTGTTTTTTTCCACAGGTTGTTGTTTTTCAGATGTGTTTGCTGCAGGTATTGTTTTGTGTTTCACCTGATACGAAATTTGGGTGATAAATCCCCACATTTTGCTGATACAAACACACAAAGTTCCATTCTGCTACAGTTCTGCTGCTTTTGGTAGCGTGGAGATCATAATTGCCCTGCAATTATGCAAGTGCCAGTGTCAGGTAGATCAGCTCCCACTAAAAAAATAAAGGATTGGTTGTTTTCCAGATATTTTAGCTGCTGAAACAAGTCAGAAAAAAAAAATTAAATCTGTATTTTAACAGGATGCACTGCTGAGGATCACTCATAAAGGGAATTACAGGAGCAAGAACATCCTGGAAAGGACCCACGGGATCATCCTGCCTTGCACAGACACCCCAAAAATCCCTACCTGTGCCTGGTGGGGGACATTCCCCTTACATTGTCCCTTGCTGGGCAGTGGAATGGGAATGTTTGGACACTCAAGGACAGGCCTGGCAGAGCTGGGCTTTGCTGCCCTGCCTTGTTTCCCTTGGTAAACTCAGGCTCAGCCCCTCCTGATCCTGCCAGGCTGCTCAACTGGCTGGTGAATGGCACAGCAGAGCCAGCAGGGCTGCAAAGGGAAAGGTGTCGTGGTTTGAAAAGCAAAACGAGTGAGAGGCTCCAAGTCAGAAATACAATTTAATAAGAAGAAAGGTAAAAAGGTAAAAATAAAATCAAATCAATGCAATAACACAAAGGAGCACTGCCAGAGTGAGAACACAGCCTGAGCAGGGTGGGGGGAGCAGTCCAGGTGAGGGGCTCTTCCTGAAGCAGTGATCCCACAGAAAGGTCTGGGAGCTCTGCTCCTCTGGGAATCCAGTGGCTCAGGGCTGCTTGTCCTGTCCCAAATCCCAGATTCTCTCCAGGTGGGAATGCTTGGCTCCTCCCCCTGGGCATTGGGAGCATCTCCCAATGGGATGAGGAGTCGTGCAGTGGCTCCTTGATGGCCCATTAAACAGAGAGAGCTCCTGGAGGGAGTTCCCTGTGAGTCCTGGGCAAGGCATTGATGGGCCATGAGCAGAAGAGCCCAAAGGAGGGGCCTGGGAAAACACTGCCCCACCTGGTTCCAACAGCTCATGGGGATGGGGATGGGATAAATACTGTGTGCACATCCTACACTGAAACCCAGGACAAAAGAGAATCTTGATTTTCATGGAAATTGAGAACTGAGAGGTTCTTCTGGACGTGGGTTGGTGTCAATAAGAAATGATGCTGGGAACTGTTTGCATCTGTTGGAATTGTACAGTCATGGAATGTTTGGGGTGGGAAGGACTTCAAATCCCACCCAGTGCCAGCCCTGCCATGGCAGGGACACCTCCCACTGTCCCCAATGTCCAGCCTGGCCTGGGGCACTGCCAGGGATCCAGGGGCAGCCACAGCAAATCTGGGAATTCCAGCCCAGGGAACAATTCCTGCCCCAAATCCCATCAAATCCTACTCTGAAGCCATTCCCTGTGTCCTGTCCCTGCAGGCCTTGTCCCCAGTCTCTCTGCAGCTCTCCTGGAGCCCCTTTAGGTCCTGCCGGGGGCTCTGAGCTCTCCTGTGTTTGCTGTATTATTATTATTATTATTATTATTATTATTATTATTATTATTTTGAGGTTGAGATCCTGAGAGAGGTTTCTGAGGTTTTATTTGAAGTGTGGCAGAAAGAGCCGAGCGACTGGCCCTGGCACAGGTTTCCCAGATTTGCTGTGGCTGCCCCTGGATCCCTGGCAGTGCCCAAGGCCAGGCTGGACATTGGGGACAGGGGGAGGTGTCCCTGCCATGGCAGGGGGGGCACTGGATGAGTTTTCAGATCCTCCCAACCCAAACTCTTCTGTGATTCCACAATGTTGATTTTTATCCATTTGGATTTTCCTGCCTGCAGAGTTTTCCTCCAAGGCTTTTCCTTTGTTCCTTCCCAGTGAATAAAAACTCCACACTGAGCTGGAGCTTTTTTTCTCCAGGTTTTTCTCCCTCTTCCAGATGATCCCAGAGCTGTTTTCCTGCACTGCCCTGAGGAAACTTCCTGCAAATTCCTGGAAAAGCTCAGGTGCCATCAGGGCACTGTTCCTGCTCCCAGAGATTTCTGATGCCCCTCTGGAGGAGCTGCAGCCCATGGTGAGCTCTGACCTCAGTCCTGAACCCCAAAACCCCAAAATGTTTCAATTCTGGAAGGGTTTAGCAAAATCTCTTGACTTTTACTTCCAGTTTGGAAGCCTGGCTGGGTGGGTGGGCTTGAAACACTCTCAGATGTTTTACTACTGAATTCCCATCCAGGTTAGGAACATAAATTACCAGAAATTTCAGAATAGTTTGAGGAAAACTGTGATTAAATTCTTCAAGCCTCTCGAATTCCCGGGTGATTTAATCCCCCAGGTCGCTGATATCAGTGACATCCAACACCTGTAAGCTCCTGATCTTTGTCAAGCAGAGTAACTTTGCACAAACGTTAGTTAGAGGAATTAACACCTGCACAATTAATCATCAGCACAAACCGAGTTTGAGGCTTCTGATTATATTTTATGGCGTCTACTGCAGGCTGAACATGCAGGGGAAAAGTGGATTATCCAAAAGATTTGAAATTATTCCCATTACACCAAACAGTTTATTTAATATATTGTTGCAAGGACTAAATTCCTTTGGAATGTGACTCCAGTGAGCTCTGTCCACTGATTTGTCACTTGAAATTTTAAATTTTAAATTGTCACCATGTAATAAAGACAGCAAGACTAAGAGCAAGGCCTTTTGTTGTGCCCCAGGATGAGTTTTCTCTGCCTGATGAACCTGCTTTGTGTCATTTCAGGAGAAAATTCCTGAATCTTGTGGAATTGATGATGTGGGATCTGCAACTCTTCTGCAGGTGGGTGGTGGACTGGATGATCCTGAAGGTCTCTTCCAACTCTGTGTTTCCAGGATTTCTCATTTATTATTTCCAACATCTCTACAGTGACCTACGGAGGTTTATTTGAATTTTTTTTTTTTTTCCCCCAGGGATTTTTTGGACAAAACGACTTGAGCATGTTCTGGATCATGGAAATCTTTAAATGGGATTGGTCTTCAAATGGAAATCCAAACATTTCCTGTTCCATCAGAAGTCCTGCACAGGGAATGAATTTTTGGAAGCACCAGGTTTGTTGTGCCTGGAGCACAGAGGGACCTGCAGGTGGGCAACAGCTCCAGCAGAGCTGGAGCAAAATCACAATTCCAGGTGGATTTTCTGAGACCTGAAAATGCTGCAGAAATGCCTGAAATCTGCATTTCCTGCCCCAAAACACTTTTTGAATGGGAAAAGGATTTTTGAATGGAAAAAGAATGAACGTCCAGGAAAACCTGGTGCAGGAATTGTCTCTGTTAAAAAAGGGGAGACAGAGCCTGGCTGAACGTTCTCCACTTTAATAAACTGGAATTTGGGAAGGGCCACCATGATCAGGGGAGCAGAAAACAGATGGGCTCCACTGGAACAAGGGAAAAATCATTTTCCTTGATTATTTTATTTTGCTTTTCTCATGTATTTCCCAGATTCTGAGCATTTCTGCTGGATATCAGCACTGTGAACAGCACCATGGCTTTTGCATCTGTGATTTCTGAGGGTGAAAGGATCAAACCTCCTCACTCCTCAAAATTAATCTGGGTTAGGGAGTCCTCAGAGAAAACGTGGGCTTAAACTTAATTAAATTGGATCAGTTGGTTCATGATGATATTCTATTTGCACAACACAGTTTATTAGCAGCAAATTCCTGCCCAGAGAAGAGGACAAACAGCTGGAAAAGCAGGGAGAGGCTTCGTGGGGGAGGCGACATTTTAATTGCACGGAATTCCATCATTGTGAGCATTGCTCAGCACAACCTCAGAACCCTCTGGAAGGAGCTGAAGTGGCAACTCAGCCAATTTCCCAGAAATAGAGAATCCTGGAATCCATGAGGCTGGAAAAGCCCTCCCAGAACATCCCAGCTGTGCCCACCTTGTCCCCCTGAGTGCCACCTCCAGGTGACACCTCCAGGGATGGGCACTCCAAAGCTCCCTGGGCAGCCCCTGCCAAGGCCTGAGCCCCCTTTCCATGGGGAAATTCCTGCTGCTGGCCAAGCTGAGCCTCCCCTAGCCCAGCCTGAGGCCGTTCCCTCTCCTCCTGTCCCTGTTCCCTGGGAGCAGAGCCCGACCCCCCCGGCTGTCCCCTCCTGGCAGGGACTTGTGCAGAGCCACAAGGTCCCCCCTGAAAGGTGCCTCCTTTTCTCCAGGCTCAGCCCCTTCCCAGCTCCCTCAGCCCCTCCTGGGGCTCCAGACCCTTCCCCAGCTCCCTCAGCCCCTCCTGGGGCTCCAGACCCTTCCCCAGCTCCCTCAGCCCCTCCTGGGGCTCCAGACCCTTCCCCAGCTCTTTGTTCCTCTGCTGCTTCTCATTTTCTTGCCTTGGCTCTGGGACAAGGCCAGGGCCAAGGGCTGTTGCTTCCTAAATATTTGCAGAGGATCCAACCAAATCCATCCCTCTGGTTCCTGACAAAACCTCTGATTTCCCTGCCAGAGCAGCAGTGCCAGTCCCTGGTTGTCTCCCAGGTGATGGGACTGCAGAAATGCTCAGGATGCAGCCTGCCTCGATTTATTAATTTATTCCTCTATTTTATTTATTTATTTTGCACAAGACACCAACAAAGCTTAACATCCTTTTTCTCACCTGTGGCAGGAAACCACTGAAGCAGAAATTCAGCCATTCTGGCACCTTCTTGTGTCTGTTTATAATCACTGAAGTCTTGAAAAGACCTCAAGAAATTATCTGGGGCTCTGAAACCTTTCAATGTTTGCATCTCAGAGCTGACTTTTTTCTCTCTCTCTTTTTTTTTTTTTTTTTTTTTTTAATGTTTTGTTTTTGTTTTTTTGGGGGGTTTTGGGGGGTTTTTTTTGGGTTTTTTTTTGTTGTTATTGTTGGGTTTTTTGGGGGGGTTGTGTGTGGGGTTTTTTGTTTTGTTTTGGGTTTTTTTTTTTTGGTTTTTTTTTTTGGTGTTTTTGTTTGTTTGTTTGTTTTTGGGGTTTTTTTGGTTTTTTTTTTTTTTTTTTTTTGTTGTTTTTGTTGTTTTGTTTGTTTGTTTTTTCCCTGCTTTGAGGTTGCTGGAAAGAACTTCCTGAGGGCTGAGAGATGCTTCACCCATGGACATCACCCTTGGGGATGTCTCCAGCTCCAGATGTCACCCGAGTCTTTCAAATCCATTTCTGCAGCTTTTTGGGTACAGTTACCTCAAAGCTTCTTCCCTCAGGCTTCCCCAACACACCAATAATCACAACACCACACAACACCAATAATCACACCAACACACCAATAAGTGATGCTTTTCCCAGCTGCATTTCACTCCCTCAATGCCCTCCAAGGTTTCCTTAACTCCCTAACTAGGAAATTTTTCCTTAAATCCAGCAGAAACTGTAATTCTGGATTTATTTTTTTTAAAGCTTTAAGCTCCCTGCTCCTCTCCAAGCATTGAGAGTTCCCTGCTGCCTTCTACCTGTTACATATTTGAAGACTCTCATCATGTTTCTTCTCTGTCCTATTTCCTCTAGATGAAAACAACCAAAACCCAGTTCTTGGAGATTCCCCTCCGGGGTCAGCTTTTTTTTTTTTAAAAAAGACTTTCAGCACCTTTTTTGTGCTCTCAGGACTTTCCCTAATTGGCCTGGTGAGGAAGTTGGAGACCACGCTGGGGTTTCTCGAGGTCAGTGACCAAAGGGAATAATTCATTTTGCACTTTCAGACCTCCCCAGGGCTGAGTGGGAGTGCAGGAATTATTCCACGCATCCCAACCAGCCTGTTTAGACATTTCAGGACAATCTTTGCTTTCCCACACCTTTTTTTGGTTCCCAGGGAGCTTAAGCTCTTCCAAAATCCCCATGGGATTTTTTGTCCAGGTTTTTTTTTTTAGTTTTGTTGGCTCCTTCCACTGGGAGTGGTTTATTCTTATCTAAAACTGAATTTACACCTGCACTGAATCCTGCTGTTTTCACACCATTTCTTCAAGGATCAAGGTATTAATCCTGGCAGAACTTTCCCACTCAATCCTTCATCCTCCAAAACACACAGAAAACAGGGAATGGCACAAACCCCAGACAGGGCATCTGAAAAAAAAAAAAAAAAAAAAAAAAAAAAAAAAAAAAAAAAAGCTTTCCGTAATTTTTCCACACCAACAACAAACCCTCTTGGTGAGTTTTTGATGTTTCGAACAGCTGAGTCCACCTTACAATGGTTTCATTTTAGTTCCCTGAGCAGAGGCTGTGCTCCAGTCAAGATACGCAATATCTATTGTCCATAAGAGCTGCTACTTGTCAGGGGAGGAAATGAGCCTGCCCGGGCAGGATTTGTTCCTGGCAAATCATTCTTGGCCTCCACTTATCATTTCATTATTTCCCATGCACAAAAGAAAACTTTGTTTCGTGAGGTGTTTCTAGAAATTTCCAGGAATTCAAGTTTGGGCTGTTTTCTTCTCCTTTGACATTCCCCATTCTCTGAGTTTTGTTTTTTTCAGTGAGGTGACAGCAGCACCTGTTCCTGCTTTTCCCTTTTCCAGGTGTGGGAAGGGGATTCCTTGTGGATTCCTCAAGGATTCAGCCAGGCCTCCACATCCTCTCAGCTGGTTTCTGCCAGGTCTGGCTTTTCTGGAAAAACCCCAAACTCGCTGAAATGTTCTGCTCTGGTCTCTCTGTTCTTGGTGGTTACTCAATGGCTCATTGTTCATTCTCCTTGCTGAGGCGTGAGGAGAAAAAGCCATTGATCATTTTGGCCTTCCCTGTGTCCTCTTTTCCCACTCTGCCATCCTGGAGGAAGAGCACATCAGTCCTTCACCATTTTCTAAAGGACAGCCACACCTTCCTGGAATTTTCCTCTTTCCTTTGCTAATTACATTGATTTTTATTTGTTTTCACTCTTACAGGCTTCTGTTTTCATTGCTGTTCCCACTTTGCTGCAGTGTCTGGAGGGTTAATGAGCCACTGATTGGGATTTAATTGAGTTGTGTCCTGGAGATGGGACACAGGAACCAAAGGTGTGCCTGTGGTGGCTCTGCAGCTTCTCCCAGAGTCTCTCTGCCTTCTCCTGCATTTAGAGCTGTTTCCTCACCAGGGAACAATGGAATGGTTTGGTTTGGGAAGGATCTTAAAGCTCAACCCCTGCCATGGGCAGGGAAACTTCCATGAGGTTCCACACCCAACCTGAGCTGGGACATTTCCAGGGATCCAGGGGCAGCCCCAGCTGCTCTGGGCACCCTGTGCCAGGGCCTGCCCACCCTCCCAGGGACCAATTCCTTGCCAATGTCTCACCTAATCTCATTTTGTATCTCAGTAATCTTATCTTGTATTCCACATAAACTACAGTTTGTTACAATTACTTTTGGACTCGATCACTGGCCTGCCTCTCTCTGGGTTTAAGGCTTTTCTTAGTTCAGCCTTTTGTCCCTCATTTTTCCCCAGGTTCTCCTGGCACTCAGCATTTGGGGATAACCCAGCTGAGCCCCCCTGGTGACTGCACCTCCCAAACCTGAATTCCCAGGGTGCCAGAGCCCCAGAACCCTCCACAGTCATTCCCACCACCCAGTTATATTTCTCAGAATTCCCAAATCCCTGAGGTTGGAAAAGATTTCCAAAGCCAGGCAAGTCCCAGCTGTGCCCACCTTGTCACCCTGAGTGCCACCTCCAGGTGACACCTCCAGGGATGGGCACTCCAAAGCTCCCTGGGCAGCCCCTGCCAAGGCCTGAGCCCCCTTTCCATGGGGAAATTCCTGCTGCTGGCCAAGCTGAGCCTCCCCTGGCCCAGCCTGAGGCCGTTCCCTCTCCTCCTGTCCCTGTTCCCTGGGAGCAGAGCCCGACCCCCCCGGCTGTCCCCTCCTGGCAGGGATTTTGGAGACTCCTGGTCTCACCTGGCAGAGCCACCAACACTCAGGAGAAGGGTGAGAGGGACCATCCTGATTTAGGTGGTTTTGGGCAGGACACTTTTGGGATATCAGGATTAACAGCAGGAAGATGCCCCTTCCTGCCCTTTCCATGGGAAAGAACAATCAGCCACAAACATGTTTTGTTTCCTCCTGGGTGTGATGGGTTTGGGATGGGCTGGAATTACCTGCACTTGAAGCTTGTTTAGATTCTGGTGTCTCAGTTTGAGACAGTGAAGAGCTCGAGTGAATATTTGAGAAGTTGCAGCGATCCTCATTCAGAGCACTTCACATGTGTAGCACCAATTGAATTCATTCCATCTGGGATCATTCAGCACTTCTGCAAATGAGACCACAAAATGTCAATTCAGACACTCAGAAACTGGGAGGGTGAAATTCATGGCCACCTGCAAGAAGTGTGGTTTAACTGACTCGTGCAGCCTCACCCAAGTAAAGGAGGAGGGATTCATCCCTTCCTAAGGCACATCCCAGCTGGTTCAAACCCAAGAGCTCATCCTTTTCCACGTAATCCCCTGCAAATTCACTGCTCATCTTCTGTCTGCTGAAACAAATGTGGAAAAAAACTTCTGGAGACAGCAACCTCCTCCACTATGTCATCCTGACACAGCTCCAGAGTGGCTCCACCCTGAAAAATAAATGTGGCACGGAGCCCACGGAAAAGAAAAGTAGGCAATTATCTACTTTGCATATGCAGATGCAAAGGAGAGGAAGGAGGAATAACGCTCCTCATTATGTGGTATTGATTTTGCAACCTAGTCCTCATTTAGAGCAGATTGGATGTGTGCAATTATGCAGCTTTTTAAAAGTAAACAGCGAAAAGAATCCAAACTCTTTCCATGGTGTGCAAGCATCACATTGTGGCAGATGGACACGGAGCAATTCCAGAGGAGGCTCCAGGATGAGCAGAGGGATGGAGCAGCTCTGCTGGGAGGAAAGGCTGGCACAGCTGGGATTGTTCAGCCTGGACAGGAGAAGTTTTGGGATGAGCTGAAGGAAGAGTCTGAAGGGAGCTGACAAGAAACATCCCAGATCCATGGACTGGTTTGGGTTGGGAGGGACCTTAAAGCTCCTCCAGATCCATGGGCAGGGACACCTCCCACTGTCCCCAGTGTCCAACCTGGCCTTGGGCACTGCCAGGGATCCAGGGGCAGCCACAGCAAATCTGGGAATTCCACTCCAGCCCCTCCCCACCCTCCCAGGGAAGGACTTTTTTTCCACAACATCCCACCTAAACTTGTCATTTCTCAGTGTGAAGCCATTCCCTGTGTCCTGTCCCTTTGGCCCTTGGGAATTGTCTCTCTCCAGGTTTCCTGGGGCTCCTTCAGGCCCTGCAAGGCCACCCTGAGCTCAGCCCAAAGCTTCTCCTGTCCAGGCTGAACAATCCCAGCTGTGCCAGCCTTTCCTCCCAGCAGAGCTGCTCCATCCCTCTGCTCATCCTGGAGCCTCCTCTGGACACACAAATTCATGGTTATTCCTGTTCTCTTTGAGCTCATTTGTCTTCCTACTATCCCATCTTTTCCTCTCCTAATCTTCCTCAAATCTGGCCTTTCTTCATCCCAGTCTTTTTCCATCTATTCTCCTCCCTTTCCTTTTTACCTCTCTTTTACATCCTATCATTAGATCCTAGTCCTAAATCCTAAACCCACATGAAATGTGTGGTGTTTGTGGATAAACTTCCTGGAGAAGTGAGGAAAGAGCAGGGAGAACAGGCTTGCACCTGTCCTACACCCCTGCCCTTACCCAGGCAAACAAAACCTCACCTGGCAGGGCAATTCCTCTTTCCACAGGTAATCCCTGTGCTCTCCCAACACCTCCATCTCTCCTGATCTGAGGCTGGAGGTAAGCAATACCCCAGTCCCAAACCTGTGATAAATTTTCATTTTATTCTGATATTGAGCAAGTTTTCGTAGGTGGAAATTAAGGTTTCTAATAAGAGAATTGGCTTTCTGTGGTGCAGAGGACCTCGTGCAAAATGAGGTTTACTCCAGCCTAATCAAGAGACTGCTGCAACCCAAAATAGCTGTGGTTTGAGAGGCTCTGGATGGTGATCTTGAGCTTCTGAAAGTGCCATTAACTCTGCCATGCTGGGCCAGCTTCTTTTTCAAAAGTCTCTGAGATATTGCAGGACTTTTTTTTTCATAGAATCCCAGAATTATTGAGGTTGGAAAAGCCCTCCCAGGTCATTGAGCCCAAGCTGTGAACCCCCTTCCAAGGCCTGACCATCCTTTCCATGGAGAAATTGCTCCTGGTGTCCAAGCTGAGCCTCCCCTGGCACAGCCTGAGGACATTTCCCCTTGTCCTGTCCCTGTTCTCTGGGAGCAGAGCCTCACTCTGCTACAAACCTCAAATATTCCCAACACCTTTCCCAAAGAAAACCTGCACTGGCATATAAATATATGGAATGCATGAGGACATATTTTGATCTTGTGCTTTATTACAAAGGGTGATGTATTAAGGGTGGAATTATTCATCCATGTGATGTTTTTTGGGATAGACACCAGGATGCAGAGAGAGTGGTTTGCCCAAATTCCAGCATGAAAAAGTCAGGACATTTTGCATGACACTTACTACTTAAATAAAGTAAATAAAATCTCTATCAGGGGAGTTTTTATTTCCTTACTGAGTATTCAGGGCATAGCCACCACTCGTTGTTCAGACCATCCTCTCAAACTCTGTGCTTTTAAATATCAAATATTATTTTTCCTACAGTCTTTAGATGCTTTTGGAGGAAAAACCAATCTTGTGAGATTCAAGGGAGTTGGTGGACACCTCAGGTTGGTGATGAAAGATCTGGGGATCATCCTGAACTTCCATAAAGGGATGGACAGGGCAGGGCTGGAGCGTGTCCAGGGCAGGGAAGGGGCTGGGGAAGGGTCTGGAGCCCCAGGAGGGGCTGAGGGAGCTGGGAAGGGGCTGAGCCTGGAGAAAAGGAGGCTCAGGGGGGACCTTGTGGCTCTGCACAAGTCCCTGCCAGGAGGGGCAGGGAAAGGAGGAGAGGAAATGGCCTCAAATTGCACCAGGGGAGGCTCAGGCTGGAGATTGGGCAAGGAAATTTCCCTGGCAGAGTGGTCAGGCCTTGGGATGAGCTGCCCAGGGAGGTTTGGAGTCACTGTCTGGGGGAGTGTTCAGGAGGAGGCTGGAGGTGGCCCTTGGGGACAGGCTTTGGGCTGATGCTGGTGCTGCTGGGGTGGCACTGCCTGATCCTGAGTCGCCCTTTTATTCCATGGAATCCCCAAGGTGGGAAGAGCCCCTCAGGATCAGGCAGTGCCACCCCAGGGCCACCAGCACCAGCCCAAAGCCTGTCCCCAAGGGCCACCTCCAGCCTGTCACTCCAAAGCTCAGCTGAACTTCATCTCAGCCCTTTGGCTTTGGAGGAAGCTGAGCTTTGGATGGGAGGGACCATCCTGGAGACTCCTGACAGCCCTCAAGGGGCTGAGGCTGGGAGCAGATGAATTGGGAGTTGTGGCCCCCTGAAGATTTGGTGGATGTGCAGGTGCCTTTGGCTTTGATTCCATGGAATGGCCAAGGTGGGAAGAGCCCCTGAGGATCAGGCAGTGCCACCCCAGCAGCACCAGCATCAGCCCAAAGCCTGTCCCCAAGGGTGACAGTCCTGGAGGGCTCTTCTCACATTGCTGATGACTCTGGGATTCCTGGATGCTCCATGAGATGCCCACACGTCTGTGACAGACAGGTGCAGTCACCACCTGCATTGCTGAAGACACTCAGGCACCCAGATCTCATTCCAGGGATATCAAACATCCACCTAGGAATGGGTTCATAAGGTCTCAGGACCAAATGTTCCTGCTGGAAGCAAATCCCATCATAGACAAAAATGGACTCAGGCTGATGTTTGGGGAGTCTTGAGACAGCTTTAAATACAGCTGGGAGGGATTCCCAAAAAGGAGAATTGGCCACTTGCAGATGTGTATTTAGGGAGATTCCATGTGGAATGGAGTCAGAAGTGAGAATGAACAGTGACTGTAAATTTATATCCTACTGGGAATCCGATACTGGCATCTGAAATCAGCACTGGGAAGATGACAGGGACAGGGATTGAATGTTCCCTTTTCTTCTGTCGGAGGAGTGTTTAAAGGATGTAGAGCATTGGAAAAACTGGGAATTAGAGCTCTCCCCACTCCTTTGTGCCCTTGGCCAAAATGTGCCAAAGAGAACATCATGGGTCACCTGTGGCTGCACAGGGAGCACCTGGAGGGTGGGAATGGCTGATGTGGGAATGGCAGGGATCCCTGGGCATTCCCACCTCACCTGGATCTCCTCCTGAACTCGCCAGGCACAAATGTTCAAAATAAGGAAGAAGCTCAGGCCAGACAACACTGTATTAGAAAACAAACAAAGGGAAGAAAAGCTGGAGAGAGTTTGTGTTGAGAGCACCAACAGGCAATAAATTCTCCCTGTCAGCTGCCTGGCAATTACTGCCTGAGCACGGAGGGGTGGGAGCTTGGGAATACCTGTAAACACTTCTGCACAGGCAATTTGTCTTGCAGCAGTACCCAAAACAGCTCCCAGGACTCCCACAGCCCTCATGCCTGGAGGGCACAGGATGTGTTGGGAACCACGGGGAGCTCACACCTGCCTGAGATGAGGCAGTACCGGGGCTGGCTGAGCTGTGAGTCCTGCTGAAAAGCGCTGGGGGAAGTTTTCCATTTCCATTCCTGCCCTCAGGATCCGTGGCACTGACTGTGGCAGCATCCCCGTGCAGACAGAGCAGAAGAAAATGACCCTGGATATAGAAAGAGCATGGCTGGGGCTCCCAGGGAAGGTGCTGAAGCCTCTCTGGGTGAGCTGGGGCTGGAATTCCAGTGATATTTCACTGAAGTTTTTTCATCTCGAGATCTGCCACTTTCTCTGCTTCCCCTTGGGCCTCGGGCACGGTGGGGCTGCTCTCTCATCCCTCTTTCCTGAGGACAGGACTGAGCAATGAGGGCTTGGGCAAAAACTTGTCTCTCCCCAAAGCCAGGAGTGGGAAGGGAGGGACAATTCTCTGCTGTGGACAAGACAAAGAGGATTCAAAAAACCCCCCAGGCCCCTCAAACACCTTCTGTGTGGTTCAGCTCCCAGCACAGCTCGTCTGGACGCCGGTGTCGGGTGTGCTGCAGCCGGAGGGATCTGTCACTGACCTTGGTGGCTGCACGTCAGCACCAGGCCAGGAGCCTGTGCCAGGCTGGGAAATGCGTGTCCAGAACCTCCCTCGCTGGGAGGACTCAGCACCAAGGCCAGACATGCAGCTTTAACTCCATCCTGCTGCTCCTCGGGCCTCCACACCCTGCCACATCCACCCCAGAGCTGCTCACCCCATGGCTGGGACTGCAGGGGCTCCAAGGATGGGGAAGGTCCTGGGGATGTCCTGAGGATAAGGAAGGACATGGGGGTGCTTTCAGAATGGGAAATGTCCTGGCTGTGCATTGGGGAGTTCTGGGAATGGAGAAGTTCTGGGATTATACTGAGGATGAGGGAAGATACTGGGCCTGCACTGGGGAGTTCTGGGGATGGAGAAGTTCTGGGAGTGCACAGAGGAGAGGGAAGATACTGGACCTGCACTGGGGAGTTCTGGGGATGGAGAAGTTCTGGGAGAGCCCTGAGGTTATAGAAGATACTGGACCTGCACTGGAGAGTTCTGGGGATGGAGAAGTTCTGGGAGAGCCCTGAGGTTATGGAAGATACTGGACCTGCACAGGGGAGTTCTGAGGATGGAGAAGTTCTGGGATTGCACTGAGGATGGGGAAGATACTGGACCTGCACTAGGGGGTTCTGAGGATGGAGAATTTCTGGGACTCTGCAGAAGAAGGTTCTGGGATTGCACTGAGGAGCTCTGAGAACCAGCAAGTCCTGGGGGTGCACTGAGGTGTCCTGAGGATGAGGAAGGTTCTGGAAGGTGCCAAGTTGACTGGGGCTCGAAGCAACCTGGCCCTGTGGAAAGTGTCTGTGCCCACAGCAGTGAGTTGAGCAGGATGATTCCCCATGTCCTGTCCCCCACCTGAGCCTTTGGTGCCTGGGTGACACAAGCAGGATGACACAAGCAGGGTGACCCACACCAGCAGAGAGTCCCACACGAGTGAGGTGACACAAGCAGGGTGTCCCTCCCACACGAGCAGGGTGACACAAGCCAGGTGTCCCACACATGCAGGGTGTCCCACACCAATGGGGTGACACAAGCAGTGTCTGTCCCACATGAGCAGGGTGACACAAGCAGGGTGTCCCACACAGGTCAGGTGTCCCACACAGGCCAGGTGTCCCATATGAGCCCAGGTGTCCCACAAGCAGGGTGTCCCACAAGCAGGGTGTCCCACACCAGCCCCAGTGTCCCACACCAGCCCTGGTGTCCCACACGAGTGGGGTGACACAAGCTGGGTGTCCCTCCCACACGAGCAGGGTGACATGAGCAGGGTGTCCAACAAGAGCGGGGTGACACAAGCAGGGTGTCCCACACGAGCCGGGTGTCCCACACCCACAGGGTGGGTGACATGAGCCCTGGGTGTCCCACACGAACAGGGTGACACAAGCAGGGTGTCCCACACAAGGCGGGTGTCCCACATGGGCCCCGATGTCCCATATGAGCCCGGGTGTCCCACACAAACGGGGTGACAGGAGCTGGGTGTCCTACACGAGCCCCGGGTGTCCCACACGAGCCCAGTGTCCCACACCCACAGGGTGACACGAGCCCTGGGTGTCCCACACGAATGGGGTGACATGAGCCGGATGTCCCACATACGTGGGGTGACAGGAGCCAGGTCTCCCACACAAGCCCCGGTGTCCCACACGAGTGGGGTGACACGAGCCAGGTGTCCCACAAGAGCCCACTGTCCCACACGAGCCCCAGGTGTCCCACACAAGCTGAGTGACACGAGCCCGGGTGTCCCACACCAACCCCGGTGTCCCACACGTGCAGGGTGGGTGACATGAGCCGTGGGTGTCCCACACAGGCCCTGATGTCCCACACCAGCCCGGGTAACACAAGCAGGGTGTCCCACACCAGCCCGAGTGTCCCACATCCGCAGGGTGACACGAGCCCGGATGTCCCACACCCACAGGGTGACACGAGTCCTGCTGTCCTACACGAGCTGAGTGTCCCACACCAGCCCGGGTGTCCCACACGAGCTGGGTGACACAAGCAGGGTGTCCCATATGAGCCTGGGTGTCCCACACAAACGGGGTGACAGGAGCCGGGTGTCCCACACGAGCCCCAGGTGTCCCACACCCGCAGGGTGACACAAGCCGGGTGTCCCACACCCGCAGGGTGACACGAGCCGGGTGTCCCACACGAACCCGGGTGTCCCACACCCGCAGGGTGACACGAGCCGGGTGTCCCACACCCGCAGGGTGTCCCACACCAGCCCCGCTGTCCCACACTCGCAGGGTGTCCCACACGAGCCCAAGTGTCCCACACGAGCCCGGCCCGAGCCGCCCCCGGGCCCGCGCGGCCCCCACACGCGGCGCTCCGTGCGCGGCCCCGGCCCCGGCTGCGAGCGCGGCCCGGCGGGGCGGGCGGGGAGGGGGGGAGAGCAGAGCGAGGGGGCGGCGCAGTGGAAATTTCCACTCCCTGCAGCAACGGCGGCAGCGCCGGCGGCTCGGGCGGCTCGGCGGGGGCCGGGCCGGGGCTGGGGGAGAAGGGGCGGCGCCGGGCGCGGGGGGCAGCGCGGGGAGGGCCCGGCCGTGCCCCGCTCGGGGGTCCCGGCCCTGAGGCCGCGGTGCGGGGCAGCCCCGGCCCCGGCGGGGGCGGCGCTTGGAGCGGGCAGGGCCGGGCCCGGTCGAGCGTGCGCAGCTCCTGCGCCCTTTAAGCCGCGCCGCCCCTGCCCGTACGGGTGTCTGAGCCGCGGGAGCCGCGCGGGAAGGAACCGCCACAGCGCCGGGACACAGCGCCTTCCTCCTGTTCCCCCCCTGCTCCTCCTCTCCGGCCTCGCCTCAGCCCCCCCGTCCTCCTCCTCCTCCTCCTCAGCCCGTGCCCCGCTCCTCCCGCCGCTGCCGGCTCTAAGATGCCCCGCTATGAACTGGCTTTGATCGTGAAAGCCATGCAGAGGGTGAGTGAGGGAGAGGACACGGGAGGAAGGGAGGGAGGGAGGGAGGTGGGACTGGCAGTTTTTTTGTTTTTTTTTTCCTGGCAGTTTTTTTTCCTGGCAGTTATTTTCCTCTCCCCTCCCCATCCCCCCCCCTCCATTACCCCGTGGTGTCACCGCGGTGTCCCCTCGGCGTGGCCCTGCGGTGTCCCCAGCGTGTCCCGGGCTCTGTCCGTGCTCCATCCGCCCCTTTCCCCTGCCCGCACCCTCGGGGACTTGGCTGAGTCCCTCCCCACTCCCAGCCCAGCCGCAGTCCCCTCTCCCCCTCCCCTCGGGGCCGCAGGTAAGCAGATCCCACGCTTTCCCAGATGCGGTTTTTCCTTGCCCATCCCCTCCATCCCTCCCTCCCTCCCTCCACGCCTGGAGCAGGTGAAAAACCGGCCCTTCTCATCCCCCTCTCCCTCTGCGGCACCAGCGCTTTTTCTATCCATCCATCCATCCATCCATCCCCTCCCAGCACCTGCGCTGGGAAAAAAGGGGGGAAAAAAATCAAATATTCACTCCAGGCAGCTCCCAACCGCTGGGTGCCACCTTTTTTTTCCCCCCAGGGCTGGGGTTTTGCCCGCAGCAGTTGGGCTGGGCCGTATCGCCCCCGGGAAGGGGCGCTGGGGGTGGCAGCAGCCGTTGCCGCTGTTTTTTGGCAGCGCGGTGATAACAGAGCTCGGTTAAAATGATGCTCTTCCCATTCGGCAGGAGCTGAGTCAATACGTGGGGTGGGGGGGAAGGACGAGGAGGGAGGGAGGGAGGGGGAAATGGGGGATGTGTGTGCGTAAAAATAATAATAATAATAAAATAGAGCCACCTCCGTGCGGATGGGAGGTTTATTTGGTAAATAACAGCTGATAGTGGCCCTTCTCTAGTACCTTCTATAGCCTTTGTTTATCCTCTACTTTCCAGCTTTAAATGCTGGTGGTGGAATGTAGCAGCACTTTGGAGCCCTCTGATCCTGGATACTCTGGGATTTAATTTACCCTTCATTCCCACCGAGCAGCAGCAGCTCAGCGAGCGTGGCCGTGGTTTTGTTTGTTTTTTTTTTTTTTTTTTTTTTTTTTTTTTGGGAATTACGGGATCACGTCTGGTGTGCCGCATGCACTAGTACATTTCCATTCATTTTACATGGACCATCCACATGTCGGGGCTGACTGCTTCTTCTTTTTTTTTTTTTTTTTAATATATTTTTCCCCGTGGTTTAGCTGCAGAAGCTGTAGTAGAGACATCTCACCTGAGTCCTCTAGTGGAGAAACACAGCAGCGAGGAGAGAAAAGCCGGGTGACATTGCTGCACCAGCTCGCCCGGGCAAAAACCACGCTGCTTTTCCGCTTCCCTATCAACACATAACTTTTGTCCGATTTTTTTTTTTTTGTCCTTTTTTTACACCTCTCCCCGCGGGTGGAAGAGGCAGAGGTGCTTTTTGTGGCCGTGCTGTTGGTGTGGGAGATGCTTAAAGCCGGGCAGGACAGCGAGCGTAGCAAATCTACCATAAACACTGAGGCAGGAATAAAACTGATTTCTCTGAAAGGATGCCGTGGAGTGCTCTCTGCTGGAAAGGCTCCCTGGTTTCTAGGATGTGACCACGGGGATGCAGGGATAAGCTTTTAGCTGTAAGATGCTTCTAATGAGCATCAGTGCACTCGGGGATTTAACATCTGCAACCTTTGCCTCTTTGAAGTTGGGCTCTCCAGCATGTTCTTTCCACATGGATGTACCTTCAAGGGTTTGTTGGTTGTGTTTTTTTTTTTTTTTTTTTTTAGCTCTGTGATTATGTCCAAACATTTCAGTTTGTGCTGGTGTTTTTAAGCCACGCTTGTTGTCAGTCTAAAATTTACAGTCTGTCTGTAGGTGCTGCTATTTTCGTGTTGTTTTCAGCACGCCAGGTCTGGCTGCTTTTTTGTTTCCCAATATTTTGCTGCTCCTGCCTTTCTTGTGCCATCAGAGAACACTTAGAAATATTTCCTCGAGGGGTTTTATTCTCTGTGGTGCTGCTGGATCTTGGCTGGGGGGGGGGGTTGTTCTAATGACCCCTGTAAGCTGTGCATAATCCTGGCTGTAATACAGAATTAAACGAGGCAAAATATGGGGATAATAAGCCAGTCTGAAGGAGTGGAATGATTCCATAACTCCTTCTTGTCAAAGAATAAATGACATTGCTTTTCCACACGGGTGAGAGCGCCTGGGCAGGTGTTCCTTGTCAGTCTTTCTGCATGTCCTGGTGCTGTCTGAGCAACAACTCTTCTTTTGTTGTCTGTGATGTCCTTCCTCACCTGTGGCAGCTCCCCTGTCCTCCAAAAAAAAACCCCAAACCCTTGTCACTTGGCTTTCCTGTGCTTTAGGGCTCGTCCTGAACTTCTGGCAGCTTGGTGCAAAAACCTCAGCCTGGAGACTTTGCTGCCTCTCTGCAGTGACAAACTTGGTGCTTCTGTGGGTTTTTCCCCACCCACAACTTTCTTTTAGCAGTTCCCTTGGCGTTCTCAGGGATCCAGAATAAGTCCCTCCAGTTTGTTTTTGGTATTTTAAACCCTGTTGCTGCCTGGCCCTGCTCGTGCCCAAGTCAGGGATCTTTTCTCCTTTTTTTTCCTGCCTGTGGCGTCTGTTTGGAGTCTGTTGGGAGGGTCCCAGGGCAGCACATCCCATCCATCCTGCCTGATGCTCTCCTCAGGCTTGGCAAGCTCCAGAGCCTCTTCAGTTCTCCTTTTGTGCCTTAAAAGTGCAACACCCAAGAGCTTTAGGAATGGTGGGGGCACAGGGGAAAACTTTCACTTTGCACTGGTTTCACTTTCCAGCCTTTGTCACTGTTCGTGTGCCTGTACTTTATGCAAAAAGTCAGGATTTTATTCTGAAGTCAAAGTTGAGCAGCTCTTCTCTGTCCTGATCTGTGAGAGGTAATGGACTAAAAACACTGTATTTTTATATACTAAAACACAGGATAATTTTTATACTCTGTATGTATAGAGAGTTTTTCATCAGCAGAGCCCCTGCTTAGCAACTCTTAAAAAAACAATAATAAAAGCACCCCCAAAATAAATTATCCCCCCTACTCTGGTGTACTTTGAAGACAAGGGGTTTGCGTTGCTGCACGTGAGGTGATGGAGGAAACGCTTTGGGCAGAGAAAGGTGTGAGCACGTCGAGGTGAAATGATTCATTTTGCCCATTGTGTTGTTTCCCACACCACAGCGTGGAAAGAATAAATTGCTGGGGGGAGCTCGGTGGCAGATTTGTTATCAGCAGTGTCCAAGTGTTTGCAAACCAAACGTTACCTGCCCACAGCAGCCCCAGCCAAGCCCTGCAGCTGTGCTGGAGGGAAAGGTGCAAAATGAACACACAGCTGTCCATGGCCTCAATTCCCTGTTTGTAACAAAAGCTGAATTTCCAAGTAGGTTCCTGATTTTCTCCCGTCTTTGGCTCAGAGTGGGAGGATTGTGGCAGGGCAGGACTTTGAGCAGTGAATCCCCAGGAGTGAATTCACAGGAATTCTCACTGGCTGGGAGAGCCAGGGCTCTGCAGGGAGCTCTGAAACTCCCTGGGAAGGAAGGAAAGAAGGAAAGGCTGGAAATGGTTTCCTGCTCCTCCTTGGCCATTTGTGCAGAGTGACTGTGGGGTGGCAATGCCAGCCCTCCGAGGGGACACAGAGTGGGAATCCCACAGCCCTTGAGCTTGGAAAAGACCTCCAGGATTGATCCCCACCCTGTCACCCAGAGCAGAAAAACCCATCCTCAACAGCATCCCTTTGGAACTGGAACTGAATGAGCACTTCGTAAACAACTCAAAGCGTTTCACTAAAAACGAGGAAAATTATCAATATTTTATGAGCAGCGTGCTCATCTTCACCTGTGACAAAGTTCAAACAGTGTGATAATTTAAAACCCAGTCACCTCTTTCCCAGCAAATAGCTGGACTAGGAGACCCATCCACCCATTTCTGGAATCCTAGAGTGGTTTGGGTTGGAAAGGGGGGTCTTAAAAATCACCTTGTTCCACATGGCAGGGACACTTTCCACTCCCCCAGGTTGCTCCAAGCCCTGTCCAACCTGGCCTTGGACACCTCCAAATAATAATAATAATAATAATAATAATAATAATAATCCTGCAGTGAATGTGGGCTCTCATTTCTCCAGCCATGTTCTCACAACACAACTTGTCTTCAGCAGCTCTTTGTTGCTTTTGGAGTGGGTTGCCGTGTTTCTAAAATTCTCTACCTGCCATGTGGAGATTGTTGGCTATTTTGGGAATGCCAAAGTAAATGGGCAGTAGTGTTGCTTGACATCTTGACTATTCCACTTAATTGCTGTGTAGGCAGCTGCAGCAACTGGGGCTTTTGATGTCTCAGCTGCCAGGAAAGAGGGGGAGAGAATTGAAGCAGGAAGATACTGGGTTTATTTATTTTCTTTTATTTTCTTTTATTTTCTTTTATTTTCTTTTATTTTCTTTTATTTTCTTTTATTTTCTTTTATTTTCTTTTATTTTCTTTTATTTTCTTTTTCTTTTATTATTTCCTTTCCGGTGAACCACCTGCTCTTCCAGTGCAATTGTGCACCTTCCCCACTTCTCTTCCCAGGCTGAGCAGGTTAAAATGACACAAAAAAGTTTGTTCCTCTGTTCCCACTGGCATTTTGAGGAGGCTGGAACAGGCTCTTCAGCCTGGCAGGGAGGGATCCTGGACTCAGGGGTGGTGCTGGAAAGGAGACCAAAGCCTTGGAACCAAAAGACAGGATCGGAAAACAGCAAGATCCAGCACTGGCTCTGCTGGAGGAGTCACCTTTTTGTTTTCTGCCTTGAGCATTCCATAAAAAGAGCTGGATTTTGGTGCAGACAGCATTTGGGAACGATACCCTCTTGCCTGATATTTGACATTTTCAGTCTTGGAAGAGCAGGAATTTTTGCCAAGTGTGGGATATGTGCCTGGGTCTGAGGGGACACAGAGCATTATTCTCTTCTGCAGAATGGTTTAAGCTTAATTTCAATTTCTTGCAGGCCTTTAGTAGGATTTCAGTGGGGTTTGGCCAATCCCTCCTCAGGGGGCAGCAGTGGGGGTTAACCTTTGAATTAAAACTTCTCTGGGCTGCCCCTGGTTCCTCCTCAGCAAGGAGCTCTTTGCTCCTGGTTGGGTTTTATTCCTGATGTGAACAGGGGGGTGCTGGTAACTTCAGTGTGGAGCAGATTCTGTCCCTAAACTCTTGGGAAAGAAGGCAGGAGAACCCTTTGTGCTGAACAGCATTAATCTCTGCAGGAAAGCCCTGGGACGTGGCTGACTCCTGTAAAAGTTGTCCCTTGTAACACGGAGGAGAAACTGCTCCTTCAGCTCACGTTGTTTGTGTTTTCTGTCTCCTCATCTTCCTCAGTTCCATATTTTGGAATGATGGAAGCTCTGGTTTTCTCTTTGTGTCCTGATTGCTCCAGTTCCCTTATCCCAGCACCAAAATTACCACACAAAGATTGCTTTGGGAGTTGTTAACTTGTTGATCAAGTAATTTATCTTCCCTCTTGTTTTCCCTTTGCCCAGATTTGCTGTGGCTGCCCCTGGATCCCTGGAAGTGTCCAAGGCCAGGTTGGAGCACCCTGTGACAGTGGAAGGTGTCCCTGCCTGTGGCAGAGGTGACACTGGATGGGCTTTAAGGTCTTTCCAACCCAAACCATTCCATGATTTTATGATTTTTCAGGCTCCATCTGTGGCAGGCTGATAATTCCTGGAGCCACAAGCTGCAAATGTGGGATGAAGGAAGAGCTGCTTATGTGGAAGCAGTTGCTTGGTAGAGCTTTGTGTCCCATCCTTACCTGAGGACAGCAGGAATCTCTGGGCACCAGGTTATCCCCTGGAAAAATTCCTGCCCTGTGGAGCAGCAGGAATATCCCCAGCAGGCATTGAGGAGCTGATAAAAAAGGTGAAAAGCAGGGAAAAATAATAACACAAAAAAAGAGATGCAAAATATAACTAATCGTGGAGAAGCGGAACAGGAAGGATTTGAAGTAAATATGTAGAAAGTAAGGCAAGATGTGAAATACCTGGCCTGTGGAGCACTGGTGCAAATATTGGTGCTAAAAATGAGATTCTGTGTAAAATTCATCAGTCCTGGTGAGAAGAGCAGGAAGGAAGTGGATGGTGTAAAGGGAGGGTCATGAACCAAAGAAATAGGATTGAGGAACTGCAGAACTGTTGTTCTGCTATTTTTAATCCTGGTTTGTCCACTCACAAGCCAATCCTTGTGTTCAATCTTGCAAATATCCAAGGGATAATAACAAGCCAGGTCCGTGCAGAGGATGGATACAGGGAGGGAAGGTGTTCAGTGGAGTTGATGTTTTAGAAAAAACAAATTAATATTTAGTAGCTTTTAGTACAGATATTCTGCATCGAACTTTGTAAATTAGCATTAATTGTTTTATAACCAACAGAATTTTATTGAACTCTAGTTTTGGTGTCTTGAAATCTCCAAGAAGGACCAGAAATCTTGAAACAGCACCCAGTTGACTGGGAAGCTTGAAGAGCCTCACATTCCTGAATTATGTGTGATCCTGAACTTCTATCTCACCTATCAATAATCCTGGGGATGCTTTATATTCTTCCAAAGATTGTGGGCAGCCAGCAATGTGATGGGAATTTGGGGAGATCCTAAAGAAGCTTCATGAGTCTGGTTTTATTTTTTATTTTTTTTTCTTTATTTTTGTTCTTCCTAGAAATTTGAAGAAGAATTTCCTCCTGGTGTCTTGCCCAGTTTCATGGGGACTGCCACTCCTTTCTCCTTTTCCAAGTAACTTCTGCACTCTCCCAGCCAAAAAATCCTCCCCAAATGGGATGAAGCAGCACATTTTTTAGGCTGGGATTATCCAGTTCCTGCTGAGTGGTGATCGCCACCAGCTGCATCACATCTTAGAGCTTCCAGCTGAAGGAAAGGGCATCCTCAGATTTTGCAGCATTTTTGATATTTGCTTTTAAAAATGATGATAACCTTATCCAGAGAACTGAAGTGGTCCCCAAATCCACTGCAGAAATCAAATTTTTGGCTGTTGAGGCTTGTTTAACCCATTCTCTTGCTGCTGCTGCTCTGGGGACCAAGTATTTAATCTCTTCCATTGCTGCCACAGCAGTGAAATGTTTGTGCTGCTGGATTTTGGGTTGCCACAAGGAGGGATTTGAGCTTTGGGACTCAGTGTCCTCCTGCACCTTCCAGGGAAATCCTGCCTGGTGCTGTGTGATGCCAGAACCTTCCAGTTTTTGCCAGCCCCTTCCCTCTTCCTTGAAAATATCTTGGCTTTTTGCCCTCTGGTGCCCTTAATTTTGCTGTTGGCCACGTGGCTTCTGGGTTGTCTCTGCCCCTTTTGCTTTCAGTTCCTGTGGAAAAGAACCGTGTCCTGTGAGAGGGGTGGATGTCACCTCTCTGTGGTTTCCTTGCTGAGGCTTGGGGTTTGTGGTGACAAATTCAGCTCAGGGCGGCCCTGCTGGGGCACAAAAGGTTCTGCTGATTTTCCCAGCGAAGAGAGGCCCAATTTTTTTGGCAGTTTTTGCTCCTTTTACAGAATTCTAGAGGTTGGAAAAGCCCTCCCAGCCCAGGGAGTCTCAGCTGTGCCCAATGTCCACCTTGTCACTCAGCCCAGAGCACTGAGTGTCACCTCCAGCCCTTCCTTGGGGACTCCAAACCTCCCTGGGCAGCCCCTTCCAGTTCCTTTCCATTAAGAAATTCCTCCAGATAACATTTGTCACCCATAGAAACACAAGCTAATTCTTTGGGCTGACAAGGGGAAAAGGAAGGTATTAGCTCCTTATTTTCTTTAAATTGATAATTGATGGATTAATCTCCTGGGTGTGATGCTACATCATGTCTAGGTTGGCCTGGAGAAGACAGAATTTCTGTATTTTAACAGATAAAAAGGGAGTTTTTATCTCTTTTCCTCTGTCCCCAGCTTACCCCCTCCTTGCCCTGTAGGTGTTTGGAGTTTTGGGAGGAGCAGTAGAAACAAATCAGTTCCTTATTCCTGCTGGAGTGCTGGGGACTGGCTCTTGGCAAAGGGAACCAGCCAAGTGTGAATGTCACAGGCAGTGGCACGAAGTGGCTCGGGAAGGGTGATGCAGATCCTGAAAAAAAAAAATCCATCTTTTCTTGCTTTGCAAGGCTGGAGCTTCTCTTGTGTGTCCACTGACTGCTGGAGTGTCCTTTTTGTGCTCTCTCCCCCTCCTTCACTTGTCACTTGGTGGGACATTGGAATGGGTGGATTTGCTTGGGATGAGAGGGGGGAAAATGGTTAAAAAAATCCAAAAATGACAACTGAATGATGTCCTGCTCTAACAGTGTCAGTCCCGGTGCCCTTGAGCTGCAGTTGGCCTCGCATCACTCCAGTTTCTGCTCTGTAATTGTCCACTGCACATCCCATTTCTGTCTGGCAAAGGCAGCGAGTTCTCTGTGTCTCTGGCTCTGGGGTTACTTATTTCTCTCATGTCTCCCTCAGCAGTTGTGCAGAAAAGAGTCCAGAAGAATTTATGCTGGAACAAGCTGCTTTTTGTGCTGCTGCTGCTGCTGCAGTAAAACGAAGACCAGAGCTGGAGTGATTCCTGACCAAAACAAACGTTCCTTTACGTGTTCATAACAACTCCTTGGAGTGAGTGATTTGGATCCTTGCACCTCAAATCGGATCTTTTTTTTTTTTTGGTAGTGCTGGTTGATAGAGTTGGCTCTGAGTTCTGCAGACCAGCAGGAGGTTGCTGTGGTGATGAGGCAGAGTGTGACCAACAGGTTCACTCAGGTTGGCTCAGGTAACGTGGCCCTTTCTCAGCTCTGGCCTGGCATCCCCAGCAGCTCAAGTTATTTATTGGATGCTCCAGCTCAATTTCTGCCTTCCCTGTCTGTCCCCAGGGGGGTTCCTGGCATATTACACTGCTCCAGCTCCTGGTTTTCAGGGAAAAGGCTGGAACTGCTGCCCTGGATGCTGAGGGCTGTGTTGAGCAGCTGCCAAGGATAGCCCCTGCTTCCTCAAGGGCATGTGCTACATAATTTATGTATCACTTACTCCACCAAGAGCTTCACTGCTCCTTTTTTTTATATTCTGAAGTGCTGCAGTAAATGGAACAAAGCTTTTCCTATTTTTTTTCCTCTAAAAGAGATTTTTTTTTTTTTTCCTGAGGCTGCCTTGTGTTTACTGAGGAGCAGTGGACAGGTAGGAACTCACTGGTGTGTCCATGGCCAGGAGTGTGAGGAGCCTGGAGAACACACTCAGGGGGTTGGACATGGCACAGACCCCACTCAAAGCATCAGAATTCTGTAATTTATTCTTTTTTTCTGTGGCAGAGTTAATATTTTTAATATTTTCCATGATCCTGGCAATCTGGACAGATCTCTCCCACACAACAGAGCTGTTCAGTAGGTGAAGTGCTGCAGGTCTGAGTTCAAATACTCCTGCACGAAGGTGGAGAGGGAAAAAAAGTTGTTTCCAAGAAATAATCTGAAAACTACTTGGAAATCTACTGACAGTGGCCACTCCTGTGGGATAGGTGGGCATCTCCATCCCCAAATGAATCCTTAAAACACCAGGATTGGTGAGGAGAGAAGGAAAGTCAGCTCAGAAACTTCCCATCTGCAGAAAAACCAACAGAGCTGAGAACAAATAGTGGCTTCAGAGCTGGAGCAGTTGGGCTCTGGCGTGTTTTAAACACCCATTTTATTAGAAAAGCACTGTGGAGAAAGTTTTCCTTTAGAACAATGGTACAAATTTCTCCTCAAAATCCCACCCTGGGTCTGCTTCACATTATGAAATCTCTCTTCAGGGACTTGCTTGGGATTTTTTTATTCCCTTAAGGAACAGGCTGGGTGTTGGAGAGACATATGCATTGTTTCACCAGAGCTGCAGCCTCTATTTCCAGACAAGAGGGAAGCACATTGTTTTGTGTCTTTTGATATGATCCAGCCAGAAAACAGCCTCAGGGAAGAATATTCCCAGTCCTTGGCAGCAGCACTGTCTTTCTGCCTTTTTTTTTTTTTTTTTTTTTTCCTCTCTCTGTCAGTGCCACAATGTTCACTGTTCTAATAACTCAGGATTAAACTCACATGGGGCATCTCAAAAGTCCTTTGTAAGACTTGAGGTCAGAACTTGCTGAAAGTTCAGAGGGACGAGTCTCATTTTCCTAATGAAGAAAAGTTCCAGGGTTATTTTGGAATTAGGTCTAAGAAACTGGTACAAGAAGCTACTTCAGCGCTGTAATTTAGTGACAGTGCAGCAAATTTGTGGTGGCTGCTGAAAACTTTCCACCTTCCAGCTCAGGCAAACTGAGCCCTGCAAAAAAAAAAAAAAAAAAGAAAAAACCCAAAAAACCCTCAGGTGTTGGTGACAAAGGGCAGGGTTCAGCTCTCTGAAATTTGATTATTTCAGGTGCATGGTCTGGCTGTGTCTCCCTATGGAAAGTGCTCCAGGAACTTCACATGTTGTTTATTTTGGTTGGAATGAGCCCCTTGGAGCTGAAGTGACTTAATTGAAGAATGTCACAATTTATTTGAGGACAGCTGCATCTAATACTGACACACTTGTCAGAGAGTCTGGATTCTGGAATTAAAAAAGATTTGGATTCCCAGAAACCTTAAAGTCCATCCAGTCCCACCCCCAGGGCAGAGACACCTTCAGTTATCCCAGGTGGCTCCAAGCCCCATCCAGCCTGGCCTTGGACATTCCCAGGAATCCAGGGGCAGCCACAGCTTCCCTGTTAATATCCTGTTTATAAAAACACTCTGGATACTTCTGGTATCAAATTGAATTCATTTGAACAGATATTTTTGTGATTTTTTTTTTCCCCATATTGTTCTCTAGGATATTTGTGACAGGGCACTGATGAACCTACAGGAAAGATTACAGGGGGTGAACTCAAGTGGAAATCAAACATTTTTTAGTAATGAGAAGGACAACAGAACAATAAAAACATTAATTATTACCATTTCCTTATCTGGCTATTCTTCTGGTTTTCTGTCTAGCAGATTTTCCTTTTGTCATATCCCAGTAAAATCTCTTCTTCCCTTTCTCTTCAAATATTTATAGTTTTGGTATAAACATAATGTAGTTGAAAAATTAGCTGAATATGGCAAAAGACACAACACTATTAAAGTGTTGCTCCAAAGTGCTTAAAACTAAGAATAGTCCATTAAACTTGGCTCTGATTGCGTCATCTTGATGTGAAGTGTTTATAATTTTGGGTTGGATTAAGCTATTAGACCATTTAACTACTCCTGTATTTGCGGGTGGGGAGAAATGTGAATTCTTCTGTGGAAGAATTGAAAATACATCTGTGGTTTGAGGCTTCTGAGGAATGATAAATTTAGCCCAGTGCTGTAATCAGTCCGTTTTGTGCCATGTCTCCTTAGTCTCTCATTATTGGCTGTAATTCCAGCAGTAGGAATATCTCTATTCTCAAGTGGGTTTGTGGTGCTGGGGGGGGGGGAACCCTTATTATTTTTATTTTTAAATTTTTTTTTTCTCCTGAAAAACAGCTGGACCATACAAATGATGGATTTCTCCTTAAGGGTGAAGTTGTGGCTTGCTGGGAGCTATTTTTAAAATGTCTGAGGAGTTGCACGTTTTTACCTCAGCACCTTCAACACAACGTGTGCAGTTTCAACCTTAACTCTCTTGGTATTTGAAATGGTTTTATTGACCCTTTAAACAAACACAATATATGTCAGGGATGCTAAACAAGAAACCAACCAAATATTAGAATATGCTATCAGGCTGTTTGTATTAATCATTAATTAATGGGGAAATGGGAGCTGCAGCCTCGTGCCAGAGAATGAACTGGAAGGGGATGCCTGGAGCTGATGCTTGGAGGACTTGTGAGACTTTATGGCCAGAAAAAAACACCCAGTGTTGGTTTTCTTGTGCCTTTACCAGTGAGTGGGAAAGAGGAGTGGAGTCAGACCCTGTTCCTCACTTCAATAATAATCTCATTATTGCTGCTGAAGGTTTGTGTTCTGATCTTTGGACTAAACCTGTTCTTTGCTTTGGTCTTCCCTTCCCATGGGAGTAGGGAATAGAAGAATCTCGTGTCCAGCTCTCTCTAAAGCCATTGGAACCTTTGGGTTGGTAGAGAATTTATCTTCCCTCTTGTTTTTCCTTTCCCAGATTTGCTGTGGCTGCCCCTGGATCCCCTGGCAGTGCCCAAGGCCAGGTTGGACATTGGGGACAGTGGGAGGTGTCCCTGCCATGGCCAGGGTGGCACTGGATGGGATTTAAGGTCCCAAACCATTCTGTGATTCTGTGGTACCTCCCAAGGCATAAACAGGAGATGGGAGCACATCCCAAATCCATGCGGGAGCCACCACGCAGCTCCTCAGTGCCCTTTTCTCTGCCACCAAATCTTCATTGTCCCCTTCCCTTCCAGCTCTTCAGTCCTGCTTGGCAAAATGGGTTTTGTTTCCTGGCACATTTGGGAGCTCTCAGATGGGATTGGGAATTCGGGAAGAGCACGATAGGGAAGGCTTTGCCTCCCTGCCCTCCACCTCTCTGTTCTGGGATGAGAATGGATGCTGGGAAGGGCATTTCCTGACATCCTTCCAGCTGTGACTGCTGCCAGAATCCCCCCAGTGTTCCCTCCTGTGCGTCTGGTGCACCCACAAAACCCCAGGTGTGGGTATCCAAAGCACTAAAATGGGATGTCAGGCGGAGTTTTGCTTCTGCCACTTGCTGGAATGGGTTATTTTCTCCCCTAGGATCCCATGGATGTGTATGGAGAGCTTTCCAAGTGAAAAAATAACTCTGTGATTATCTCTACCCCAGACAGGAGCAAACTCGCCTCAAAACCTGCAGAATAACCTTGATTCTCCAGCTGATTTGAAATGGATGTTGTTTTTTTTGACAGAGCTGTGACTTCACTTTGATTTTTCTAGCAGCCAGCTGGTGTCTCAAGTGGATTTCTGTAGTGCCAGAATCTCCCAGGATTTAGGGGGTGCAGTGCAGAAAATGCTGAGCCAGTGCTCCACAGCCATTGGTATTTGTTGGATTATTTTAATTTTATTTTCCTGAGATTACTTGAAAGATTTGGTTAGTGGCTTGAGGAGACTTGTGAGACAGCAGAGTAAAGAAAAAGAAAAAGTGTTTTTATTACTTGCCGCGTTGTGGGAAATTTGGGTCACTCAATCCTCCCGAATCGCTGCGTCTCTGAAGGTTCCTGTGACCATTAAAGTTGACTTGTAAAAGGCTTTTACCACTTAGCCCTACAAATATTGAATGATGTCTGTTATGGATTGCAGGAAATATAAAGGGGGAAAAATCTGTGGTGTTCAGTGATTTGTTTTACTACACTTCAAATTTTTTCTCATTACTTCGTGAAATTCCTCTCTAATTCAATCTTTGTCTTTTGTCTTTGCTGCCTTGCAGGGTTGGTACAGTAGGCCTCACTAAACTTAGCTGCAACTAAGAATTTCTCCTACATCAACTGAGTTAAGGCTGATGCTCTTGTGGAATGTGGATTAAAAGTGCGTGCTAAGTTCCCAAATTTGAGAAGCGGAGAAAAGTAAATGTACCACTGCCACCAGCATCAGGACAGCAAACCAAGGGACAAAGAATTTGACCCGCTGTGTTGATTTTGGTTAAAACTGGTTCACGTGGTGCTTAAGAGACGTTGGCTGGGGGGCGAGAAGTGGACGTCAGCGAAGGCTTTTTTTTGGTTACAAAATGAGGTCTGCTTTGGAGCCAGCAGACATTGCCATTGTGGCCCTGTACTTCGTGCTCGTAATGTGCATAGGTTTCTTTGCCATGTGGAGAAACAATCGGAGCACCGTGAGTGGCTACTTTTTGGCAGGGCGTTCTATGACCTGGGTAGCTATCGGGGCCTCGTTGTTTGTGAGCAATATTGGAAGTGAACATTTCATTGGGCTCGCAGGATCTGGAGCGGCGAGCGGATTCGCCGTAGGCGCGTGGGAGTTCAACGCCTTAATGCTTTTGCAGCTTTTGGGATGGGTCTTCGTGCCAGTCTACATCCGGTCGGGAGTGTACACCATGCCCGAATACTTGTCCAAGCGGTTCGGAGGGCATAGGATTCAAATCTATTTTGCAGCGTTGTCTCTGCTTCTTTATATCTTCACCAAACTCTCGGTTGACTTGTATTCAGGGGCGCTTTTTATCCAAGAGTCCCTAGGGTGGAACCTCTACCTGTCGGTGATCCTGCTGATCGGAATGACGGCGCTGCTGACGGTGACCGGAGGGCTGGTGGCCGTCATCTACACGGACACCCTCCAAGCGCTGCTTATGATCATCGGGGCCCTCACACTCATGATCATAAGCCTCATGCAGGTCGGCGGCTTCGAAGAAGTGAAAAGGAGGTACATGTTGGCGACGCCCAACGTCACCTCCATCCTCCTAACCTACAACATCTCCAACACCAACTCCTGCAACGTGCACCCGAAGCCCGACTCTCTGAAAATGCTGCGCGAGCCGACGGACGAGGACATTCCCTGGCCCGGGTTTCTGCTGGGACAGACCCCGGCCTCGGTGTGGTACTGGTGCGCCGACCAAGTCATCGTGCAGAGAGTTCTGGCCGCCAAAAACATCGCTCACGCCAAAGGCTCCACCCTCATGGCCGGCTTCTTGAAGCTGCTGCCCATGTTCATCATCGTGGTGCCGGGGATGATCTCCCGCATCCTTTTTGTGGACGATATCGCCTGCATCAACCCCGAGCACTGCTTCCAGGTGTGCGGGAGCCGGGCCGGCTGCTCCAACATCGCCTACCCGCGCCTGGTGATGAACCTGGTGCCCGTGGGGCTGCGCGGGCTCATGATGGCCGTGATGATCGCCGCCCTGATGAGCGACCTGGACTCCATCTTCAACAGCGCCAGCACCATCTTCACGCTCGACGTCTACAAGCTCATCCGGAAGAGCGCGACCTCCCGGGAGCTGATGGTGGTGGGCAGGGTGTTCGTGGCCTTCATGGTGGTGATCAGCATCGCCTGGGTGCCCATCATCGTGGAGATGCAGGGCGGGCAGATGTACCTGTACATCCAGGAGGTGGCGGATTACCTGACGCCGCCGGTGGCCGCCCTGTTCCTCATGGCCATCTTCTGGAAGCGCTGCAACGAGCAGGGAGCTTTCTACGGCGGCATGGCCGGCTTCATCCTGGGCGCCACCCGCCTGATCCTGGCTTTCTTCTACCGCGCTCCCGAGTGCGACCAGCCGGACACCAGGCCCGGCTTCATCAAGAACATCCATTACATGTACGTGGCCACGGGGCTGTTCTGGGTCACCGGGGTGGTGACGGTGGTGGTGAGCTTGCTGACGCCACCGCCCACCAAGGAGCAGGTGAGGACCACCACGTTCTGGGCGCTGATGAAGCGCGGCGCGCCCGAGAGCGCCGGCAAGGGCGAGCTGTACCAGGCGCAGGAGAAGAGCGTCCTCAAGTGCAACGAGAACGCCAACCACATGATTCCCAACGGGAAGTCGGAGGAGAACATTAAGAACGTGAAGCCGGAGGACATCAACCTCCTGGTGACGTGCAGGGAGGACAGCAACCCGGTGATGTCGGTGAGCCACTCGGAGGTGGAGACGCCCGTGGATTGTTATTCCAACGGACAGGCCGCCCTGATGGGGGAGAAAAAGCACGAGATAGAGGAGGGGACTGACGACAAGGCGAGACAGTTGAAATTCATAGATTGGTTCTGTGGCTTTAAAAGTAAAAACGTAAACAAGAGAGTGGTTCGGGAGGCCGAGGAAGAGACTATTTGTTTACAAATGCTGGAAGAGACTCCAAAAGTTAAACTATTACTAAATACTGGACTGGTCTGTGTCTGTTCGCTTGGAATCTTCATGTTTGTCTACTTCTCTTTGTGAGTGAATAGTGAACTTTTAAGGGTATGGCTTAAACATACAGAAGTTGATACAGGTCTCTGGAGATTTTTTTGGTTTTTCTTTTCTTTTCAAACAACATAACCACAACCCAGGCATTGTTTACGCTATAATTGTAAGATCAACTCAGCTTTAGCCTATTTCGAGACCATTTGAAATGTGTTGTCCTCCCTCTGCTGAGAGCAGAACCTGTCCTGTGGTGGCTTTTTCTTTTTTCCCTTTTGTGTTGGTGTTTTTTTTTTTTTTTTTTTTTTTTTTTTTTTTTTTTTTTTTTTTTTTTCCATTTGCAGCACTAACCTTTTGTTTTTCTGTGTATAAATATACCAAAGGCAGGCAGGTGGCTGTGTTTGAAGTCAGGCAGTTACAGCTCAGTCAGCACTAAGTGAAGATAACAGGTAATCAGTTACCAGTGTGTAAAAGCTGAGTGATTAAAGCTGTGTCAAAAGATTTTTTTTTAAATGCAGAGCTGTGATGCACATTTATAAAATAACTGTATTACCTTGGCCAACTTAGCACTTTTTAATTGCACTCACTGCTTTTTTTTTTTTTTTTTTTTTTTTTTTTTTTTTTTTTTTTTTTTTCCAGTTTCTCGTTTTTTTCTTCTGGCAACAACAGGAAGCTGTTTTGTCTCATTTTATAGCACTTAAAACATGATAGCTCTTAGCAGCTTTCTGCCTTTTTTTTTATTCTTTGTAAGAAAATTTTTGATTTTTATCCAATGTAAATTCCATTACTGAAAAGTTTCTGTATTAAAAAAAAAAGAAAAAAGAGAAAAAAATTAAAACAAAAATAAGCCTGGAGATGACAAACTGTCAATGGAGGAGGAGGAAAAAGAAATAATTATTTCTGTGGGGTGTGCAGTATATTAAAATTGAAGAATCCCAGAATTTTTAGGATGGGTTTGGAATGTCCTTGAGCAGCTGTTCCAGGGCTCTGCCACTTCCGTGGAAGGATTTTTTTTCCTCAGGTTTAGGCAGAATTTCTTGAGTTTCAGTAAATGGCCGAAAAGATTCATTCAGCCTCTGCAGCCTCTGAACCTTGAGGACACTGTCAGGATTAGCTTCTTTTTAGGGAAAAATCCGTTTGTAGGTTCTACCTCTTGGGGAAAAAAGAGAAACATGAGGCTTTGCATGTCTTGAAAAACTGTTTTATTTAAACCAGAAGGGTTTTCCTCTGCTGTGTCTGGGAGGAATCCCTGCAGCCCCAGTGCTGCAGGTGAGAACAACTGGAAAGGCAAGGAAGGGGAAATGGGGGAGAGAGGTGAAAGTGCTCCTTGTTGTCCAGAGCCCTTTTGCCCCACGTCCTCTCCCACTTCCCCTTCCATCCTGTCAAACTTTGCCTTTTTTTAGGGGATCCCAGATTCCCTGAGCTTGGAAAAGCCCTCCTTGGTTAATTGAATTCCAGCTGTGCCCAGTCCCCACCTCATCACCCAGCCCTGAGCTCCACATTCCTTGGACAATTCCAGGGTTGAGCACTCCACATCTCCCTGGGCAACTCCTTCTCATGAGTGACCTTTGTGTGAAGAAATTCCTTCTCTCCCTCCCTCCTCAGAAGGATCCTGAGGGATTTGGTGTCAGGAGAGACAAGGGAGAGTGTGCAGCCAAAAATCTGTGCCGAAAATCGAGGTCTGTCCTGTCCTCAGGATTTTTCCAAAAACCTGAATTCCTCCCAGGCAGTCACAGCTATTTGTAGGTCTCCAGATCCAGAGGATCTTTCCTCTCCTGAAGGATGGATGAGCAGATGGAGGATGTGTGTGTGCAGCAGGTTGGTGCTCTCATCCTTCCCCCCAGCCAAGCTGGGTCCTGATTTTTGGGAGCAGAGCCCATCAATAATTAAACTCCTCCCTCTCCAGGACAGAGTGGTCATATCCAGGCTTTGCATGGAAATAATTCCTCCAGTTGTCTTTGCTCCTGAGCTCCTTCAGGAGAGCGTGAACTGGCTGGGCCAAAATTGGACTGAGGGACCATTTTGAGCGTTCACCAAAACCAGTTCAGGGGTCCAGCAACGTTTCCTTGGCACACAAACAAGAACCAATTCCTGTGGGGGGAAAACCATTTTGCAGAGATGAAATTTGGGTCGATCCTGCCTTTGCTGGAGATATTTTGCTTTTCCAGTGGTGCCATCCCACATGGCTTTTAGTAGATAATTTCCAACACTTTTCAGATAAAAGGATTCACTTCTATTTTTGGGGTGATTTTTTTTTTTTTTTTTTTTTTTTTTTTGGTGGTGTGTTAATACCAGTTAAATGTCACTCATTCCAAACTTTTGACCAGAGGCTGAGCTGCCCCACTTTTCTCCACTTGGTGTGGTTGTTGCTGCTGGGAAGTAGAACCACTCCAAAGTGGAAACCTTGGAGCCTTGTTGCAAAATCTGTAGAGAGGAGTCACCATACCTGGTGTTGACGTTGCCACCAATGGGACAAGACACATTTTCTCATGATTTCTGTGGCCACAGCTTGGTTTGGGTTTGGGAGAACATTTTAAATCCTGGTGTGTGAAATTAATGGCATCTCGAGTTGCTTCGTTAGTGGGCTGAGCTGTGAAGGATGGTTTGATATAAAAATTAGGGAATTATTTCTATACAGGATAAAAGAATTTAGAACAAAGTTTGATTGTAGTGGGATGAGGGTAAAAGATAATTCTTTTAGAGGGTAAAAGATAATTCTTTTAGAGGGTAAAAGATAATTCTTTTAGAGGGCAAAAGATAATTCTCAGCCCAACACTATCCTCTTGAGAAGGCTGAGATGTGGCTCAATCACCAGGGAAGGAGATTCATGTCTTTTGGCAACTCGGCACGACTTGGGAGCATCAACTGGCACTGGGATCATCCCGGCTGCTCCTCCTCGCCCTCAATCTCAATGTCCAGCTCTTTAGCCACCACCTGGGAAGCCAGCTCAGCTCAGGGACCCCTTGGCTCGGCTCCCTCGCCCCCCTGTGCTGTTCCCCAGGGTGCCTTACGCGGCTGGAGGAGGCGCTCCCGGCGCTTCCATCACCCTCTCCCTGCTCCTTCCAGCCCTCTGTGCCCCCTCCCTGAGTCATTTTCTCCTCAAACAGGACACTTGGAAGGGTTTTAAGAGGCAGAATTCCAGTGTCTTGCTCAGTCAGATCCATGGGGGAAAAAACAAAACATTCTTGGCTGTGGAAGGGAGTTGAGTCCTTCAGGTGCTCCATCTCTCCCATCATTTATTCTCCTTTTTGCCCCCACAATTAATCACTCTGCTCATTGGCAGGATCATCGTGAATTATAAATAATCTGCCTTCCCCCCCACCCCATCTTTGCACCTGGGATTCTGAAGCTTTTAAAGCAAATTCTTTCTCCAGTGTGTGCTTTTTTTTTTTTTTCCTCTTCAGGTGTTTTGTGTGCTCCTCTCCAGCCTCACATAGAGGTCCTGAAAGTTGCCGATAATTCTTTGCTGCATAAAAAAACCCACTTAATAAAAGGCCTTTATTATTCAATAAAGATATTTCTAAGGTTCCAGGCAAGCTGCCTGCTGGCAAGAAGGACCTTGTGTAGGAGAAGGGATTTTTTTTATAGCGTAAACAAGCCTTTGCCGAGGGGGGAAATTGAAAATTTTGGGGTTTAAAACACCCATTTTTTATTTTTATTTTTTTTTTTTTGGTCCAGCAGAACCACAGAGTGTTTCCCACAATGGACAGTGGTGAATTTTGTTGCCTCCCTCTGCATGGGGCTGGTTGTGCTTCTGTCTTGCAGCAATGGGTTTATTTATTATTGCCTTGAGCTTAGGATGACAAGTCTTGGAAAGCTGAGTTTGGAATGACAGCTTTTTTTTTTTTTTTTTTTTTTTTTTTTTCTTCTTGTTATTTCCCTTAACTTATTTTTTTTTTTTTCAGGTAAGATATATGAATTTTTGCTCCTGGAAATGGGAGAAGCCTTTTATTTAAAAAAAAAAAAAAAAAAGAAAAAAAATAAAATAAAAAAAGAAGGCGGCTTCTTAAGAGTTTAATAGTACATTTTGGGAGACTTTTCTTATTTAAGTTTTTTTTTTTTAAATTGCTGATTTGATGCTATTCTCTGCCAAAGCTTAGAGGTGGTTTTTTTGTTGTTTAATTTTTTTTTCTTTTAAAATAATTTTTTCCTGTTTTAGCTTTTAGTGAAAGGAAACAGTACGAGATTGTAAGAAATAAAAACGGCCTTCAGTATATTCCTTATATTGTGTATTTTTTTTTATTTCTCCACTTGTGTGTTCCCTGATCCCAGAAGGGCCAGGATGAGACTTCTGATGAGAGTCATGTAACCCAGGAGAGAAAAAAGGATTTATTTCCACGAGGTTACAGTGGAGGGGGCAGAGCCACCCAGGGAGCTCTGCCAGCACTTAAAAAAAAAAAAAAAAAAAAAAGACGCTTACAACTTTAAAACAGCTTTATTTTTTTTATATATCTATTTTTTTAAATCCTGAGATAGAGAAGGTGTTGGGAGTCGCTCCCTTTCAGAGAACAGGAGACGTGGAAGAAGCTGGAGTTTGCCAAGCTCCGGCTTTCTCAAGGAAATCTTTGGATTTAGCATGTACAGAGAAGCAAAATTACTCATCTGTTCATTTGGTATTCTGTATGTTCTGTGCCCTTAAATGTAATTGTTTTGAAAATAAAACTAACCTTGTTACGTGATGTTAAAAGCAGACTTCTGTGCAATGTTTTAATTTTTATTTTTTTGGGTTTTATTTTTTTTTTTTTAAAGAAAATGTTTGTATATAATTAAATGGTTTAATGTGCTTTAATTGGCCTAAGGTAAAGAGTAGTTCTAGAATGTAAAACATGTATAATTAGAATTTCTGATTTCACTGTGAGATCTCTGAACTTTTAATTTCTTTTTTCTTTTTTCTTTTTTTTTTTTTTGCAAAGTGGTTTTGTTTTGTTTACAAAACACTTTTGATTTTTCTTTCCTGGTGTTGGTTTCTCAAGGCATTTGCTTCACTTCTGTTCCAAATCTTGAACTCATGGTATAGTGACATCTGGTGACACTTTGGCATTCTCAATTTCCACTGTGTAAAGTCAGACACTTTGAGCAAAAAAAAAAAAAAAAAAAAAAAAAAAAAGACAATTGTGTGTCCAGGAATTCAACGCTTTTCAAATGAGGTGGTTATAAAAATAGTTGCTGTGCAAAATGTTAGTAGTCTTCTTCAAGAAGAAAGCGAAAATTTTCTAATCTCACTCGAGCAGTCTCTTCATTCATCGTCTTCTTTTTTAAAGCACAGTGTCAAAGTGATGCTGCTTTACCTTGTATCTCTGAGAAAAAAAAAAAGTTTTTTTAGATATCTGTGAAGTATTTTTTTGGGTTTTGTTGCTGTTGTATTTTTCTGCAGATTTTATATAAAATACCAGTTAACGAACTGCCTTTTTTCTGTTGGTTTTTTTTTTTTTTTTTTTAAAAAAAAAACTCTCTAAAATACATTTCAGACCAAAACCAAATGATATCATATATATATATAGCATTTTGAAACCTGCCTTTTTTTCCTTGTCCCTTGGTTGGTTTTTTTTGGAAATAAGCCAAATGGGCATGTAGATAAGATCACTATAATGGATCCAGGTCTCTTTTGGTAAAGTGTTATTTAAAGGTCTGTTAAGATCTTATAAGACAATATACTGAGAAAAAAAAAAAAAAAGAAAAAAAAAAACCTTTACTGTAGTAGGAATATAGATTTAGAAGTGTTAATGAGATTAAATACAGCTTAATTATATTGTAAGTTGCTACTGTCCTTAATGACAAGCCTTTTTTTTGTCATAGAAACGATGTATGATAAATTAATTTTGGTCTAGTGTATAGAATTATCATATTGCTATCAATCTTTGAAGTAAATCTGATGCAAAATTTTCATAGTTAGCACTGCTGGCCCTGTGTATACTGTTCTTTGTATACTGTATGCATATTATTTTGCCTCCTGCATTTAGTCTTCAAACTAAAAACTCTTATTTAGAGAGTATTTGGATACTTTCAGACTGTGTTTCTTGCAGTTTACATTCCTTTACCATGGCATTTTTTTGTCCTGTCTCGAAGTATTGTATGGAATTGTTTCAAACTTCTGTACAAAGTTTCAATAAAAATAGAGGAAAAAAAAAAAAAAAAACCCTAAAAAAAAAAAGCCCAAACCGACCAAGCCACCAGAACAGAGATTTGTGGAGCTGTTTTGGAGTATTTTAATTTCAGTCAGCCTTGTGTTCCCTGTAGGTAAAAGCGATTCCCACTTTTCCTGGTTATTCCAAAGGCAAAGCCAGACTGGGGTCTTGGGAACTGCAGGGGGAATTTCAGGATCCCAAATCCTGAGTTTGGCCACTGGTTTTGGGAGGTGGGGCTGGGCTGGGCTGGGCTCAGGGCACAAAACAGAAGTGAAAACCCCATTTTAGCTGAGAAATCTGAGTGGATATTGTGTAAAATTCCATTTTTTTTGTTTGGTTTTACCTTTAAATCTCCTGTTCAGCTGCTGTTTAAGCAGTTCTCGAGTGGGACCAGCACCTTCTTATTGATTTTGGAGTTCAAACATTCTGTGAGCAGAGCCCTGAATCTCCCCCTTCCTTCTCCTCATCCCTGTCTCCCCCATAAGGGCAGGATAAACTTGGGAAATCGTGGTGGGAATTATGAATTTCTTGTCCAATGTTGGTGGTTCAGCAAAGGGAGGGGCAGACCTGCTGTTCAATTAGGGATTCACCTTCCTTTGGGGATGGGATGTTGGCAAGGCTGTTAAACCCAAAATTTCAGCTGCAGATAATATGAATTAATCCAAATTTTTCATTTATTCTCTTCTTTTGCCGTGGGTGTCGTAAAAGAAAAAAAAAATGGAAATTTTGCTGTTGTTTGTTTCAAGGGGCGGATAAGAAACACATTTTTGAGAGGAAACTTTGGATTTGGGATAAAAAAGTTTAAGTAGTTTCTTGCCTTCCAAACTTGGTTGGGATCTGTGATTTCCAGGAAGGAGCGTTTTCACGAGTTCACTATTAATTAACCAGTTGGTAATTAGTTTATTAGGTGTTTACTCAGCGAGCAGCTTTCCAGGTCAGTGATTCTCAAAGAGGTTCAGAAGCCTCTTTGTCACCAGCTGGTTCTGTTTGCCTTGGCCAAATTTCCACTCCTTAATTTCCTGCTCTTGGGGGTTGCAGGTTCCTCTGGGTTTGGGGTTCTGGGCAGGATTTTTGCGGAAAATCCCACAGGGATGGTGGCAATGAGGCTTTTTTCCTGAATTTCCCCCCCTAGGATGGAACATCCACAGTTTTCCTGTGGATTTTCTGGTGCTGGGAAAGGGAAGGAGCCAGGAGGTTTCACCTCTGGATCTTCTCTCATCACTTTAATAGGTTGTACTCAGAGATTTGCTTTTTTTTTGGGTGTTTTGGGCTTTGTTTTTGAGGTGTTGGTGGAGTGATAGAAGATAAGTCAGTTTATGGTGTTTATAACCCTTTGTCAGCAGTGATTTTTTTTTTTTTTTTTAAATATTTACCTGACCCCTCTTTGTGAGATTTTGTGTATCCCAGGATTTACCTGGGAGAATTTGAGCAAGGAATTGGCAAGATTCCTTCTTCACTTGAAAAATTATTGTAACTTCCACCTTAAACCTTCTTCTGCTCCAGAGCCAAGGATGCTTCTGTTCTGTGCAAGGGGGAGGATGTAAAAATGATGCTTGTGGTCCTCAAAACGTGCTGTGAAAGGTTTTTTAATCAACATGTTCAGCTTTGTCTTTGTCCTGACTCCTTGGGCAGCAGGGTGGGCCCAAGGGCTGCATGTCCAGAGCCAGGTCTGATCCATGAAAATTCCTCTCAGAGAAGGGAGAGATGGCTTTGACCAGTCTGGGTGGGGCAAGAAGGCCAAGAACATCCTGGGCTGGATGAGGAATTGTGTGTCCAGCAGGAGCAGCAGGGCAGGGATTGTCCCTCTGTGCTCCAGGGCTGTGTCCAGTTGTGGCTCCTGCAGGAGAGCCCTGGAGGGGCTGGAGCGTGTCCAGGGCAGGGAAGGGGCTGGGGAAGGGTCTGGAGCCCCAGGAGGGGCTGAGGGAGCTGGGGAAGGGTCTGGAGCCCCAGGAGGGGCTGAGGGAGCTGGGGAAGGGTCTGGAGCCCCAGGAGGGGCTGAGGGAGCTGGGAAGGGGCTGAGCCTGGAGAAAAGGAGGCTCAGGGGGGACCTTGTGGCTCTGCACAAGTCCCTGCCAGGAGGGATAGGGACAGGAGGAGAGGGAACGGCCTCAAATTGCACCAGGGGAGGCTCAGGGTGGAATTTGGAAACATTTTTTCCCCTCACAGAGTGGGAAAAACTCTCATCCCTTGGGATGAGGGATCCTGTTCTGGAATGAAAAGGGCAACACTCAAGTGTGTCTGGAAACCTCAACACCTGGATTTTCTTTTCATTCTTGTGTGGCCTCCTCAGGCTCGAATGGATGAAATTCTGCAGTTCTGAGGTGACAACTGAGAGCAGGAAAAGGGCTGAGAGAAAATCCTGGAGTGACCCTTTAGTGCTGGATTGTGTGGATGGAGCTGGGAGGTGGGAGCTGGATCTGTCCCAGGGAACAGGGACAGGAGGAGAGGGAACGGCCTCAGGCTGGGCCAGGGGAGGCTCAGCTTGGCCAGCAGCAGGAATTTCCCCATGGAAAGGGGGCTCAGGCCTTGGCAGGGGCTGCCCAGGGAGCTTTGGAGTGCCCATCCCTGGAGGTGTCACCTGGAGGTGGCACTCAGGGGGACAAGGTGAGCACAGCTGGGACTCCTTGACCTTGGAAATCTTTTCCAACCTCAGGGATTTTGGGGATTCTCTAAATCTGGGAAATTGGCTGATTTGCCACTCCAGCTCTTTCCAGAGCTGGGACAGGGACCTCAACTGACCATGGGGACAAACCAGCCCCTGTGGTTGGGGATGTTCCCTCCATGTCTTTTGTTTGTTTGTTTGTATTTTATTATTTTTCCTTTCCACTCTTAATTAAGCTTCATGAACACACGAAGAAAACTTGATAAAACATATTCACATCAAAAAGTCCTGGCAGGAACACAACTTGGCATTCCTGGGGAGCTCTTACTCAGCAACTTTCTGATAAGCAGAATTTTGCAGTGTTACCCTGAAGCCCCTATTAGACTGTATTGTGGTTGGCAGAAGAGTTTCTGGAGTTTTAAGGAAAAGGTTTCATTAATTCTGAGATTTAATTGATTCTGGAAGGTTGAGGATTTCCCCTGGATCCCTGGCAGTGCCCAAGGCCAGGTTGGACATTGGGGACAGTGGGAGGTGTCCCTGCCATAGGATGACCCCTAAAATCCAACCCCAACCCTTCTGTGACATTGTGGCCAATTATTACTTTAACTCATTAAAATTGACCCTAAATCATGGAGGGTTTGTTTGCTGTTTATTTCAGATTTAAAACTCACCTTTTTAGGCTTCTTTTTAGAAATTCTCAAGTCTTTCAGCTCTCTAAAACAAATTAAATTCAGTGTTGGGATTGATATTTTAATTTAGCTGTGAGTTGGTATTTATAGAGTACATGTATTCCTTAGATTTTAGTTTAATTTCTTCTATAATATCCTTGGATCTTAAAAGCTGAGTTCAAGTTTGGAAAGATTCATCATAGAATTTGGATTCTTTGAAGGAGAAAAGGTGATTTTGGGAACAGAAGAGTTCAGGCATCACTTTGAGTTTAAAAGTTGGTGCTTCCTCTGCATCCAGGTCCATGGGCTTCGTGTTCACATCAGGTTCTTTGCCTTACACACCATTCAAATTCTAATTAAAATCTCTCTTGAGGATGGGGCGGTAATTTTAATTGAGAAGTAATTTTGATCAACTTCCCCCCAAGTTCTTTTTGGTGACTTGCCTTGCTGTAACTTTCTCTTTGCCATTTTCTGGAATATTCTCTCCTGAATATTTTGTGTTCACTCAGTGTGGGATGGGAACAGGGAAAGGTTGTCATGGTCAGGAGCCCCTGGGGTTTCCCATTTGTCCTTTAATCTGTCTTGGGAAAATTGTTCTGTTGTAGTTACAGAAACCTCTGTCCCTTCATCCACCTGTCCCTAAATTGATCCAGATCTGGGGCTCCAAGAGAATAAAGGTGTGGAAATGTTGGAATGAGTCCAGAGGAGGCCACGGAGCTGTTCCAGGGCTGGGAGAGCTGGGGGTGCTCCCCTGGAGAGGAGAAGCTCCAGGGAGAGCTCAGAGCACCTCAAGGGGCTCCAGGAGAGCTGGAGAGGGACTGGGGACAAGGGATGGAGGGACAGGACACAGGGAATGGCTTCAGAGTAGGATTTGATGGGAGATTGGGCAGGAATTGTTCCCTGGGATGGAATTCCCAGATTTGCTGTGGCTGCCCCTGGATCCCTGGCAGTGCCCAAGGCCAGGTTGGACACTGGGGACAGTGGGAGGTGTCCCTGCCATGGCAGGGGTGACACTGGAGGGGATTTTAGGTCCCTCCCCACCCCTGAACCTCCAGGCAGGTGTTCAGAGTCCTCTCATTTCCATTTCTCCATTTCCAGCCTGGCCCAGCTCAGCCCATTCTCCCCTGACATTCAGAACTGTCCCCCATCCTCTCTTTCCTTGGAATTCTGCATTTATCTGGATTTTGATCTGCCCTGAGTGGTTGTACCCGACCTGAGGCTGCTGCTCTGGGTTGTTGGTGCTTTTACAGCAATTTGCAGAGTTTTTAATCATTTTCACTAATGATTTCTAATGTTTTATTAAGTAATAAGTGACAGCAAGTAAATTGTTTTCCCCCTTCGTTTTGCTGCTTGGAATTGCAGCTCCCTTCTAAACATGGATTTGTTGTCTTCTTTGATTTCCACCTCAGTAAATAATCCCAGGCCAACCTTTTGTAACTGCTGAGCAACCCAAAAAAAGACATAATTTTATCCTGCTGTTACTACACTGACGGGATAATCAAGCAATTGGGAAGGAGTTATTCCTGTTTATAATTTGGGATGTGCCCACTGACTTTAAATGCTTCCTGTTGGACTGAGCAAGTGGCCAGAAGAACTTGAGAACTGTCCTTAGCCCTAAAAACTACTGAGGATTTGGTGTTTTCTTTCTCCAAAGACTCTTCTTGGAGGAGGTTTTGGTGGTTGACAAAGCTTTTTTTTCGTAGCCACTGCTGGATTTTCTATCCCTTGGACTTTTGGGGGAAATGAGATGGAAAAAGGAGCAGTAGGGCCAAGTCCTTGCACACAGCTCTGGTTCCAGGTGGGTGGCTCCTCATTTTTTAGGAGGCAGCAGCCCTCTGAAGGTTTTATTTCCACCTTTGGTTTGTCTGCAAGGTGTCATTTAATCTCCATGGGTGATGATCATGCCTGAAGCCTCTTTGCCACCAGAAAATCCCTATTTTTTTCTCAGTTTCCCTTTCTTTATACCCTTGCTGCTTGCCAGGTGAGTCCTGCGGGACTGATAAAACTCACTGGAACATTTTTATTCCCTCTGATAAACAGCATCCCCTCAGGACCAGGTGGTTGGTGTTGCTTTGATGGTTCTTTGGGGGTATTTGTGGATTTAATCCTGGGGGGAACTGATGGGGCACCTCCAGATGTGCTTGGAGCAGCTTCCTGCTCCTGGGTGAGATTGTGCTGAGCTGAGACACGGCTGAGGAGAGGGGGAGAGGCCACAATCACAGAATTGCTGGGGTTAGAGAAGAGTTTTAACATGATCCAGTTCAACCATGGACCAGCACCAATGGTGTGCTCACCTTTAAACCTCATCCTCAGGGGCCACAACCCCACATTTCTGGGCCACCTCCAGGGATGGGCACTCCAAAGCTCCCTGGGCAGCCCCTGCCAAGGCCTGAGCCCCCTTTCCATGGGGAAATTCCTGCTGCTGGCCAAGCTGAGCCTCCCCTGGCCCAGCCTGAGGCCGTTCCCTCTCCTCCTGTCCCTGTTCCCTGGGAGCAGAGCCCGACCCCCCCGGCTGTCCCCTCCTGGCAGGGACTTGTGCAGAGCCACAAGGTCCCCCCTGAGCCTCCTTTTCTCCAGGCTCAGCCCCTTCCCAGCTCCCTCAGCCCCTCCTGGGGCTCCAGACCCTTCCCCAGCTCCCTCAGCCCCTCCTGGGGCTCCAGACCCTTCCCCAGCTCCCTCAGCCCCTCCTGGGGCTCCAGACCCTTCCCCAGCCCTGGACACGCTCCAGCCCCTCCAGGGCTCTCCTGCAGGAGCCACAGCTGGACACAGGTTTTGAGGTGGGGACACATTTCTCACCTGTGGCTGCTGTGACACACCTGGGGCTATGCTGGACTTGGTGGGAACTGTGGAGTTACCAGGTTTCTTCTGGGCATCCTGAAAATACTGTGGAGGTGGGGGAGAGGGGAATTTGGGTCTGTAGACAAAAGTCCTTTGGTTCCTTCTTCCGGAGGTCCTCAGCCCTGGGTGTCCCTTTGTGTCCCTGGTGTCCTTGGTGTCCCCGTGTCTGTCCCTGTGTCTGTCCCTGGTGTCCCCATGTCTGTCCCTGTGTCCCCGTGTCTGTCCCTGTGTCCCCATGTCTGTCCCTGTGTCCCCGTGTCCCCATGTCTGTCCCCGTGTCCCCATGTCTGTCCCTGTGTCAGGGAGGGCAGAGCAGCCCCAGGCTCTGCCCCAGGCCCAGCACTGGCCCCAGAGCCCCGGGCAGGGCCTGAGCCCAGCAATTCCCCTGAAATCCTGCCCAGCCCTGAGCAGATTGTCCAGAGAGGCTCTGGGGTCTCTCCCTGGGGAAATCCCAGAATCTCCACAACCCCTGAGCCCTGGGCTGATCCCAGGTGAGCTCTGTGGGCCCATCCCAGGATTCTGGACCTTTCTAGAACAAGGTGACGACTGTGACCCCCTGACGTGGCCCAAGGTCACTGCCAGAGCTCCCCAGGGCTGAGAGCAGCTGGGAATGGCTCTGGTGTCCCATGGGGGTGTCCAGAGCTGGAATTCCAAACCAGGCTGTCCGTGCTCTTGTGAGCTCTTCCTTCTCCCATTGTCTCCTCTTCCCTCCCCATTGGGACTGGAATTAGAGCTGGGCTGGGGGACTGGAATTAGTGCTGGGCTCTGGGACTGGAATTAGAGCTGGGCTGGGGGAATGGAATTAGTGCTGGGCTAATTCAGTGGGACTGGAATTAGTGCTGGGCTCTGGGACTGGAATTAGAGCTGGACTGTTCAGGAAAAAATGTTGTGGCTCATGAGTTGGGAGCCAGGCAAGCCCATTTCCTCTGTCCCCAAGTGGGCTGGCTCTGAGGCAAACCAAAGAACCTGTGTCTGTGGATCTCTTGGTTAGCAGAGTTCAGCTTATTTTTAGTTTGGGTGATGGCTCCAGGCAAGCCAGGACAAACCATGGCAATTTTGGGAGAGGGAGAATGAGAGGGATTCTAGTGACAAGCTCTCCAACCCAACAATTAGTTGATGTTTTCAGAGCACGGCCACAAGTGGGGAAGCTTGCAAATTTTACAATCCTGCATGTAGAAATCTGTGGCTTTCTTTTCTTGTTCTTTCCCCTCTCGGTTTTGTTTTTAAATACACGGGGCTCAAATCTTTGGCTTCGTTGTGTTCAGAAACTGCACCTCATGTTGGTCTCAGGGAATGTGCTGATCCCTGGGCATGTGGAAAAGAGACAAAAACCTTCTGTGTCATTTTGGGGGCTGAGGGATGGAGGGCAGGGAGTTTACCCAGCAATATTTAATTTAATTTAATTCAAATCTTCACGGAGGTTACGAAGGGTTTGTCAGGGAGGATCTCACTGCTCTCCACAACTCCCTGAAATGAGGTTGTGGAATGGGAACAGCCCCAGAGCTCCAGGAGCCTTTGGAAAACCTCCCAGGGACACAATGGGATTGTTGGGGTGTGTGCAGGGCCAGGAGCTGGATCAGTGATCCCTGTGGATCCCTTCCAGCCCAGGATATCCCATGGTTCTCTAAGTGTTACTGTAAATAAACATATATATATATATATATATATAAATTAACCTGGTGCTGATTATTGTCTCCATGTCAAGCCATGGATCCGTGTTTTCCCCACACTCTTCACTTTAAATATGAATAAACACCAACGGTGCAAGGACTCCAAAACTGTTCCAAATCCATCATTTTTCCTTTGCTAGGAATATTGGCTTGTGCCAGGCTCAGACCAAACGATTCCAGGTGAGTCAAATCCATGGACTTGGAAATCACAGGATATTTTCCTAAGGAATTTCCTGCTCCTAAAACTCTTAATGCTTCCACTTTTTCTCCTTGTGTTGCAGCACCAGCTCTCCAAATGAGAGCTGTGCAAGGTTTCCTTCCCACCATATAAAATAACCAGTTTTTTTGTGAATTTCTCATTTTTCTTTCTTTCTTTTTTTTTTTCTCAAGCCTGAGACAGCTGCCGTGCTCAAACGCACCGTCGAGGCTCTGATGGAGAGAGGAGCCGTCGTGAGGAACCTGGAAAACCTGGGGGAAAGGTCCCTGCCTTACAAAATCTCCAAGCACAAGGAGCGCCACAAGAGAGGAGGGTAACGTGGTGATGCCTTTGCATTAAATTAAATTAATTAAATTAAATTAAATTAAATTAAATTAAATTAAATTAAATTAAATTAAATCCTTCCAGTGGTGCTCCTGGAAAAATGGACATCAGGAATGACGTTTTGGGCTTCTCTGGTGATTTTTGGGAGCTGGGAGGTTGTTGGGGTTGTGTGTGTGTGTCCTGCTCGGAGTGTTTTGTGTGTTTTATTCTGATTAGGGTCAGTTTTGTGTTGGTTTTTAGTTGTGTTTTTGTAGCCCCAAGCCTGCAGAGCTTTCCCCGACATAAACAATATTATTATTTTTTAAATAACTATTTTTAGGCTGTTTCCTGATAAAAGCTGAGCTTCATCTGCTGCTTGGCAGGACTGGTTCCTTTCCTCCAATGTTCATTATCAAGTTTTGGTGCCCCTGTAAGATTTGCTGGTGTTTCTGACACAGTTTTGGGGTTTGATAAAAGTCCAGAACCGTGGAATGGTTTGAGTTGAGAGAGATTTTAAGGCTCATCTTGTTCCATCTCCTGCCATGAGCAGGGACACCTCCCACTGTCCCAGGCTGCTCCAACCTGGGGCAGGGATCCAGGGGCAGCCACAGCTGCTCTGGGGGAATTCTGTGCCAGGGCCTCATCACCTTCAAAAGGAACAATTTCTTCCCCATATCCCACCTAAATTTCCCCCATTTCAATGGGAATCCATTCCCTGTGTCCTGTCCCTCCATCCCTTGTCCCCAGTCCCTCTCCAGCTCTCCTGGAGCCCCTTTGGGCCCTGCCAGGGGCTCTGAGCTCTCCCTGGAGCTTCTCCTCTCTCTCCTCCAGCTCTCCCAGCCCCTCACTTAAGGATGTTTAGGGTACCCCTGTGTTTTATGGGAACACAATAAATGGGGATGCACACTGGGTAAGGATGTTTGTGTTTTATGGGAACACAATAGATGGGGATGCACACTGGGTAAGGATGTTTGGGGTACCCCTGTGTTTATAGGAACACAATAGATGGGGATGCACACTGGGTAAGGATGTTTGGGGTACCCCTGTGTTTATAGGAACACAATAGATGGGGATACACACTGGGTAAGGATGTTTAGGGTACACCTGTGTTTTATGGGGATGCACACTGGGTAAGGATGTTTAGGCTACCCTGTGTTTTATGGGAACACAATAAATAAGGATGCACACTGGGTAAGGATGTTTAGGGTACCCTTGTGTTTATGAGAACACAATAAATGGAAATACACCCTGGGCTGCCCCCCAGTGCAGAGGGAGCTGCTGTAGCCTCCATCCCCTGCCCAGGGTGGTTTTGCTCCTCCAGGCCACCTCTGAAATGGCTCCTGCCTCTCCCAAGGCCTGGGAGATGTTGCTAAGCAACTCCCACTGCTGGGGCTGCCGAATTCCAATCACAATTAACGAGATCCTGCAGATCCTGCAGCGATGCCTCTGCCTGGAGCAGGAGTTTGGCCAACCCTGCCCTTCCTTGAGGAGCTCTGGGGACTCCAGAGCTGCAAAATCCTCCTTGGATCAACTCTCCAGGGGTGATCCCAGTTTTATTCCTTCTTCGTGGTGCTCCTGCCAAAGGGGAATGAATGGTGAGAGCTGCCAGGGGAAGGGGGAATGTCCATCACTCTCCTGTTCCATCAGCCTGGGGAGGAGAAACTTCAGGGAGAGCTCAGAGCCCTTTCAGAACCTTAAGGAAAAGGGGATTTTCTCCAAGACATGAGGAGTGGGTTCCCACTGCCAGGGACACGAAAAGAACCACACTCACCTGTCAGGTAGAAGCAGGAAAAAAAAAAAAAAAAAGCAGTTTATTATGATTTAGGGTTTATAAAGGATTTGGGATTTGGTCAAGGATTGGTCAATGAGAGGAACACATCTCTGACTCCAGTGGTCCATACAGAAGTCCATCACTGAGAGGAATGAAAACAATCTACACTGTTTTGAGAGACTCCAAAGGAAAATATGTAAACAATCATCAGAAGGCTGAGGATTAGGGTGACAAGGGGGGTTAGAGGGGGGACTGGGGAGGAATTCCTCCCCCAGGAAGGTGCTGAGGCCCTGGCACAGATCCCCTGGAGGAATGGCCTCTCTTTATCTCTTCTCCAAAGTTCTGCAGATTTTGCTTCCTGTCTTCTCTTGAAAAACCCAAAACCTGATTTTAGAAGTGCTGCCACCCAAGGCAAAAACTCTGATCCAATCTCTCCACTTCAGCACCCAAAATCAGTGGGATTTCATCCCTCTGCCTCAGCTCCCCACTGGCACAAGGAGAGAAACACCAGCTCCTTGTTCTGCCCTTGGAAAAGGCTTTAATGTTTATAAAATGCTTCTGCTCCGACAGCAGGATGAGGTAATCACTAATTCTGTCTCGAGACAAGAATTTCTCAGCTCCCATGGGCAGGCAACAGGATTTCATCCTGCATTGCAAAACTGCCAGGGTCAAGCCATGGTTTGAAAAGAAAAAAATAAATATATATATATATATATATATGGAGAAAGAGAGTAAAACAGGCCTGGGCATGATGGCAGTGCCTGAAGTGGAGTCAGGGACTGGTTTGGGTTTGGAGGGACCTTAAATCCCATCCAGTGTCACCCCTGCCATGGCAGGGACACCTCCCACTGTCCCCAATGTCCAACCTGGCCTTGGGCACTGCCAGGGATCCAGGGGCAGCCACAGCAAATCTGGGAATTCCATCCCAGGGCCTGCCCACCCCCCCAGGGAGGAAATTTTTCCTAATATCTGATCTAAACCTGTCATTTCTCAGTGTGAAGCCATTCCCTGTGTCCTGTCCCTTTGGCCCTTGGGAATTGTCTCTCTCCAGGTTTCCTGGGGCTCCTTCAGGCCCTGCAAGGCCACCCTGAGCTCAGCCCAAAGCTTCTCCTGTCCAGGCTGAACAATCCCAGCTGTGCCAGCCTTTCCTCCCAGCAGAGCTGCTCCATCCCTCTGCTCATCCTGGAGCCTCCTCTGGGCTCTCTCCTGCAGCTCCACGTCCTCCCTGGGCTGGGCCCCAGGGCTGGGGCAGCTCTGCAGGTGGGGCCTCACCTGGGGGGGCACAGGGAACAATCCCAATCCTTTTCTTTATCCTAATCCCTTTCTTTATCCTAATCCCTTTCTTGATCCCGATCCCTTTCTCTATCCCAAACCCTTTCCTGACCCCAAACCCTTTCCTGATCCCCACTCTGAGCTGGGGCAGCTCCAGCTCTCCCCCCTCATTTCCAAATCCTTGTCCCAGGGATCTCTGAGCAAACCCCTCCTGTCTGCAGAGCCCCCAGGACAGGTGTCTTTTTACGTGCTGAGTAAAACAAGGTTTTAATAACCAGTAATACCAACCTTCAAAGCAGGAACATCAGATCAAAACCTCCTCCTCCTCCTCCTCCCAGGTCAGATATCCCCAAATATTTCTCAGTTCCTCTTCCTGCCCTTGGATCTGTGTCCTTGGAGGGGACAGGAACCTCCCCCAGGTGTCCCTGGGGTTGGTGCTGCAGGAAATGGTTTTTGTGCCTTTCTTTGGGGATCTCAAATTTCAGACCACAGGATCCTGCAGTGGCAGTGATTCCACCTGGGAATTCCAGAGGATTTTATTCCACCTGGGAATTCCAGAGGATTTTATTCCACCTGGGAATTCCGGAGGATTTTATTCCACTTGGGAATTCCGGAGGATTTTATTCCACCTGGGAATTCCAGAGGATTTTATTCCACTTGGGAATTCCGGAGGATTTTATTCCACCTGGGAATTCCAGAGGATTTTATTCCTGCAGATTTTCCTGTGGGTTCTGCAGCTCCATGGACGAGGCAGGGGGGGGATTCCTGGTGGAGCCTCCAGTAATTTATATTAGAAAATAAAACATTCAGGAAATATTTCATTATCCATCAGTTTCTGAGCCGCCTTATCAAATCAGCCAGATCTACTTCACAGCAGCTGTAAAAAAATAACCTTTTAATTTTTTTTTTTTTTTCTTCAACGGGGCAAAGTTAAAAAGAAAATAATTTTTCCTCCCTAAGCTCCTGGATTTCCCATGAAATGCTGGAATCTTTTCTCCCTCCCAGCCAGTTTCTAATTCTCCTTTTGGAGGAGGTTGATGTGGATAATCCAGATTATTTCACCTTTCCTTAGTCTTGCCTTATTCTGAATTAATTCAAGAGGCTTCTGTGAGAATTCAAATTAATATCTGGGGGGAGCATCTTGAATCCTCCAAAGCTTTTCATTTTTTTACTTGTTTGAGGTTTTACTATTATTCAAGGGGTTATTTTATTTTATTTTATTTTATTTTATTTTATTTTATTTTATTTTATTTTTTTTTTCTGACTCTTAGATCTTTAACTGATTTATTTTCCTAGAACATGTGGTTAGTTAGAGATTTGGGGTAGACACTCAATCCATTATTTCCTTGTATCTCCCAGTCAGTGAATTATATGAAAATTATATGAAAATATATTAAAATTATATGAAAATTATATGAAAACTATATGAAAACTATATGAAAACGATATGAAAATTATATGAAAACTATATGAAAATTATATGAAAATTATATGAAAAATATATGAAAATTATATGAAAACTATATGAAAACTATATGAAATTTATATGAAAATTATATGAAATTATATGAAAATTATATGAAAACTATATGAAACTTATATGAAATTTATATGAAAATTATATGAAATTATATGAAAATTATATGAAAATTATATGAAAATTATATGGAAATTATATGAAAAATATATGAAAATTATATGAAAAATATATGAAAACTATATGAAAATTATATGAAATTATATGAAAATTATATGAAAAATATATGAAAACTATATGAAAACTATATGAAAATTATATGAAATTATATGAAAACTATATGAAAATTATATGAAAACTATATGAAAATTATATGAAAATTATATGAAAACTATATGAAAATTATATGAAATTATATGAAAATTATATGAAATTATATGAAAATTATATGAAAATTATATGAAATTTATATGAAAACAATATGAAATTTATATGAAAACGATATGAAAATTATATGAAAATTATATGAAAATTATATGAAAATTATATGAAAATTATATGAAAACTATATGAAAATTATATGAAATTATATGAAAATTATATGAAATTATATGAAAAATATATGAAAATTATATGAAAAATATATGAAAATTATATGAAAACTATATGAAATTATATGAAAAATATATGAAAATTATATGAAATTATATGAAAAATATATGAAAAATATATGAAAAATATATGAAAATTATATGAAAATTATATGAAAAATATATGAAAATTATATGAAAATTGTATGAAAAATGTATTAAAATTATATGAAAACTATATGAAAATTATATTAAATTATATTAAATAATATGAAAATTATATGAAATTATATGAAAATTATATGAAAATTATATGAAAATTATATTAAATTATATTAAATAATATGAAAATTATATGAAATTATATGAAAATTATATGAAAATGATATGAAAATGAATCTACTACAATGATATAAAAATTCATGGAATTAATTGGGGGTTAAATAATGGAATTAAATGGAATTAATGGGGCTTGGACTAAGCTGGGCTGGTGGAAAGTTCTCTGCCCATGGAATAATCTTTAACTTCCCTCCCACCCCAGACCATTCCATGATTTTCAGGGCAAAGCTTTGAGCAGGTTTTGGTGCTGATTTTAGAGACAAGGGAAAGAATTCAGGTAAAAAATACAAACTCATCAATCAGCAGGAGGGACGGTTTGTCCTTCAAAAAAGGCTTTTTTTTCCCCTCCTGCATCATCTGGGATATTGTGGATATAAAGTGAATTTTACAAACTTAACAATATCCAAGAGACTTTGCAGAAAAAAAAGGGAATTTTCTGGCAATTTCTGTGTAAAACAGATTTTTCCAAGCTTTCCATGGGGGGATTGTGACTCTCAGCTGTCACTGGCAGGAGCAGTTTTATTCTCCTGAACAAAAAATGGAATTATTCCCTGCTCATTGAGGGGGTGTTAAAATTTAGATTTTTCTCTTAAATGCATCTCTTTGGGCATCCTCCTCCTTTTGTTTTAAATTTCTTTTGGAGGACCTAATATTGACCTGTAGGTCATTAGGAAAATTGAGTTTTGGGAGTTGTGTGGATTCAGCTAAAGAATCCAACTTTTCAATCCCTGATTTAGTGATCAGTAAACTGAATTAGCCACTCATTGACATTTATTTTGTTCACGGTGGGACAGGAATATTTCAGTTTTAAAATATTTCAGATGAATTGTAACAATTCATTTTGTGGCTCAATAAAACATGACAAAACACCAAGTTCCAGGAATGGAAATTTAGAATTCAGGTGAGACTTCGAGCCTGACTTGCCCTGGCTTTGAAAAACCAGGGGAAAAATATATTTAAATAAAAATTCCCAACCTTCCCCTCCTGCTGGGGCAACACATTTGTGCCAAATATTCTTTTTTTTACTCACAACTGCTCGTTACTAACGAGCTGCATTTAAATTGCTTTTAAGGTGCTTGGTGGTTTATTTATTTTTTAAATTTTTTTTTTTGGTCCCAGAGCTGTTTGTGTATTTTATTCTGATTAGGGTCAGTTTTGTGTTGGTTTTCAGTTGTGTTTTTGTAGCTCCAAGCCTGCAGAGCTTTCCCCGACAACTTTACAACTGGTTGTAAAGTGATAGTGGCATTTTTTTTTGTGATTTCCCTGTTTGCTCTGGCTCTGCCTCAATCCCACCCTGGTGCCTTTCCTTGGCTCAGGGCAGTGCTGGGTTGTTTTTTGTTTTTTTGGGGGGCCAGACTTGGGCTTCGGGATGGATTTGGACTGCAAAGGGATGAGCCAAAGGCAGCTCCAAAACAACCAGAAATAAAACAAAAAAAAACCCCAAAAAAACCAAAACCAAAAACAAAAACAAATACAAAAACAACAAAAAAAACCCCAAAAAACAAAAAACAAAACCAAACAAAAAAAAACCCAAAAAACCCCCCCCCAAAAAAAACCAACCAAAAAAACCACCAAAAAAACCACCAAAAAAAAAAACCACCAAAAAAATTTTATATATATATATATATATATATATATATATATATATAAAATAAATAAATAAAAATAGGATTCACACGTTGCTTTAGGAAGGTGGTGGCTCCAAGGATTTGCAGATGAGGAATCCATGAAGCTGCAGGAGGTGAGATTGGGGGATTGGAGGAGGAAACTGAGGTTGGAATTTGAGTTTTTAGTGGGTTTTAGCCCCCCTTCAATGTTGTTTTCCCTTCTTATTTTTGGTCTCTGGAGCAAAGGTGGTGGAGCTCAGCCTGCTGAGGGTTGATGGAGCACCAGGACTTTTCCTTCTCCCTGGTTTTGGGATGTGGGGGATTCCCTCTGTTAAATCCACCTGTAACACAGGAATGTTTAACACCTCTCTCCTCACATTTTAACAATTTAATCCCCTTTATTTTATTGAGCTGCACATTTATTTACTGTGGCAGTGCCCAAGGCCAGGTTGGATATTTGGGGACAGTGGGAGGTGTCCCTGCCATGACACTGGATGAGTTTTAATTTCCCTTCCAACCCAAACCATTCCATGAATTAGGAATTCTCCAGCAAAACTCTTGAATATTTACAATTTCACAACGTTCTATTTGCCAGTTTTTCGTTGCCTTGTTGCTGTTTTTTTTTTTTTTCTCCTTGCTTTCAAATTTGATTTTGAAAAGTTGGCAATTTTCTTTTGTTATTTGCTTGCTTTGCCTCTTCATCTTTTTGTTTTGCTCTTCACTGCCAGTTGTCTCCTCAGGCCCCCGTGTTCTCTCTGAAATAGCAAAGCCAGGGCTGGCTTTTCTTCTTGATGAACAAATATATCAGGAATTCTCATCCTGGAACTGCATTTTGGGAGTTTAGCAGGAATTATAATCTAAAAATTGCATCTGGGGAGGTGTTCAGGAATTGCATTTTGGGGAGTTCCTCAGGAATTATCATACAATTTGTGGAGTTTATCAGGATTTATTATCTAATTTGGGGGAGTTGATCAGGAATTATCATTCGGGAATTGCATTTGGGGAGCTGATCAGAAATTATCATCCAAAAATGGCATTTTGGGAGTTGATCAGGAATTCTCACCCAGGAATTGCATTTTGGGGAGTTCCTCAGGAATTATCATCCAATTTGGGGAGTTTATCAGGAATTATCATCCAAAAATTGCATTTTGGGAGTTGATCAGGAATTCTCCTCCAGGAATTGCATTTTGGGAGTTTATCAGGAATTATCATCCAATTTGGGCAGTTTATCAGGATTTATTATCTAATTTGGGGACTTTATCAGAAATTCTCATCCAGGGACTGCATTTGGGGAGTTGATCAGGAATTCTCATCCAATTTGGGGAGTTTATCAGGATTTATCATCCAGGAGTTGCATTTTGGAGAGTTAATAAGGAATTAACATCCAGGAATTGCATTTGGGGAGTTTATCAGGAATTCTCCTCCAGGAATTGCATTTTGGGGGGGTTAATCAGGAATTCTCATCCAGGAATTGCATTTTGGGGGTTCATCAGGAATTCTCATCCTGGAACTGCATTTGGGGAGTTTATCAGAAATTATAATCCAAAAATTGCATTTTGGGAGCTGATCAGGAATTCTCATCCAGGAATTGCATTTGGGGAGTTGATCAGGAATTATCATCCAATTTGGGGAATTCATCAGGATTTATCATCCAGGAGTTGCATTTTGGAGAGTTAATAAGGAATTAACATCCAGGAATTGCATTTTGGGGAGTTTATCAGAAATTATCATCTAAGAATTGCATTTGGTGGAGTTGATCAGGAATTCTCACCCAGGAATTGCATTTGGGCAGTTTATCAGGAATTATCATCCAATTTGAGGAGTTTATCAGGATTTATCATCCAGGAACTGCATTTTGGGAGTTCATCAGGAATTGCATTTAGGGGGTTCATCAGGAATTCTCATCCAAAAATTGCATTTGGGGAGTTTATCAGGAATTCTCATCCAGGAACTGCATTTTGGGAGTTGATCAGGAATTGCATTTAGGGGGTTCATCAGGAATTCTCATCCTGGAACTGCATTTGGGGAGTTTATCAGGAATTCTCATCCAGGAATTGCATTTTGGGGAGTTCATCAGGAATTCTCATCCAAAAATTGCATTTGGGGAGTTGATCAGGAATTATCATCCAATTTGGGGAATTTATCAGGATTTATCATCCAGGAATTGCATTTTGAAAAGTTAATAAGGAATTAACATCCAGGAATTGCATTTTGGGGAGTTCACCAGGAATTCTCCTCCAGGAATTGCATTTTGGGGGGGTTAATCAGGAATTCTCATCCAAAAATTGCATTTGGTGGAGTTTATCAGGAATTATCATCCAATTTCGGCAGTTTATCAGGATTTATTATCTAATTTGGGGAGTTGATCAGGAATTCTCATCCAGGAATTGCATTTTGGGGAGTTCATCAGGAATTATCATCCAATTTGGGGAGTTTATCGGGAATTATCATCCAAAAATTGCATTTTGGGAGTTGATCAGGAATTCTCATTCAGGAATTGCATTTGGGCAGTTTATCAGGAATTATCATCCAATTTGGGGAATTTATCAGGATTTATCATCCAGGAGTTGCATTTTGAAAAGTTAATAAGGAATTAACATCCAGGAATTGCATTTTGGGGAGTTTATCAGGAATTCTCCTCCAGGAATTGCATTTTGGGGGGTTAATCAGGAATTCTCATCCAAAAATTGCATTTGGTGGAGTTTATCAGGAATTATCATCCAGTTTGGGGAGTTCACCAGGAATTCTCATCCAGGAACTGCATTTGGGGAGTTCCTCAGGAATTATCATACAATTTGTGGAGTTTATCAGGATTTATTATCTAATTTGGGGGAGTTGATCAGGAATTATCATCCAAAAATGGCATTTTGGGAGTTGATCAGGAATTCTCACCCAGGAATTGCATTTTGGGGAGTTCATCAGGAATTATCATCCAATTTGGGGAGTTTATCGGGAATTATCATCTAAAAATTGCATTTTGGGGAGTTAATCAGGAATTCTCCTCCAGGAATTGCATTTGGGCAGTTTATCAGGAATTATCATCCAGGGACTGCATTTGGGGAGTTGATCAGAAATTTTCATCCAAAAATTGCATTTGGGGAGTTGATCAGGAATTGCATTTAGGGGGTTCATCAGGAATTATCATCCTGGAACTGCATTTGGGGAGTTTATCAGGAATTCTCATCCAAAAACTGCATTTGGTGGAGTTTATCAGGAATTATCATCCAATTTTGGGGAGTTTATCAGGAACTCTCACCCAGGAATTGCATTTTGGGCAGTTTATTTTCACACATTCCCGGGGGATTTTGTGCAGGAGGGGAATTGCAGGTCCCTGTGGCTCAGGGGATGGCACAGCCCCATCCAGGGGGCTCAGGAGACACAAATTCCAGCTGTCTTTGCCCAGGATAAACACTCTTATTTCCAGGAATTGATGGTTATTGAGAGGAAAAATTCAATAATTGCCCATGGAATCGTGGAAAGGGTTGGGTTGGAAGGGATATTGAAGATTATTTGGTTCCAAAGCCTCTCCCAGGACATTTCCAGAGATGAGGAATCCACAACCTCTCTGGACACCCCTTTTTTTTTTTTTTTTTTTTTTTTTTTTTTTTTTTTTTTTTTGTGGGAACATTTCCACAAAAATCAATTTTTGTTCCATTTTCAGGCTCTGCCTCATCCCATAAACCAGCTGAGCTTAGGAATTCAGATTTAAACCTCTCTGCTGGGGGCAGGATGAAATTTTCCAGGTGGATGGGAGAGGTTGAGGTGCCCTCTGATCACCCCCCAACTCCTGGATATAATTTGATTTTTAAGCCTGAAATAATAGTTACCTGTCAAAATTGTTTTCCCAGGTTTGAACAATTGAAATAAAGGGTCTCTCCCCACCTTTTATTGAACACAAATAATGCAGGATGACACAAATAATTAAAGGATTTTTTCATTCTCCAAACGTGTTGGAGAATGAACCTCTTGATGCTTTTTTTTTTTGAAGACCAAAGAGGGAAAACAAAACAAAAACAAAAACAAAAACAAAAAAACAAAAAACAAAACAAAACAAAAAAAAACCCCAACCAAACCAAACCAAATAAACAAAAACAAAACAAAACAAAAAAACCACAAAAAAACCCAAAAAAACCCCCCAAAAAACCAAACCAAAACAAACAAAAAAACCCCCAGATTAAAATATTAAATTAAATCAAATGAAATTAAATTAAATCAATCCCTCCCCCAAAAATAAATTTAAATTTAATGCCCAACCCAATTTCTTGCTGCTGTTTGGATTTTAGAACACTTTGGGCCAAAAGGTGTCCTGGCTCTGCGGAGCACTTGGAGGAGAACAAAATATTGTGGAATATTTGTGGATTTGTGCACATTTTGAAATATTTTTTGCTGCTCAATTCATTGTCTCCTTCCACTAGATGGGGCTTTCTTCATTAATCACTTGTACCATTATTTAACCTTCAAATTCTTTTCCCCATTTAAGTGTCTCAAGGATCAAATCCCTGAAATATTTGGGATTTTTTTTTTTCCTTTTCACATTCCCTGTGGAAAGTGCATTTGGGAATTTTGGTGATTTTTTTAGAGGTTTTGGGATGTTTTTTTTTTCCTCCTTTTCCCATTCCCTGTGGAAAGTGCATTTGGGAATTTTGGTGGGTTTTTTTTCAGAGGTTTTTTGAGCAAAGCTGGTGATGTGAAGGCACCAAAATCCACCAAACTTCTCTTATTTTCTTTTCAAAATTTCTTTTCAAAATCAAACTCCTTGATATTGAGTGTAGTGACCACTGGGCTTGGTGAGGTGAGAACCAACCACAATTTGACTTTAATTTTCATTTTATTTTATTTTATTTTTTCTTAATTATCTTTAAATTAATAAAACATCTTTCCACGCTTTTAATTAACCGAACAACAGGTGCCTGAGGATGGAATTTTGGAGATGCCATTCCTGGGGCTCTGGGTTTGTTTATCTCTCCCGTCATTTGTTGTGGCAAAGTTTTGGTCACTAAAATCCAACTTTTGGGGTTTGATTTGGTCCTTTCCAGGATTTCAAGGAATTCCCAGTGCTGTGGTTTTTTTTAAAAAGTTGAAGGCAAAACTTGTGCTGGTCCTTTTGATAATCCTGACCATGAACTTGCCCTGTTGATGAGGAGGGGAAAAGAAAATTCCTCTATTTCTGTGGCTTTAAAAATGAACATTCAGCCAGAAAAAAAAAATTTAAATTAAAGCAAAAAGCAAATTCTCCTATTTCCGTGGCCTTAAAAATGAACATTCAGCTAGGAAAAAAAAATTAAATTTAAAAAAATATTAAAAATTAAAAAAAAAATTAAAAAATAATTTAAAAATATATTAAAAAAATAAAAAAAATAATAAAAAATATGAAAAAATAATAAAAAAAAGATTGTGGAATTACCTTAATGAGGACAATGTGGAGCTCCTCCCTGCCCCTGCTGTGGTTTCCTCCAGGTGTTTTCTGCTCCTCATTAAGGTAATTCCACAATATTTATTTTATTATTTTTTTCATTTTTTTAATTATTTTTTAAATTTTTTTTAAATTTTTTTTAATTTAATTTAATTTTTTTTCCTAGCTGAATGTTTATTTTTAAGGCCACGGAAATGGAAGAATTTGCTTTTTGCTTCCTCCTCATCAGGGCAAGTTCATGATCAGGATTATCAGAAGGACCAGCACAAGTGTTGATGAGGAGGGGAAAGGCAAATTCTCCCATTTCCGTGGCCTTAAAAATTAACATTTAGCTAGAAAAAAAAATTAAATTTAAAAAAATATTAAAAATTAAAAAAAAAAATTTAAAAAATTTTAAAAAATTAAAAAATAATTTAAAAAAATTTAAAAAAAAAAGATGAAAAAAATAATAAAAAAAAAGATTGTGGAATTACCTTTTGGGTAAAAAAAAAAATAAATTAAATTTTAAAAAATTTTAAAAATTAAAAAAAAAGAATTAAAAAATAATTTAAAAAAATTAAAAAAAAATTTAAAAAAATTAAAAAAATAATTAAAAAAAATTAAAAAAAAAAAAGATGAAAAAAATAATAAAAAAAAAGATTGTGGAATTACCTTTTGGGTAAAAAATAATAAATTAAATTTTAAAAAATTTTAAAAATTAAAAAAAAAAGAATTAAAAAATAATTTAAAAAAATTTAAAAAAAAATTAAAAAATTAAAAAAAAATTTTAAAAAAATTTAAAAAAATTAAAAAATAATTTAAAAAATATAAAAAAAAAAGATGAAAAAAATAATAAAAAAAAAGATTGTGGAATTACCTTTTGGGTAAAAAAAAAATAAATTAAATTTTAAAAAATTTTAAAAATTAAAAAAAAGAATTAAAAAATAATTTAAAAAAATTTAAAAAAAATTTAAAAAATTAAAAAAAAATTTTAAAAAAATTTTAAAAAATTAAAAAATAATTTAAAAAATATATATAAAAAAATGAAAATAATAATAAAAAAAAGATTGTGGAATTACCTTTTGGGTAAAAAAAAATAAATTAAATTTTAAAAAATTTTAAAAATTAAAAAAAAAGAATTAAAAAATAATTTAAAAAAATTTAAAAAAAATTAAAAAAATTAAAAAAATAATTAAAAAAATAAAAAAAAAAAAAGATGAAAAAAATAATAAAAAAAAGATTGTGGAATTACCTTAATGAGGACAACGTGGAGCTCCTCCCTGCCCCTGCTGTGGTTTCCTCCAGGTGTTTTCTGCTCCTCATTAAGGTAATTCCACAATATTTTTATTTAATTATTTTTTTCATCTTTTTTTTTTAATTATTTTTTAATTTTTTTTTTTATTTTTTAATTTTTTTTTTTAATTTAATTTAATTTTTTTTTCTGGCTAAATGTTCATTTTTAAGGCCATGGAAATGGGAGAATTTGCTTTTCCCCTCCTCATCAACACTTGTGCTGGTCCTTCTGATAATCCTGATCATGAACTTGCCCTGTTGATGAGGAGGGGTAATAAAATTCTCCTATTTCCATGGCCTTAAAAATGAACATTTAGCCAGAAAAAAAAAATTTAAATTAAAGCAAAAAGCAAATTCTCCTATTTCCGTGGCCTTAAAAATGAACATTTAGCTAGAAAAAAAAATTAAATTTAAAAAAAATTTAAAAAATTAAAAAAAATTTTTTTAAAAATTTTAAAAAAATTAAAAAATAATTTAAAAAAATATAAAAAAAAAGGTGAAAAAAATAATAATAAAAAAGATTGTGGAATTACCTTTTGGGTAAAAAAAAAATAAATTAAATTTTAAAAAATTTTAAAAATTAAAAAAAAAAAGAATTAAAAAATAATTTAAAAAAATTAAAAAAAAATTTTAAAAAATTAAAAAAATAATTAAAAAAATAACAAAAAAAGATGAAAAAAATAATAAAAAAAAGATTGTGGAATTACCTTAATGAGGACAACGTGGAGCTCCTTCCTGCCCCTGCTGTGGTTTCCTCCAGGTGTTTTCTGCTCCTCAGAACATTTTCTTGCCCTTGGATTTTCCACCTCCACACAGGGGAAGAATTTTGAATTTTGGGGTCAAAATTATGGGCCCCCAGATGCTTTTCCAAACCCACCGTGTCTTCATTGTTCCCTTGGCTCAGAGTTTTATTCCAGGAGGATTTCAAAGGGAATTTTCACCCTTGAGGTTCTACCTTTAAAGCAACAGATTTGAGCATCCTCAGGACTCAGAATTCAAACAATTTCTGCTTTGAATGTGGTAAATTTGAGAAATGAAATCTGGTCCTTCCCAGGATTTCAAGGAATTCCCAGTGCCGTGTTTTTTTTTAAAAAGTTGAAGGCAAAACTTGTGCTGGTCCTTTTGATAATCCTGATCATGAACTTGCCCTGCTGATGAGGAGGGGAAAAGAAAATTCCTTTATTTCTGTGGCTTTAAAAATGAACATTCAGCCAGAAAAAAAAAAATTAAATTAAAGCAAAAAGCAAATTCTCCTATTTCCGTGGCCTTAAAAATGAACATTTAGCTAGAAAAAAATATTAAATTTAAAAAAAAATTAAAAAATTAAAAAAAAAAATTTAAAAAAATTTTAAAAAATTAAAAAATAATTTAAAAAAATATAAAAAAAAAGATGAAAAAAATAATAAAAAAAAAGATTGTGGAATTACCTTTTGGGTAAAAAAAAAAATAAATTAAATTTTAAAAAATTTTAAAAATTAAAAAAAAAAAGAATTAAAAAATAATTTAAAAAAATTTAAAAAAAATTAAAAAATTAAAAAAATAATTTAAAAATATATTAAAAAAAGATTAAAAAATAATAAAAAAAAGATTGTGGAATTACCTTAATGAGCACAACGTGGAGCTCCTCCCTGCCCCTGCTGTGGTTTCCTCCAGGTGTTTTCTGCTCCTCAGAACATTTTCTTGCCTTTGGATCTTCCACCTCCACACAGGGGAAGAATTTTGAATTTTGGGGCCAAAATTATGGGCCCCCAGATGCTTTTCCAAACCCGCCGTGTCTTCATTGTTCCCTTGGCTCAGAGTTTTATTCCAGGAGGATTTCAAAGGGAATTTTCACCCTTGAGGTTCTACCTTTAAAGCAACAGATTTGAGCATCCTCAGGACTCAGAATTCAAACAATTTCTGCTTTGAATGTGGTAAATTTGAAAAATTAAACCTGGCTCTTTTTTATTATTATTATTATTTCCTTCATATGCAAAGACACATGCTCCTTTATTTGAGACCATCTTATATTTTAATTTTTTTTTTTTTTCTTTTTTTGAGTTGATGCATTGTTTTAATGTGTTCCAGCCTGCATTTAAATCATCCCTGTGTTTGCAGTCAAGCAGGAGAACAAAAATAACTGTGGGCTCGTGGTGAATCAGTGGAATTTTCCTGCATTTCTCCCCTGGTGACTCCTAGAGAGCACAAATGCTTTTTTTTTTATTTTATTTTTTTTTTTGCATTTTCTGTCTGCAAGGACGAGGTGGTTCCCCTGCTGCATTCCTGTATTTTTCCCTGCCTTTGTCTGGTTGGGATTTGGGGGTTTTTTTTTGCTGCACAAACAGCCCCGTTGTGGTTCTGAGGGTTTTAAAAACCTCCTGCCAGCTGATTTCATCCTGGAGATTTCAGGGGTTCAGGGATTTCATTATCCATTGTGCTGCTCATTGTTTTTTCCAGCCCCTTTCTTTCTTTCCTGAAGAAATCCAAATTTTTTTAATTTTTTTTTTTTTTTTAATGCTGCTTCTTTCTCCCTTCTCTTTGTTTTTTGTTGTTGTTGTGGCAGAGGGAAACAACCTTGCTCACGTTAGAGAGAAGTGGTTGTTTTTGAAAGCCCCAGTGCCTGCAGTTTTGATAAAATACCTTTTTTTTTTTTTTTTTTTTTTTTTTTTTTCCTGCGAGGAGTCAGAAAAGATCTGCTGGAACAGCTCATCCTCCCTTCCCCCCCCCCTGTGCCTCTCCTTGGCTTATCAACAGTGCGTCAGTGGAAATTTCCACCCTTTGCTAATGGCAGAGAAAAAAGCAACACAAAGTTGCAAAGCAGCCTTTGGAGAGGGAAGGAGGGGGGGAAAAATAATAATAATAATAATAATAATAATAAATAAAATAAAATAAAATAAAAAAAAAGAAAATAAGTTTCTTTTAGGGAGCGCAATGCAAAAGCAGCAGGTGAGAAATGGGATTAAATTCTGGATGAAGAAGAGCAGGGGATGGAGGTGAGGGAAAAGGGGCAGGAGGCACCAGCTGGAATTGCTGCCCCCATCCTCCTCCCTGGGAGGGGAGAGGGTTTGGGAAAAGCTCCTTCCCAAGGAGGAGAGTTCAAGTGTCAAATCTGCTCAATTCACCAGTGGGATGGTGATGGATTTTCCAGAGGATCAGGGGGAGCATCATCCTCACATCCTGCTGGGCTGCACTGTCCCGACTGGAAAATGTCCCTGAACTCCAGCCCTGGTGCCGTTCTACAGCCCAGTTCCCCAAAAAGCCAAATGGTTGTTGTTGTTGTTGTGGGGATTTTTTGAGGATGAAGGAGCCCAGAATTCCTCCAAATCCCTGGAATTTTGAGCTGGCCTGGCTGGCACTGCTCCCTTGGACACCCAGCACTGCCCATTCCAGCTGGGCACCTCTCCTGGAGGACCCTGCCTCAGCATTTGGGGTTTAATCTGGGGTTTTTTTTTACCATCCTGCCCATCCCATAAAGAATTCTGGACTTTCTGGAAAGGGTTTGGGGATGAGTTTGTGGATGCTGCTGTGGGATCAGAGTGGTGGTTGAGGAGAAATGTCATTGCCACGTTTTCCAGGGGTGGATTCTGCAATCCAGCAGTTAAAGAATTCTGGATTTTGTAGAAGGGGTTTGGGGGTGAGTTTGTGGATGCTGGAAAGGGTTTGGGGATGAGCTTTTCCAGAGGATCCCACGTCCAGGGGGAGCATCATCCTCACATCCTGCTGGGCTGCTCTGTCCCAACTGGAAAATGTCCCTAAACTCCAGCCCTGGTGCCATTCTGCAGCCCAATTTCTCAAAAAGCCAAATGGTTGTTGTTGTTGTTGTGGGGATTTTTTGAGGATGAAGGAGCCCAGAATTCCTCCAAATCCCTGGAATTTTGAGCTGGCCTGGCTGGCACTGCTCCCTTGGACACCCAGCACTGCCCATTCCAGCTGGGCACCTCTCCTGGAGGACCCTGCCTCAGCATTGAGGTCTTAATCTATTTTTTTTTTACCATCCTACCCATCCCATAAAGAATTCTGGACTTTCTGGAAAGGGTTTGGGGGTGAGTTTGTGGATGCTGGTGTAGGATCAGGGTGGTGGCTCAGGAGAAATGTCATTACATTTTCCAGGGGTGGATTCTGCAATCCAGCAGTTAAAGAATTCTGGAAAGGGTTTGGGGGTGAGTTTGTGGATGCTGGAAAGGGTTTGGGGATGAGCTTTTCCAGAGGATCCCACGTCCAGGGGGAGCATCATCCTCACATCCTGCTGGGCTGCTCTGTCCCAACTGGAAAACGTCCCTAAACTCCAGCCCTGGTGCCATTCTGCAGCCCAATTTCTCAAAAAGCCAAATGGTTGTTGTTGTTGTTGTGGGGATTTTTTGAGGATGAAGGAGCCCAGAATTCCTCCAAATCCCTGGAATTTTGAGCTGGCCTGGCTGGCACTGCTCCCTTGGACACCCAGCACTGCCCATTCCAGCTGGGCACCTCTCCTGGAGGACCCTGCCTCAGCATTTGGGGTTTAATCTGGGGTTTTTTTTTTTACCATCCTGCCCATCCCATAAAGAATTCTGGACTTTCTGGAAAGGGTTTGGGGATGAGTTTGTGGATGCTGCTGTGGGATCAGGGTGGTGGTTGAGGAGAAATGTCATTGGCACATTTTCCAGGGGTGGATTCTGCAATCCAGCAGTGCTCAGTGCCTGAGTCATTCCTGGCCCCAGGGGGGCTCTTGGGGTGCAATATTTGGGATGTGATGCAAAAAAAAAAAAAATGAACCCAGTGCAGCCTGAAGGTCACAAGAAGGGTTTGGTCACAGCCCCACCTCCTGTATTTCTCCTTCACATTCCCAGTTCCCTTTTGGTTTTAGGGATTTCCCCTCCAGGATCCCCTTTGGGAACGTGGGATGCTCCTGCTGTAGTTGGCTGAGGAAGAATCCAAAATTCCTGCCAAGTCCCCCCTGTCAGGGGCAGGTCAGAAATGAAACTGGGATGTTTTATCTGCCTGGATAAGGTGGCTTCATTCCAGGGATGGCACTTTTGGGTTGTGTGGTGCTCCTTGGGGAGGTGGGATTGGAGAACTGTGGGATTCTGGAATAGTTTGGGTTGGAAGGGACCTTAAACCCATCCATGGAATGGTTTGGGGTGTCAGGGACACCTCCCACTGTCCCCAATGTCCAACCTGGCCTTGGGCACTGCCAGGGATCCAGGGGCAGCCACAGCAAATCTGGGAATTCCATCCCAACCCCTCCCCACCCTCCCAGGAAACAATTCCTGCCCAAAATCTCATCCAGCCCTTCTCCCGTGAAATGTTATGAATGATCCAGCACTGCCCATAAAGCTGGAACCAGAATTTTTTTATCACTTTCTTTGGTTTGGAGAGACAATTTCCAAGGTCTGGAGGGACAGGACACAGGGAATGGTTTCCCAGTGCCAAGGGCAGGGCTGGATGGGATGGTGGGAATTAGGAATTGATGCACAGGGTTTGTTTGTGTTCCCTGGGAAGTGCAGGACACCCCTTCGCTCCCTCAGCTGTGCTGGAGCTGGAAAATCCTCCTGGAAAACTCCAGCTGAGCTCCTGGAGAAGGTGCAGATCTTCAGGAAAGGGATTCATTGCAGAAACAACTTTGGTTATTGAGATCTCAGTGAGGAGCCACATCCTGGTGGATGTTTCCTCCTGGATGTCAGGAGAGCTGTGGGGACACCAAAGGGTTCCCTGGGGATCTGAGACCTGCCACAGGAACAGCAGCCAGGGAGAGGCTGGAGCCGCTCCAGGAGGGATTGAGGGGGGATTTTAGGGCAAGGCTCTGCCCCCAGAGGGTTCAGGCACTGCCCAGGCTCCCCAGGGAATGGGTGAAGAAATAACACATTAACGTCAAGCAAAACTTCTGGTGATTGTCAAAAAAAAAAAAAAAATAATAATAAAAAAATATATATATATTCCCCTAGTTTGGGATGTGTGAGCACACAGGGAGAGCACAGGATAAGGGAATTCCCTGCTGTGTTTGCAACTCTGCTGCTCCCACCTCCTTGGGAAGGTGAATTCCCCAAATGTCCAACAGGCTGATCCAACATGGAACTGCTCCTGGGACCTGATGGGAGCCAGGGAGAGGCTGGAGCTGCTCCAGGAGGGATTGAGGGGGGATTGTAGGGCAAGGCTCTGCCCCCAGAGGGTTCAGGCACTGCTCAGGCTCCCCAGGGAATGGGCACAGCCCCAGAGCTCCAGGAGCCTTTGGACAGCCCTGCCAGGGATGCCCAGGGGGGATTGTTGGGGTGGGACTGGATCATCCCTGTGGGTTTATTCCCACTCAGGATATTCTGTGATCATTCCTCAAACTTTGGCAGGATTGGAGTCAAGCGCCTCCAGCCATTCACAACAACAGCTTCTCAATTTCCTACATGGAATAATTTGGGTTGGAGGAACCAAATTAAATTAAATTCCACCCAGTGGCTGCCAGAGCTCCAGGAGCCTTTGGACAGCCCTGCCAGGGATGGGATTGTTGGGATTCTTGACAGGGACAGGGCTTGGATTGTTGATCTCTGTGGGTTTATTCCAGCTCAGGACATTCCATGTCTCAATCCCACCAAGATCCCATCACACTCCAGCAGATTGAAGATTTAATCCATGTTCACATCAAGGATGTGATTTGGGATAAATCCACCTCTTTGTGTTGGAGTCCAGGACATCCCCTTGGATGACCTGAGACCTGGGAAAGAGAATTTGAGCCCTGGACAGGGGGGTGTAGAACCGGTCCAGGGGGGTTGGAAACCTTGGCACAGAGCCCAGGAAGACACTGAGTTTGATCTTAGCCCATGGGAAAAACTTCCAGCATTAGGAGAGGAATTGCAAATCACCAGGAAGTGAAAATAGTAGTATAACACAGTAGAACATACAAAATTCAGTAGTTTTAAGATTCTTAGAATAGAGGTAAATGGGGGACAAGATGGTGGAATTTGGGTGGTACCTCGTGTCCCTCTCCTTCTTCCTCGTCCTCCATCTTCTGGGGTGGTGATGAAATAAGATAGTTAGAGTGGATTGGGTCAAAGCAGAAGTGACCCTCTTAGTGTAAGCACTAGGCATTGGTGTGAAATAGTAAATATCCTATACGTAATTATCTGTATAAATGTAAGGTGACGTCCCATCGGTGGGCAGTCGCCTCGTGTCCCAGCCGCTGTCCGGACCTCGGCTGGGAGCGGAGAAAAAACTCTGTGATATCAAATAATAAACAACTCGAGAAACCAGAAAGCAAGGCCTTGAAGACTCCGCTTCTTTGTACCAACGCGACTCGGGGCTTTTAGAGGGCCAAGGACTTTAAACAACTTGAATCTCGGGTGAGAAAACCAACCCGAGACTTTGCTTTGGTTTTTTGGTGTTTTTTTTAATATCAGTTTATTTTTCACATCTCCATTCAGCCCCGAAGGCAGAGCTTTGCAGGAAGGAATCTCTGTGTGTGTGTGTGAATGAGATTGAGATGTTTCCCTTTGGTATCTGTTTCCCCAAAAAAAAAATCAGGAGTTGGAGGAAGGAGCTGCTCCTGCCATCCCACCTCACCTTAAAAACTGTCCCAGTCAGGATGTGGGAATGAAGAGGAAAAATAAAATTCCTTGATTTCCTTGGATCAGCAGTGCTGGACAGAGCTCCAGGAGTGTTGGGACAACATTCCCAGGGAAAAAAACTTTTTCTTTTGTTCCAGCCCAGGTATTTTGGGGATTTTTTTATTCCAGCCCACATATTTTGAGATTTTTTGTTTGTTTGTTTGTTTTTTTCCAGCCCAGATATTTTGGGGTCTTTCTTTGTTCCACCCCAGGTATTTTGGGATTTTTTTTTTTCTTTCTTTGTTCCAGCCCAGGTATTTTGGGTTTTTTATATTCCAGCCAAGGTATTTTCACTGATTTGTTTCCAGCTCAGGTATTTTGGGATTTTTTTTTTTTTTTATTCCAGCCCAGATATTTTGGGGAATTTTTTTTTGTTTCCAGCCCAGGTATCTTGGGGGTTTTTTTTATTCCAGCCCAGATATTTTGGGGAATTTTTTTTAGTGTTCCAGCCCAGGTATTTTGAGATTTTTTTGTTTCCAGCCCAGGTATTTTGGGATCTTTTTTATTCTAGCGCAGGTATTTTGGGTTTTATTTTGGTTCCAGCCCAGCTATTTGGGCTGATTTTGGTTCCACCCCAGGTATTTTTTTTTTTTTTTTTTTTTATTCCAACCCAGATATTTTGATTGATTTGCTGTTTTTCTCATTGCAGATATTTTCTGATAGACTTGGAGGCTCCTCCTTCCATCGTGTCCCCCATGATGGAGCATTTGGGCCGCGACATCGATGTCGTCAGGAGGGCTTTTCTCAGACACCCCCCGGCCAAGGCAGAGGAGTGCGGCGGCATCACCCCCCTCAGCCCTGGAGAGAAACTCCAGAAAAACTGAAAATCCCAAACATTTAAAACCTTTAATTTTTATTGCTACTGTCCGTAAGAATTGTGATAACTCCTGTCCATTAAAAAAAAATAAAAAATAAAATAAATCACTGAATTGTGATAACTCCTGTCCATTAAAAAAAAAAAAAAAATAAAAAAGTCACTTTTTATCCATAAGAATTGTGATAACTCCTGTCCATAAAAAAAAAAAATTAAAAAATCACTGAATTGTGATAACTCCTGTCCATTAAAAAAAAATAAAATAAAAAAGTCACTTTTTATCCATAAGAATTGTGATAACTCCTGTCCATTAAAAAAAAATAAAAAAAAATTTTAAAAAAATCACTTTTTATCCATAAGAATTGTGATAACTCCTGTCCATTAAAAAAAAATTAAAAAATCACTTTTTATCCATAAGAATTGTGATAACTCCTGTCCATTAAAAAAAAAAAAAAAATCACTTTTTATCCATAAGAATTGTGATAACTCCTGTCCATTAAAAAAAAAAAATTAAAGAAAAAAATCACTTTTTATCCATAAGAATTGTGGTAACTCCTGTCCATTAAAAAAAATAAAATAATAAAAAAAAATCACTTTTTATCCATAAGAATTGTGATAACTCCTGTCCATTAAAAAAAATAAAAAAAAAATTTTAAAAAAATCACTTTTTATCCATAAGAATTGTGATAACTCCTGTCCATTAAAAAAAAATAAAAAAAAACCAAAATCACTTTTTATCCATAAGAATTGTGATAACTCCTGTCCATTAAAAAATAAAAAGTCACTTTTTATCCATAAGAATTGTGATAACTCCTGTCCATTAAAAAAATAAAAAAATAAAAAAAAATCACGTTTTATCCATAAGAATTGTGATAACTCCTGTCCATTAAAAAAAAATAAAAAAATAAAAAAAAAATCACTTTTTATCCATAAGAATTGTGATAACTCCTGTCCATTAAAAAATAAAAAAAAAATCACTTTTTATCCATAAGAATTGTGATAACTCCTGTCCATTAAAAAAATAAAAAAAAAATTAACAAAAATCACTTTTTATCCATAAGAATTGTGATAACTCCTGTCCATTAAAAAAAAATAAAAAAAAATTAAAAAAAATCACTTTTTATCCATAAGAATTGTGATAACTCCTGTCCATTAAAAAAAAAAAAAAAAAAATCACTGAATTGTGATAACTCCTGTCCATTAAAAAAAATTAAAAAAAAAATCACTTTTTATCCATAAGAATTGTGATAACTCCTGTCCATTAAAAAAAAATAAAAAAACCCCAAAATCGCTTTTTATCCATAAGAATCGTGATAACTCCTGTCCATTAAAAAAAATTTAAAAAAAATAAAAAAAGTCACTTTTTATCCATAAGAATTGTGATAATTCCTGTCCATTAAAAAATAAAAAATCACTTTTTATCCATAAGAATTGTGATAACTCCTGTCCATTAAAAAAAAAAAAAAAAAAAATCACTTTTTACAAAATCACTTTTGCCCATGAGATGTGTGTGTGGTCTATCACATTATCTTCATTATTATAATTCTTTTTTTTTAAAATAATTGAGATAATTTTAATCTGGCTGCTTTATCTTGATATTTGACAACTCTGCAAATTGATTTGGTTTTTTTTCTCTCGGAGCATTACATTGATAATGAAGATTTCTCCAGCTGCAGGATGCTATAAATAGATTATTTTTTAGCTTTTTTTTAGCTTTTTTTTTTTTTTTCTCAGAGATTACTCCAGAATATGGATATTTACATGGGAGATTAAAAAGTCTGCAGTGTAAATATAGAAATCCAGGATGTGATTTGGCAGGGAAAAAAAAAAAAAAAAAAAAAAGGCAATAAAAATGTGGTTAAAAATAAAAACCGACTCTTTTCTTTTTTTTAAAATATTAAAAAAATCCCAAAATTTTCACTCATGGTCGTCAAGGTAAATAAATGTTCAAAGCACAGGGAAAAAAAAAATCCACAGAAAATTCCAGGTGGGAATTAGAAAATCCACAAACTTTTGTAGGAGCAGGAGAATCAAAGATTTTTTTTGTTTTGCCATCAAGTGGACACTTCAAACTGGGGGAAAAATCAGAATAAAGTGTTGATGTGGCTTTTTTGTGCTATTTTTTTTTTCCTTGGATGTGGAATTTTGGGGAAGAAACAAAAAACCTTTTTTTTTTTTTTTTTTAAATTTAAATTTGATTTTCATTTTTTTTTTTTTAATTCTCTTTTTTTTTCCTGGAAAAATCATTGGAAGAACAGAGGGAATGCACTACACACTCCCTGAAGCTGAATTCCTTATTATAGGTTCTTTTTATTGTTGTAGTTATTTTTGTATTAATAGTTATTTATATATTAATAATATATATAATATAATATAATATAATATAATATGATATAATATAATATAATATATTGATAATATATTGATAATATATTGATAATATAATAATTATCATAATAATATCTAATATAATAATAATAAATATATAATATTGATAATATAATGACTATAATTGTATAAAAATAATAGTATTAATGTAGTAATAAATAATATTATTTAATAAATTATTATATAATAAGAATATATGTATAATAAAAATATAGATTATATAAATATATATAATTATATATGATATATATTTATATATTATATATATTATATATAATGTAATATATATTACAATATAATATCTATAGTATATATTATATATAATATATTTATAAGATAACATAATATATAATATAATATAATATAATATAATATAATATAATATAATATAATATATAATATATAATAATATAATATATAATATATATTATGATATAACATATTATATAATATTTTATTTATAATATATGTATAATATATATCATATATAAAATATATTATATATAATATTTATATGTAATTTATATACAATATTTATATTTAATATTTATATATAATATATATTATATATTATATATTCTAAATATTTCTATATAATATTTATATATAATCTATATATAATATATACTAATAATAGGATTTTCTCCCTGAATCCAGAGCGCAACAAAATCCCCTTTGCTGGCAATGTGGGCACAAAGAATTTCAGGATTTTCTGTTCCAATGTCACTCTGGGAATCCTGAGAGCTGCAGGAGGGGCTGGGCTGGGAATTCCTGATTCCCTGGGAATCATCCAGGGAAGGATTGGAATGGCCAAAATCAGACCCTGGCTCAGGGGCTCCTGCAGCTGGATTTGGGAATCTGATCCCTGAAACTCATCCCTGTCCCTTGGTGGGATCAGCTCCATTTGATGGATAAGGAAGGAAAGCTTTGGGATATAAATCAGGAGTCAGGAATTTTTCTTAGGATTATTATTATGATAGGTTATTTCTGCCCAAAGAGTCTCCCAGGGTGTGTCCAGAATCTCCATTCTCTCATGGAATCACAAACTGGTTTGGGTGGGGAGGGATTTTAGGGCTCATCCATCATCCCAGGCTGCTCCAAGCCCCAATGTCCAACCTGGCCTTGGGAACTTCCAGGGATCCAGGGGCAGCCACAGCAAATTTGGGAATTCTATTCCAGGACCTATCCCACCCTTAGGATAAAGAATTCCTTCCCAAAATCCCATCTAAATCTCCTCCCCATCAGTTTGAATCCATCCTCCTTTTCAGGCTCCTTTCAGGTTCTGGAAAGCTGCAATTTAAGCCAAATCTCCCCTCCCACAGATATTTTCAACTTAAGGCCTGGAAGCACAAGCTTAAAAAATCACCAGCATTGTTTAAAACACGAGGGGTTTTTAATTGGCCTTTGAGATTTTTATGATTCACTTCTCTCCAACTTGGGTGCTGGCGAGATTTTCCCTTGAACATCCCACTGAAAAGCCCTTGGGGGAAAAAAAAACCCCCACAAATTCCAGCAAATGAGAGGCTCCATAAAGGAGGCAGCACTCATGGAAAATGGGGGGAGCTTGGCACTGCCAGATTCCACTCCTGCAGCATTCCAGGTTTATAAAGGATGGGGATTTTTTGGGAGGGGATGGATGCTGGGAGAGCTTCAATCCCTGCTGGGGTTGGGTTGTGCTTGGGGTGTGTGTGGAGGGTGCTGCTGGCACCGAGGGAATCTGGCTCAGGAAAATCCTAAAGGGAGTTTTGTGGGATGCTGAGATCCTGCAGGAGCCCCCTGGCTGAGTTTTGTGGGAACAGAGGAGTTGTGGATGATGCTCAGGGAAGCTCTGGAAGTGTCCAAAGTTGGGGCTTGGAGCAGCCTGGGGCAGTGCTCGGGGTCAGGGATGGGATGGGCTGGTTTCAATTCCCTCCCTACCCAAACCATTCCAGAATTCCATTTATCCTGGCAGCCCAGTGCACTTTATCCCAGGAGGAATCCCCCAGCCACCTCAGCAGGGTTCCAGAGCTGGGAATTCTGCTGGTGAAGCCTCACAAGAAACTTCTCTGCAGAGTCTGGTGGAAACACCTCCAACATTCCTTGGGGAATGTCCAACTCCTGCAGGGCTCCCCAGGCAAGGAGCTGAGCTCAGGTTTGTGCTGAGGGCAGATGTGAAGGTCACAGGTAAAGGACAAAAAGCTTTTCAGTTGGATTTTCCCTCCCCAATTCCCCTTGGCAGCTCATGGCACACTCACAGAATCCCAGAATCACAGAACGTGTAGGTTGGAAGAGACCTCCAAGATCATCGAGTCCAACCCAACCCCAACACCTCAACTGGGTCATGGCATCGAGTGCCACATCCAGTTTCCTTTTAAACACATCCAGGGATGGTGACTCCACCACCTCCCCGGGCAGACCATTCCAGTATTTAATCACTCTTTATGTGAAAAACTTCTCCCTAATGTCCAACCTGTATTTCCCTTGGTGCAGCTCAAGGCTGTGTCCTCTCGTTCTGTCAGTGCTGCCTGGAGAGAGACCAACCCCACTGAGCACAGGCACCTTTCAGGGGGTTGTGGGGAGTGATCAGGTCACCCCTGAGTCTCCTTTTCTCCAGGATAAACACCCCCAGCTCCCTCAGTCGTTCTTATGACTTGTTTTCCAATCCCTTCACCAGCTTTGTTGCCTCCTCTGGACACGTTCAAGCATCTCAATGTCCTTCCTGAACTGAGGGGCCAGAACTGGACACAGCACTCATTGTCCATCCTGAACTGGACACAGCCCTCAATGTCCATCCTGAACTGGACACAGCACTCAAGGTGTGGCCTCACCAGTGCCCAGTCCAGAGGCAGAATGAGCTCCCTGCTCCTGCTGGCCACACCATTCCTGATCCAGGCCAGGGGCCATTGGCCCTCTTGGCCACCTGGGCACTCTGCTGGCTCATGTCCAGCCGCTGCTGACCAGAACCCCCAGTGTCCTTTCAGGCTGGTCCCTGGTTTGGGTGACAAGCAGGATGACAATGTCACAGGCTCTGCTCCATCTGGGACTGAGAGACTCAGGAGGGATCCAGGAGCAGGGTGTTCATTATCCCAGGGATGCACAGGCAGCATTTCCACTCTCCTGCTCACGGGAATGCTGGAAATTAAATATTCTCATTCCTTAAATATTAAGGACGAGGGAATTTCAGGAGTGCTCCTGGCATGGCCATGAATGATCTTCCAAGGGTAGGATATTCCCAGCTGTCCCAGGCACTGGAAAGAGTGAAGAGTCAATTTGATAATCCTTGGAATCCTCTAGAAATAATTCCCTGCCCTCTACTGAGGAAAACAAAACAAAACAAAACAAAAAAACCCCAACAAAACAAAACAAAACAAAACAAAACAAAACAAGCAAAACAAAACAAAAAACAAAAACAAAAACCAAAAAACAAACAAAAAACAAAAAAAAAGCACCCAAAAAACCCCAAAAATACCCCAAAAACCCCAAACAAACAAAACAAACAAACAAACAAAAAAACCACAAAAAAACCCCCCAAAAACCAACCAACCAACCAACCAACCAAAAAAACAACGAAAAAAAAAAAAGAACAACAAAACAATTCCAGAAGAGCTGCCCCCAGCCCAAAGAGGAAGAGGAAGGAAACCAAAACTGACCTGGTGATGCTCAGATTTGTTTGGGATCTCTGCCAGGGGAAGCAGGACGATCAGCAGGAAGGCAAAGCTGCAGAAACTTGGGCTGGAAAAGGAGTTTTCCAAGAAACTCCAGAGCCAAAGGCTTTGTTTGTTACTCAGGACACGGGCAGAGCTGGGGGTGGGAGTTGGATGTGTTGGGTCTTGCTCAGCTCCTCATCCCTGGCAGTGCCCAAGGCCAGGCTGGACACTGGGGACAGTGGGAGGTGTCCCTGCCATGGCAGGGAATGTGACAAAATTATCTTTAAGATTCTTTCCAGCTCAAACCATTCCATGACTCCACAACTTTCCTTTCTTTTTTTGTGTCCTATTAACCTGCCTTCATCTCAGCCCACGAGTTTTCCTTTTTTTTCCAGTTCTCTCTCCATCCCCTGGGAGTGAGGGAGGGAGTTCCTCAGTGTCTGGGTGAGCTTTGGCTGCCACATTAAACCAGGAGGTTCTTTCTGGTGCCCAACGTGGTGCCCCAAGGGTTGAGATCCCAAAATCCCAGAATTGTTATGGTTTGGATCACCCAGTCCAACCCCCTGCCCAGGCAGGGTCACCCTGAGCGGTGACACAATGACACATCCAGGTGGGTTTGGGATGTCTCCAGAGAGGGGGAATCCATCACCTCCCTGGGCAGCTCTTCCAGGGCTCCATGGAAAGAGTTTCTTCCTCTGTTTGGGGTGGAATTTGTTGTGTTTTATTTTCATGGCCGCTGCTCCTTGTGCTGTCACTGACACCACTGGAAATGCAACAAAATTCTGAGTAGAATGTGATAAAAACCAGATTTATCAAGAGCGTTTTTTGCATCAGTTTCGTAGTCTCTGGTCACAATTATGATTTATTTGCTCTCAGAACTGTGGGGTTTATTGGTTGTTGTTTATTTGATTTATTTGCTCTCAGAGCTGTGGTGTTCCCAGCCCTGCTCCAGGTGACACCTCCCTGGCTGTGCCTGTTCCCTGTTTGTCCCCTCTGAGGGCTGGGGGAAGGTCCTCACTCCTCTGGGCTGTGTGACACTGGTTTGGGAGGGGAGAAAATTCCTGGTGGTGGGAGAACCCCAGAGCTCTGCCCTGATCCCTGTGTGTGTGCTGGGAGCCATCACTTGGAACTACAGAATCACAAAATTCCAGATTGGTTTGGGTTGGAAGGGACCATAAAGATCATTTTGTTCCACCCCTGCCATGGGCAGGGACACCTCCCACTGTCCCCAATGTCCAACCTGGCCTTGGGCACTGCCAGGGATCCAGGGGCAGCCACAGCAAATCTGGGAAACCTGTGCCAGGGAAGAATTCCTTCCTAATATCGAGTCTAAACCTTCCCTCTTTCAGTTTGAAGCCGTTATTCCTTGTCCTGTCACTCCAAGCCCTTGGGAAATGTCCCTGATAGTGGGTGCTGAGAACGTGGAATGATGGAATGATGGAATCACAAAATCATGGAATTATGAAATGGTTTGGGTTGGAAGAGACCTTAAATCCCACCCAGTGCCAGCCCTGCCATGGCAGGGACACCTCCCACTGTCCCCAATGTCCAACCTGGCCTTGGGCACTGCCAGGGATCCAGGGGCAGCCACAGCAAATCTGGGAATTCCATCCCAGGGAACAATTCCTGCCCCAGATCCCATCAAATCCTACTCTGAATCCATTCCCTGTGTCCTGTCCCTCCATCCCTTGTCCCCAGTCTCTCCCCATCTCTCCTGGATCCCTTTAGGTGCTGAATTCCCTGATTTTTCTCTGCTGGGAGGCTGAATCACAGCTGAGAAATCCAGCCTTTCTCCCTGGGTTGGATTTTCCGCTCCTCAGCCTGCGCCGACTCTGAGTAATCCGAGTTGGGAGAGGGTTGTAAATCCCAATCCCCACAGCCCAGGACATTCCTGCCGACCTCGGGGAGCTCTAAAAACAGCTGTGGTTCTACAACCCCTCTTTAATTGCACTGAGAGGAGCACGAGCCCCCCTCCCGGGCTTATCCTGGTGGGAATTACGCAGTCCCTAAAGGCTGGAATTTAGGACAGGACAATAGTGGTGTTCCTCATGTGAGAACCCACAGAAATGTGCTGGGTTCTTTCAATGGGAAACGTGGCCAAACCACAGGGCCCAGATGGAGTCCCATGGCAGAGGGAGGGTTTGACCAGAAATATTTGCTGAGGGATTTTTTTTGGAGGATGAAATCGAGTCCAGGGGTTCACCAAGGTGCCTTTGCTCCTGCAGGGAGCCTGGGACAGTGGGAGGTGCCCCTGGCCCCCCAAACCATTCCATGGATGGGTTTAAGGTCCCTGGCACCCCAAACCACTCCATGGATGGGTTTAAGGTCCCTGGCACCCCAAAATATTCCTGGATGGGTTTTAAGGTCCTTTACCAACCCAAACCATTCCTGGATGGGTTTTAAGGTCCTTTACCAACCCAAACCATTCCTGGATGGGTTTTAAGGTCCTTTACCAACCCAAACCATTCCATGGATGGGTTTAAGGTCCCTGGCACCCCAAAACACTCCATGGATGGGTTTAAGGTCCCTGGCACCCCAAACCATTCCAGAACCCCACGATTCTCCAATCCCACCTCCCCAAGGAGCACCACAGAACCCAAAAGTGACATCCCTGGAATGAAGCCACCTTATCCAGGCAGGATAAAAAAATCCCAGTTTCATTTCTGAACTGCCCCTGACAGGGGGGACTTGGCAGGAATTTTGGATTCTTCCTCAGCCAACTACAGCAGGAGCATCCCACATTCACAAAGGGGATCCTGGAGGGAAAATCCCTAAAACCAGAAGAGAACTGGGAATCTGAAGGAGAAATACAGGAGGTGGGGCTGTGACCAAACCCTGCTTGTGACCTTCAGGCTGCACTGGGATCATTTTTTTTTTCTTTTGCATCACATCCCAAATATTGCACCCCAAGAGCCTCGTGGGGCCAGGAATGCAAAGCTTTGTTTGCACAGAATCCCCAAAATCCCTGAGGCTGGAAAAGCCCTCCCAGAACATCCCAGCTGTGCCCACCTTGTCCCCCTGAGTGCCACCTCCAGGTGACACCTCCAGGGATGGGCACTCCAAAGCTCCCTGGGCAGCCCCTGCCAAGGCCTGAGCCCCCTTTCCATGGGGAAATTCCTGCTGCTGGCCAAGCTGAGCCTCCCCTGGCCCAGCCTGAGGCCGTTCCCTCTCCTCCTGTCCCTGTTCCCTGGGAGCAGAGCCCGACCCCCCCGGCTGTCCCCTCCTGGCAGGGACTTGTGCAGAGCCACAAGGTCCCCCCTGAGCCTCCTTTTCTCCAGGCTGAGCCCCTTCCCAGCTCCCTCAGCCCCTCCTGGGGCTCCAGACCCTCCCCCAGCCCCTTCCCTGCCCTGGACACGCTCCAGCCCCTCCAGGGCTCTCCTGCAGGAGCCACAACTGGACACAGCCCTGGGACACAGAGGGACAATCCCCAATCCCTGCCCTGCTGCTCCTGCTGGACACACAATTCCTCATCCAGCCCAGGATGTTCTTGACCTTCTCGCCCACCTGGACTCATCCCCAGAAATCCAGGGACAGAACATTCCTCAAGCACCTCCCTGGCAGAGTGGTCAGGCCTTGGGATGAGCTGCCCAGGGAGGTTTGGAGTCACTGTCTGGGGGAGTGTTCAGGAGGAGGCTGGAGGTGGCCCTTGGGGACAGGCTTTGGGCTGATGCTGGTGCTGCTGGGGTGGCACTGCCTGATCCTCAGGGGCTCTTCCCACCTTGGCCATTCCATGGAATCAAAGCCAAAGGCACCTGCACATCCACCAAATCTTCAGGGGGCCACAACTCCCAATTCATCTGCTCCCAGCCTCAGCCCCTTGAGGGCTGTCAGGAGTCTCCAGGATGGTCCCTCCCATCCAAAGCTCAGCTTCCTCCAAAGCCAAAGGGCTGAGATGAAGTTCAGCTGAGCTTTGGAGTGACAGGCTGGAGGTGGCCCTTGGGGACAGCCTTTGGGCTGGTGCTGGTGGCCCTGGGGTGGCCCTGGGTGACCCTGGAGGGTTTTTCCCACCTCAGTCTTTCTGGAATTCTGGGATATTCCCTGCAGAGATCATGGAGCAGATCAGGAGCCTCTCAGTTCCCAGTAATCACCGTTTTCATTGGAACGTTTTCCTGCGAACTCAGGGCAATATTAAGACACAAATCAGAGATCCTGCAGCCTCCAATGTTTATTCCCCTCCTGAGGTGCTGTGGGGTTCTGCTTTCACTGTCCCTGATCCCATCCCACTCTGGAATCTGCCTGGAGCAGCTTCTCCAAACCCAGCCTTGAGCACAGAGCTGCTCCTGGGGATGGAGCTTCTCTTTCTTCTCCTCCTTCTTCTCCTCCTTCTTCTCCTTCTCCTTCTCCTTCTCCTTCTCCTCCTTCTTCTCCTTCTCCTCCTTCTTGTTCTCCTCCTCCCCCATTCCATTTATCCTCACAAACCTTTCCTCTCTCAGGTGGGAAAAGTGGGAATCATGGAACGGTTTGGGTTGGAAAAGACCTTAAAGATCATCTCATTCCAGCCCCTTGCCACGGGCAGGGGCACCTTCCACTATCCCAGATTTATTTATTTTTAATTTCACCTCTTTTATTCTCTTTTAATCACTGGGGACATCAGCAGTTTGGAAAATCCTGGTGGAATTTGGGAATCCTGTGGATGTGCTGGTGGCCCCACGTTCCAAAGTGTCTGGAAAGCTGCACCTTTATTTTATTTTGTATTTTTTTTTTTTAAAAGCTTAATTAAAATAGCTCCAGGAGCATTTGGACAGGGTGGGATTTTGGGATGTCTGTGCAGGGTCTGGATGATCCCTGGGTGATCCCTGTGGGTCCCTTCCAGTCAGGATATTCTGGATTTCCATGAAAATCTTTCCCTACAAATAAAGAGTCCTGGAGAAGCTCCAGATTGATTCCAGCTCTCCTGGGATTTTGCAATTTTCCCAGATTATCCCAAATCACCTGAAGGGAAAGTTGGACATAAGGGGTGGCTGTTCATGAGGACTGGCTGCAAAAATGAGGAGAATTTGGAATAATGGAATTTTTTTATCACTCATTTCCCTTTTCAGGACACAATTCCTGAGCCAATCCCTTTTTTTATTGTGCTCTCCCACAAGTGGCAGCTCCAGCTTCAAACAGGGAAGTTTTTACCACCAGGATGGAGCCAGATTTGGGATCAAAAATCGCTGCACAATCAAAGGGATCGTTTTTATTCTGTTTTATTTTGGACTTTTCAGGGTTTTCAGCTGTTTCTGGGAATCGTTGGGGGAAATAACCTTATTTTATATAATTGTAGTGAGCGTTTTGATTTAAAAATATATATTTTTTATCGTGTTTTATTTTGTATTTTTCAGTTTTCAGCTGTTTCTGGGTGTTGTATGTGGTGTTGCACACACAGAGTGACACTCAGTTCCAACATCCCACCACTCCCATTCGATTTCTTAAATTTATTTTTATTTATTTATTTATTTATTTTTATTATTTATTTATTTATTATTGATTGATTGATTTATTTTTATTTTATAATTCTCAAATAATTTAGAGTAACTTCTGCTGAAAATATTTCATCTTCCTTTCTTTTCCGTGTCAAAGCACCAAACTATCCTATGAGAGGGAAAAAAAAAAAAAAAAAGATATTTTGATCAGTGCCAGGCAGCAACTGCCCTTCATGCTGTTAAAAATAACATTTTTTTTTGGGTAAAAGAGAAGGAGATGGAAATGATGCTGTGTCATGTTATGACATGCTGGGATTAGTCAGTGCAGAATTCCATTGATTAGTCATGAAATAAGGGGAAAATACAGAGTAAGGGAATTTCTATAAGAGAGGATGTGGCTTCAAATGAAGATTGAAAGGTTTACGATGGACTCTGGGAATGAGGTGTAATTGAAGCAATTAAAACCAGGTTAAATTCTTGTTTTCTTCCAGATTGGCCATGTTTTGGGATGTTTCTGAAAAACTTTGATGGAATCATGGAAAATTCTGAGTGGGAAAAAACCCACAGGGATGATCCAGTCCCACCCCAACAATCCCCCCTGGGCATCCCTGGCAGGGCTGTCCAAAGGCTCCTGGAGCTCTGGGGCTGTGCCCATTCCCTGGGGAGCCTGGGCAGTGCCTGAACCCTCTGGGGGAAGAGCCTTGCCCTAAAATCCCCCCTCAATCCCTCCTGGAACAGCTCCAGCCTCTCCCTGGCTCCCATCAGGTCCCAGGAGCAGTTCCATGTTGGATCAGCCTGTTGGACATTTGGGGAATTCACCTTCCCAAGGAGGTGGGAGCAGCAGAGTTGCAAACACAGCAGGGAATTCCCTTATCCTGTGCTCTCCCTGTGTGCTCACACATCCCAAACTAGGGGATTTTTTTTTTTTTTTTTTTTTTTTTTTTTTTGACAATCACCAGAAGTTTTGCTGGATGTTAATGTGATATTTTTCCACCCATTCCCTGGGGAGCCTGGGCAGTGCCTGAACCCTCTGGGGGAAGAGCCTTGCCCTAAAATCCCCCCTCAATCCCTCCTGGAACAGCTCCAGCCTCTCCCTCTGCTTCAATACTTGGATTGATCCCAAAATTCGAAGCGTCAAAACTTCGATGAGAAGTTTGGAGTTCTGGTCGGCTCTGAAATGAAAGTTCGCAGTGGGGCTTCAGTCAAAAGATAATTTGCAGTCATTTTTTATTTCTTGTCCGTATTTTAAGATTTCATAATACCCCAAAAAAGCTGTGGCTGCCCCTGGATCCCTGGCAGTGCCCAAGGCCAGGTTGGACACTGGGGACAGTGGGAGGTGTCCTTGCCATGGCAGGGCTGGAACAAAATGATCTTTATGGTCCCTTCCAACCCAAACCACTCTGGGATTTTGTGATTCTGTAGTTCCAAGTGATGGCTCCCAGCACACACACAGGGATCAGGGCAGAGCTCTGGGGTTCTCCCACCACCGGGAATTTTCTCCCCTCCCAAACCAGTGTCACACAGCCCAGAGGAGTGAGGACCTTCCCCCAGCCCTCAGAGGGGACAAACAGGGAACAGGCACAGCCAGGGAGGTGTCACCTGGAGCAGGGCTGGGAACACCACAGCTCTGAGAGCAAATAAATCAAATAAACAACAACCAATAAACCCCACGGCTCTGAGACCAAATAAATCATAATTGTGACCAGAGACTACGAAACTGATGCAAAAAACGCTCTTGATAAATCTGGTTTTTATCACATTCTACTCAGAATTTTGTTGCATTTCCATTGGTGTCAGTGACAGCACAAGGAGCAGCGGCCATGAAAATAAAACACAACAAATTCCACCCCAAACAGAGGAAGAAACTCTTTCCATGGAGCTCTGGAAGAGCTGCCCAGGGAGGTGATGGATTCTCCCTCTCTGGAGACATCCCAAACCCACCTGGATGTGTCACTGTGTCACTGCTCAGGGTGACCCTGCCTGGGCAGGGGTGGCACTGGGTGGGATTTGAGGTCCATCCCAACCCAAACCATTCAGGAATTCTGGGATTCTCTGAACTCTGAGGCTGCAGATGAGCAGAGGACGATGCTGCAATGGTCACACGTCACCCTGAGCTCTCCTTGCCCCTGGAATGCCCATGGAACCCCTGGCTCTGCCTGATGGATCATCTGAGAACCAACCAAAGTGGGGAAAAAGAATCTGTTTGCAGCTGAATGAGAGAAATGTGGAATTATGGATGGGTTGGGTTGGGATGGACCTTAAATCCCACCCAGAGCAAGGGCAGGGACACCTCCCACTGTCCCCAGTGTCCAACCTGGCCTTGGGCTCTCCCAGGGATGGGGAATGCAGGGAAATTATTTTCTAAGCAATTGTGGCTTTAATTTGTCTCCTACCGTCACTAAATCCTGAAAACCTGTTCAACATTATCACTAGAAATATGGGGTAAATCTATTTTAAATACGGGATAAATCTACTTGACACATTGGCTGTAACAGCCAGGTCACTTTAAAATTTATATATTAATATATATCACACAGATAATTATATACAGACATATATATAAACACTGTTTTTTCTTTATTTTTATACTATGGATTTTTATTTATTTATTTATTTATTTTTTAAATAACCATGTCTCACTGCTTTTAGCAAAAATCAGCAGTTCAGCATCACAGAATTTCAGACTGGTTTGGGTTGGAAGGGACATTAAAGCTCATCCCATCCCACCTCTGGATGGGCAGGGACACCTCCCACTGTCTCCAATGTCCACCCTGGCCTTGGGCACTGCCAGGGATCCAGGGGCAGCCACAGCAAATCTGGGAATTCCATCCCAGCCCCTTCCTACCCTCCCAGGAAAAGATTTTTGCAGGACTCTGAGTGAAGTTCTGTTGTTCTCTTTTTCAAACTTTGTTTGACTATGAGCTCTGGTGGTGTTTGACTTGGTTCAGCTTCTTGAAAAAAAAAACACAACTCCAGGACTGTGCAACCTCCCAGGCATTGAAACAGGGCCTGGGTTTGATGGATTTATTTATTTCTGTAAGGGTGGATGGATTTATTTATTTCTGTAAGGACCTGGTGTGATTTCACCCAGGCTCAGCAAGGTAAAGATGAAATGTGGTTTGAATTCTGTGCTGGGTTGGAGCCTAAACCACAATTGCTGGGACAGAATCCTGGGATGGGAGAGGCTGGAAGGGCACACAGAGCTCACCTGGGATCAGCCCAGAGCTCAGGGCATGGGAGAGATTGTGAAAATTATGGAATATCCCTGTCAGGACCACCAAGAGATGGTTAAATCATAATTTATTGTCCCAGTCTCAGGAAGGAGTGAGAACATTTTCACTGAATAAGTTGAAGGTCAGTTGTCTGTGGTCAGTGGTGACAAGAGCACAAGATAAAAGGTGTTTTAAAGGTTTATTTCAGCCACTAAACTCCTGTCACACAGAATGTTTCTACTTTCACACCAATCCCTGGTTAATTTGTGTCACAGCTCTTGCCTCAGTGCCCATTTTTCTTAATCCTATAGTGTCACACAAACCTACTTGTTACACCTTAAAACTTCTTACTATTTATGTAACTACTTCTATATCCAAACTTTAAGACCTTAAAACTTTCCACTACCTAATTTAATGTGTTTCCATCTAAACTACAAACCCACATTTTTGCTTGTGGTCTCAGGTCAAACCCTGTGACCATTTCTGTGTTTGCCTGGACGAGGTTTGGAGAATTTTCTGTGCCTGGAGTTCCCAAATATCCCCCAGGGAGGAGCCCCCAGAGCCTCTCTGGACAATCTGCTCAGGGCTGGGCAGGATTTCAGGGGAATTGCTGGGCTCAGGCCCTGCCCGGGGCTCTGGGGCCAGTGCTGGGCCTGGGGCAGAGCCTGGGGCTGCTCTGCCCTCCCTGACACAGGGACAGACATGGGGACACGGGGACAGACATGGGGACAGACATGGGGACACGGGGACAGACATGGGGACACAGGGACAGACATGGGGACACCAGGGACAGACATGGGGACAGACATGGGGACACGGGGACAGACATGGGGACACACAGGGACACACAGGGACAGACATAGGGACACAGGGACAGACATGGGGACACACAGGGACACACAGGGACAGACATGAGGACACAGGGACAGACATGGGGACACCCAGGGACAGACATGGGGACAGACATGGGGGGACACAGGGACACCCAGGGGACACCCAGGGACACCGAGGGACAGACATGGGGACACGCAGGGACACCCAGGGACAAACAGGGACAGACATGGGGACACTTGGGGACCGACAGGGACACACAGGGACACACAAGAACAGATATAGGGACACACAGGGACAGACATGGGGACACCCAGGGACAAACAGGGACACACAGGGGCACCCTGAGACAGGGACACCCAGTGACAGACAGAGACACTCAGTGACACACAGGGACATATGGGGACACACAGGGACACCCAGGGACAGACAGGGACACTTGAGGACACCCAGAGACACACAGGGATACCCAGGGACATAGAAGGACACCCCAGGTCAGACAGAGACACTCAGGGACATCCAGGGACAAACAGGGACACATGGGGACACTCAGGGACACCCAGGGGTTGGAGCCAGGCAGTTTCCATCGTTGCCCCAGGAGCAGAGCACACCAAGTGAAGATGAAGATCTCTGCTCCAAACCCTTCCCCTGACCTGCACCGAGGCACAAACAGAGACAAGTCCTGCGCAGACCTCGAGCTGATTTGTTTGAATACTTTGGGGCTGTTTGTTTTTCAAAGCTCCAGCTCGGCTCTTCTGATCTCCCTCTCCTCTCTCTCTCTCACTCCCTCCCAGCCATTTATCATCCCCTTCATTAGGAGCAGTTTTCCAAACAAGCCACTGCCTGCTGGGGCAGCCTAAACACCCTCCTGGAGCTCCCCACGGAGCCTTCTGCTCCCTCCTCAGGCCCTTTATTAATGAATTCCCCTCAGTGGGGACTGGGGCTGGCCCCAGGTGCCAATTCTATTCCCTAATTTCCCTGATTTGTGAGTCTGAACACAGAGTCCCTGCTCAGCTCCCCTCCCTCCCTCCCCCTGGAACAATTGGACACTTTGGGATGTCTTTGTCAGGGGCTGATGGTTTAAGCCTTTTACAGCAGCCTCGTCCCACAAGTGTCATTTCTCCTCTATTGTTCCCCAGGCTCTGGCTCGGCTGGGCTTGGAAGCAAAAGCAGGACAAGCAATTACTGCCAGCTGCTTCCTGCCTGCAATGAGGGGCTGGAAGGGGCTCCTGGAGCGTTTCCAGGAGATGCAGAAAGGCTGGGACACTTCACCTGCGTGGAGAACCTCGTTCAGGGTCATTTCTGCCAGATGCAGCAGGGTTGGGGCATTTCACCTGGATGGAGAACCTTGTTCAGGTTCATCTCTGCCCTCACAGTGTAGGAAAGGCAGCTGAGCAGCCAGGAAAAATCACCTCAGAGTCCCAGAGTGGGTTGGGTTGGGTTGAGATGGGTTGGGTTAGATTGAGTTGGGTTGGGTTGAGTTGGATTGAGTTGTGTGGAGTTGGGTTGAGTTGAGTTTCGTTGGGTTGGGTTGGGTTCAGTTATACTGGGTTGGGTTGGGTTGAGTTGGGTTGGGTTGAGTTGGGTTGGGTTGGATTGGGTTAGGTTGGGATGGGTTGGGTTGAGTTGAGTTGGATTCAGTTGGGTTGATTTGGGTTGGGTTGGGTTGAGTTGGGTTGGGTTGAGTTGGATTGAGTTGGGTTGGATTGGGTTGAGTTAGGTTGGGTTCGGTTGAGTTGAGTTGAATTGAGTTGGATTGAGTTGGGTTGGGTTGGGTTGAGTTGGGTTGGGTTGGGTTGGGTTGGGTTGGGTTGAGTTGGGTTGGATTGAGTTGGGTTGGGTTGGGTTGGGTTGAGTTGGGTTGAGTTGGGTTGAGTTGGGTTGGGTTGGGTTGGGTTGGGTTGGGTTGAGTTGGGTTGGGTTGAGTTGGGTTGGGTTGGGTTGAGTTGGGTTGGGTTGAGTTGGGTTGGATTGAGTTGGGTTAGGTTGGGTTGGGTTGGAAGGGATTTCCAGGACCATCCAGTGCCACCCCTGCCACCAGCAGGGACACCTCCCACTGTCCCAGGTGTCTCCAAGTCCCATCCAAGCTGCCCTTGGGAGTGAGAACTCATCCAAGTGCCTTTATTTTCCATCCAAGTTTGTAGAAGACATTTGGGATCTGCCCTCCTTGGCCATCCCTCAGCTCTCTCCAAGTTCCCTTTCCAGAGGGCAGAGGTTCCTTTGGAGGTGGATTTGCACATCCCAGCCTGGCGTTTGCACAGCACAATCCCAGGGATGGTTTTCTGGGAACAGTTCCCTGAGCTGTGGCCTCATTGGTGCTCAACAACTGGGAGTCCTGGGAAGGACTGGATTCCTTCCCTGGGAAATTCTGATTGTTCTGGTATCTCCCTGCTCACACTGTGCAGCCTCACAGCCAGAACGTGGCAGCCTGAGTTTGGAATCTTAAATTTTAACAGCTGATCAAAGTTGCCTAATTCTCCCCACAGGAAAGATGTGGAGCTTTTGGAACAAGTCCAGAGGAGGCCACGGAGCTGCTCCAGGGCTGGGAGAGCTGGGGGTGCTCCCCTGGAGAGGAGAAGCTCCAGGGAGAGCTCAGAGCACCTCAAGGGGCTCCAGGAGAGGGACTGGGGACAAGGGATGGAGGGACAGTGATGCCTGAAGTTTTCTCTTTGCTGTATTTGATGTGTCTGTGGTGGCCAGGGGTGCAGCTCTGAGCTCACAGTCAGTGTCACTCAGCTCTGCACACAGCAGGGACACAAAACAAACCCTTTTCCTGCTGCACACCAAGGACAACTGGGACAAGTGTTCAGGCCCAAAAGCACAACCAAGGCTGGGCTGAGGAGAGAAAACAAGAAGGATGGGACTGCACCACCTGGGGCTGGGATTGGACAATTCAACCCCAAGGTGCAAATGGACCAAAACTTAGAAAAGTGTGAGACCTCCTGACCAGGTGTCCATTGTGTGACCATTGTGTGTCCATTTTGTGACCATTTTGTGACCATTTTGGGTCCATTTTGTGACCATTGTGTGACCATTTTGTGTCCATTTTGTGTCCATTTTGGGTCCACCTTGGGTGTAGCCCTGGCCAGGCTCTTGTCCTGCCCAAGGTGTGTCTTTAAAGACCTTTCAGTAAATCTCTACTTTATTCTCCAGCTCTGTCCAGTCTCTGCTCCAGCTCAGCCTTCCCAAGGCATCACAGGACACAGGGAATGGTTTCCCAGTGCCAGAGGGCAGGGCTGGATGGGATCTTGGGCAGGAATTGTTCCCTGGCAGTGCCCAAGGCCAGGTTGGACATTGGGGACAGTGGGAGGTGTCCCTGCACATGGATCTGGATGATCTTTAAGGTCCCTCCCAACCTACACCATTCCATGATTTTATAATTTTGGGCCCTCCTACAACAGCAGCTGAACTAAAGCCCTGGCTGTGCTCGTGGCCATGGTTGTGAGCACCTGGGGTCGATGGCTGGACGGCACCAAAAAGACATTCCATGGAATTCTGGGGTTTACCTGACTCTGCAAAATTTTACTTCCATTAAAAAAACCCCAAAAACCCCCCCAAAAAACCAGCCAAAAAAACCCCAAACCCCAAACAAATAAAATAAAATAAAATAAAATAAAATAAAATAAACCAACTCAAAACCAAACAGAAAAAAACCCAAAAAAACAAAAAAACCAAAAAACCCCACAACAACAACAAAAAAACAACCACAAAAAAAACCCCAATAAAACCACCAACCCTTTGGCTGGGAACAAAATCTATCCTGGCAATTCCTGGCCCTTGTGAGTTTTCCTGGGGTGGGACTTTAGAAGGAGGCAACTCCCCAGGGCTTTTTATTTGGGGCTCCCAGCAGGCCAAAATGGGGATTTGGGATTTTGCTCTTCCTTCTTGGCCTTCTGGAGGTGCCAGTGTTTGTTTGATCCAACTCCTGGGAATGCAGTCTGGGACAATCAGTTTTCTCAAATCCTCAAATTTCTCAAATGCTCAAATTTCTCAGATTCTCAGCTCTCAATCGCAGTTTTCTCAAACTGGGGTCCAGTTAAGGCTGGGCAGGCAGAGGTGCAGCAGACAAGGTGTGATGGTTTGTTCTCTCCTCACCCAGCTGGGTGTTCCAAAGGGAATTGCTGCTGCTCCAGCTCCTCCTCTGATCCCAGGCCTTCCAAATCTTCCATCCTGGCTGGGTTTTTTTTCCTGTTGTTCAGTCATAAAACTGTCACAAGCTCAGGATTCCCTTCCAGCTGAGCCTTTACTGAAGGCAAAATTGAATTATTGTGTTCATTGCTCCTTTATGGGCTGATAAAGAGCTGTCACAGCACACGGATTAGGCCTTGGACTGCTTTTTCCCTTTTTTATTTTTATTTTTTATTTTATTTTTATTTTTTTTTCTTTTCCTGAGGAATCTCAAGCCTCACATCCCCTCTTGGGTTTATTATTATTTTTTTTTTTCTCCTAAATGAGTGAGGTACCACTTGAGGTTGAAACCTAAACTGCTTCTCCCCTCCCTTTAGCCCCCAGGAGAGGTTGGATTGAGCTCATCCTCTTCCCTCCAAACCTCATTGCCTTGGATATTCAATGGCATTCCAGCCTGGACCACACCAGGAGCTCTCTGTGTGCTGGGCATCTCAATTCCAGAGCTGGCCACTTCTCCCTCCAATCCCTCCTGCCATGTGGGGACTCTGCTCTGCTGGAGGGCAACGCTTGACCTAAAAAAACTGAAGGAATTATTTTCAGATGTCCCCCAAGAGTGGCACTTCCAGCCCGGGCGAAGTGGTGGCATCTTAAAAAACAATTGATTTGAGAAGGAGTGGTGGCAGCTTTCCCAGAAACTGCTCCATGTCCCCTGGCACGGAGCTGGGGGAGGTTTCCTTGCTGAGGAGGAGACTCCATGTGGGAACTGTGGGCAAGTGGAGCTTGGATGGTTTTCAAACCCCCTCTCTGATCCCAGGAAATGAGAATCCCGGGAATTCTCTGGCTCAGGAAGGGAGGAGGAATCAATGGAGAAGTGTTGGGAAAGATGGGACAGGAAGGACTTATGAATATGACTGCATGATAAAAAATACTGCAGATATAAAACGCGTAAGTGAAATAGGAATGGAAGCCAGTTTGGAGATGTGAGCATGGCAGGCAGGAAGACGGGGATGAGCTGACAAAAGGACTCAGGAATGTTGCCTTTCCACCTTGGCAAAGACATCCAGGAACAAGGGCATGAGAAAGGAGTCTATAGAGTTTAGAATATAAAATGACATGGTGATGTAGTAGTTCTCACAGGCTGCAGGCAAAGTCTGTAGGTTTTGTATCTCACGCCGGTTGGTCACTGTAAATTATAATATTCAACAGAAAAAAGGATATATTGGATTGTAACAAGAGGATCGCCCTCTTGTCCTCTCCTCCCCGCTCTCGTCCTCTCTTATCCCCTCTTGTCCTCTGTTCTCTGCTCTTCCCCACTCTTCTCCCCTCTCTTGTCTTATCCTCACATCTCTCCTCTGGCCCTCTCACCCTCTTCCCTCACCTCTCTTGGCCCATCCCCTCTCCTCTCTCTCACCTCTCTTGCTCCTGTTTTCTCCCCACGTTTTTCCCCTGCTCCTGCCCCGTTTTTCCCCCTGAGCTCTCTTCTCTCTCTCTCTCCCCATTCTCTCTTTAGGGCTTTGCTCCAGCCCAGGCTGGTGGCTGAAGGCAAATCCCTCTTTACCCACCACCCTTGGAATAATAAACCCCCGTGTTTCTAGAACATCTCAGCTCTGCAGAGCTCCTTGTCCCTGCCATCCACGAAAAAAATCCCTACAGAGAAGGACTGGGAGCTTCCATAATTCGGGTTTTACAACCTTTTTCTGAGCTCTCCTCACCGTGTGCTCCACCAGCCAGGGGGTTCTCCTCATCCAAGTGCCTTTTATTGCCATTTTAAGGTGGTAGAAGGTGTTTGGAACTTGCCCTCCTCAGCTGCCCCAGCAGCTCAGGACTCTCCAAGTTCCCTTTTCAGAGTGATTTGGAGGTGGATTTGAATATTCCAGCCAGCACAGTGTGACAGCTGATTATCTGGGAGCAGTAGTTGCTGTTAATGTTATTGTTATTGTTTATTATTATTATTATTATTATTATTATTACTCTCTTCATTATCTTTGTTATTATTATTGTTATTAGGATTATTTTGAGTTATTATCGAGTTGATACTAACAATAAAGATAATATAATAATAATAATAATTATAATAGTGATAATAATAATAATTAGAAGAATAAGGAGAAGGAGGAGGAGGAGGAGGAGAAGGAGAAGGAGGAGAAGGAGAAGGAGAAGGAGAAGGAGAAGGAGAAGGAGAAGGAGAAGGAGAAGGAGAAGGAGAAGGAGAAGGAGAAGGAGAAGGAGAAGGAGAAGCTTTGTGCTGCCTCAAATGGGAATTTTCTGAATCCCAAAGCTCTCTCTGGGTTCCTGGTGGCAGGGGAATGATGCAGATGGGGCTGGGAATGGTGGGAAACTCTGCAGAGCCACAAGGTCCCCTCTGAGCCTCCTTTTCTCCAGGCTCAGCCCCTTTCCAGCTCCCTCAGGACTTTTCCAGCCCTTTCCCCAGCTCCATTCCCTTCCCTGGGCACCCTCCAGCCCCTCCAGGGCTCTCCTGCAGGAGTGGGAATTCCTGCCAGTGGATCTGCTGGCCAGGAGAGTTTTCCTGGCTGGGACAAGGCAGGTGTGGAACTTTAAGATTTGCTCTGCCAAAAATTGAAATTCCCTCATTGGGAACGATGAGGAAAACAGGAGCTTCATCTCCAGGGAAGTGCAGCATGTCCCACCTTTTCTGCTGTTTTTCTTTTTGTTCTGTCTCTTCCCTTGCCTGAGCCCAAAATCCCACTCTGGGAGGGGAAGTGGAGCTGTCAGGGCTTGAAAATGAGCAGCCAGGGTGGGAAGGGCAGGGAATGAACCAAATGCTGCTGAGGAATGTGTGGAAATGTCCCTGTGAGGGGACAGAAATCCTGCCTGAGGTGGGGATGGAGCCACCAGGGCTGTCCCTCCCTGGCACTGGAACCTGCATTGCACCAGGTCAGGAAATCCAGTGAATTATTAAAAAACTGTGGATATTGATTTAATACCAATATCCAACTATGACGGACAAAGACTCTCTAACCGTTTAAAGTTAGAAAGTGTAGGTTTATTACGACTCCCAAATACACAAATACCTCAATCCACAGATGATCACAGGGAGTTTTTATGTCCAGGAGTATTGAACACCCAAAACACAAATGCACATTCATAACTCTGGTGCATCCTATTCTCTGCTTTGTATGGTAATTAGCCAAAAAGCCATTAAGATGAGTAGTTTGTTCTTTGAAATGGGTCGGTGGTCTTTTTTATGGGGTGGGGTCCCAAAATGATGAAGAAAGATGGGTCTTCCTCTCTTTGAGGAACAGCTGAATCCTGTTTTTCCAGGACTGTTTGATTTATGATTGTATTGTATTCATGGGGTCTATTGATTATTCAGGATGCAAAAACCTGGTTTGTCAGGTTCTGTGATTTATCAGTTCCTTCAATCCGGCTTCTGTTAACAAAAGGGAAGTCCTGGCTACATTACCTCAGCACTATCTGTTTTGACTGAAGTCTTTAATTCTTCTAAATCAATGTTTCACCAGGACTGGAGGGAGAGTGTCCAGGGCTTGGGATGGACATTGCAGGGAGTTGGGCTTTGCACCCACATGTGGGAAACCTCCAAACCTCCACCCTGGAAATTCTGATGGTTTTTGTCCCGAGCAGAGGGTTGGTGGAGAGGGAGGGAGGAGTATGAGCCTGATGTTCCTGTCCCACCTGGATGTGTCCTGGAGCTCAGGGAGGACAAATCCCTGGGGGTCCAGACACAAAGGGTGGTGCTGGGACTGTTTTAAGGTGAAGGGGTGCAAATGGCCCTGCCCTGGATCACAACAACCCCCCCATGGAGCTCCAGGCTGGGGCAGAGGGGCTGGAAAAGCTGGAAAAGGCCTTGAGGGTGCTGGTGACAGGGACTGGACACAAACCCAGGAGTGCTCAGGTGGGCAAGAGGCCCTTGGGCTGGATGAGGAATTGTGTGTCCAGCAGGAGCAGCAGGGCAGGGATTGTCCCTCTGAGCTCCAGGGCTGTGTCCAGTTGTGGCTCCTGCAGGAGAGCCCTGGAGGGGCTGGAGCGTGTCCAGGGCAGGGAAGGGGCTGGGGAAGGGTCTGGAGCCCCAGGAGGGGCTGAGGGAGCTGGGGAAGGGTCTGGAGCCCCAGGAGGGGCTGAGGGAGCTGGGAAGGGGCTGAGCCTGGAGAAAAGGAGGCTCAGGGGGGACCTTGTGGCTCTGCACAAGTCCCTGCCAGGAGGGGACAGCCGGGGGGGTCGGGCTCTGCTCCCAGGGAACAGGGACAGGAGGAGAGGGAACGGCCTCAGGCTGGGCCAGGGGAGGCTCAGCTTGGCCAGCAGCAGGAATTTCCCCATGGAAAGGGGGCTCAGGCCTTGGCAGGGGCTGCCCAGGGAGCTTTGGAGTGCCCATCCCTGGAGGTGTCACCTGGAGGTGGCACTCAGGGTGACAAGGTGGGCACTGGGCACTCCATGGCCTTGGATCTGTTTTCCAGCCTCAGGGATTCTGGGATTCTGTGGAATTTTAGCATTTTTAACCTCTGTGTGGTCAGAGGAGGGACCTGGCCTTGCCTGGCAGCAGAGCTGGCTCAGCCTGGCCCTGCTGTCCCTGTTATCAGCTCAGAGCTCTTTGCTATCAGCTCGTTATCAGTTCAATTGCTGATAACAGTTCCTACACCAGCCTTGGCTCTCTGGGCTTTGGGTTGCACCAGAAATCTTCTTTTAAAGAGTTTTTTCACTACTAAAAGCCCAAGAGGGCACTGAGTTCCTAAGCAGGACTATCCCACAAGATTTGGCATTTCCATGAACTCTCCTCTGCTGCTCCTGGGAATTGCAGTCCTTGAACTCCATAAACATTTTAATTCCAATTCATGCTTGACCTCAAACTTCTCCAGAATCCTGCCCTGGGCTGACTCTGCCAGGCTCAGTGGAAATTTTCAAGTAGGTTATTGGGGATGTGCATTTAGACTTCCCCAAGCAGAGCCCAGGGCTGGATTTCTGGAGCTGCTTTTCTTCATGGAAGGCCCCAACAGGACTGGAAAATAAATGTGAGTGTGTTTCCTTCTTCCTTACCTCCAAGAATGTCCAGAAAATCATCCTGGTTTTTACAAAATATGGTTGTGCTCTTGCCCCTCAATGAATTTCTGTGGCAGAAAATTCCCCAGGCTGGTTCTGGACCTTTTTGGGAAGTATTTTCTTTCATTAGTCCCAAATGGATGGAGCTGGAATTTCCTCCAGGGTGTCTGTGGCTCCTCAGGGGCTGCAGGACCTAATGTGGGTATTAATAATGTGGGTATTATCATCTCCTGAGCAGCAGCAAAGCACAAATCTGGTGAGGAGTAACTGATTTTCCTCCAGCAGAATGGAGTTTTTCAATCTTGCTGTAATCCTGCTCTTAAATCTCATCAGCCAGGATGACTTTTTAATATCATTTTGTGTCCAGAAAATTGAAATCTAGAAAATAGCAGGTTGTTTTTTTTTTTTTTTCCAGGGGAGAGGAATGAGTTAGAGAAGTGCCACCAGTCTGCAGCCTGAATTGTGGCCCTGCAGCTGGAAAACCAAACATCAGGATGGGAGGCCTTGATTAAATCACTCCTGAGGTTTAAAACTTGGAATTAAATCCATTCCTGGCCAGTCTGTGACAAAGTGACACCACGGGAACTTCATGGGCTGCGCTTCAAGTGCAAATTTCAGTTTTTGCTGCATTTGGTGCAGTTCAGGCCTCGTTCCAGGGACAGTTGGATCTTGTTCTTTTCCCTTTGGGCTCCAGAATTGTTGGCTCAGATGGGAAAAGGCTGTGTTGGGATCCAGGTGGGCTGTGCACAGATTCCCTGCTGGCCCTGAGCAAACCCCAGGGGGATTTCAGTGGTGGGGAAAGGTCAGTTTGGGACAATCACAGAATGGAGTCATGGAAGGGTGTCCTGGGTTTCAGTGTGGGATGTGCACACAGTATTTATCCCATCCCCATCCCCATGAGCTGTTGGAACCAGGTGGGGCAGTGTTTTCCCAGGCCCCTCCTTTGGGCTCTTCTGCTCATGGCCCATCAATGCCTTGCCCAGGACTCACAGGGAACTCCCTCCAGGAGCTCTCTCTGTTTAATGGGCCATCAAGGAGCCACTGCACGACTCCTCATCCCATTGGGAGATGCTCCCAATGCCCAGGGGGAGGAGCCAAGCATTCCCACCTGGAGAGAATCTGGGATTTGGGACAGGACAAGCAGCCCTGAGCCACTGGATTCCCAGAGGAGCAGAGCTCCCAGACCTTTCTGTGGGATCACTGCTTCAGGAAGAGCCCCTCACCTGGACTGCTCCCCCCACCCTGCTCAGGGTGTGTTCTGACTCTGGCAGTGCTCCTTTGTGTTATTGCATTGATTTTATTTTATTTTTACCTTTTTACCTTTCTTCTTATTAAATTGTATCTCTGACTTGGAGCCTCTCACTCGTTTTGCTTTCAAACCATGACAGATGGGAAAAGGCTGTGTTGGGATCCAGGTGGGCTGTGCACAGATTCCCTGCTGGCCCTGAGCAAATCCCTGGGGGATTTCAGTGGTGGGGAAATGTCAGCTTGGGATAATCACAGAATGGAGTCATGGAAGGGTTTGGGATGGAAGGGTCTGTAAAGGGCTGCTCCAATCCAAGCCTCTGCCATAGATGGAGGATGCCACTCCCTGTCCCAGGTTTCCTTGGGCACTGCCAGGGATCCAGGGGCAGCCACAGCAAATCTGGGAATTCTATTCCAGGGCCTCCCCGCCCTCCCAGAGAGGAAATTTTTCCTAATTCTGATCTAAACCTGTCATTTTTCACATTGAGGCCATTCCCTGTGTCCTGTCCCTTTGGCCCTTGGGAATTGTCTCTCTCCAGGTTTCCTGGGGCTCCTTCAGGCCCTGCAAGGCCACCCTGAGCTCAGCCCAAAGCTTCTCCTGTCCAGGCTGAACAATCCCAGCTGTGCCAGCCTTTCCTCCCAGCAGAGCTGCTCCATCCCTCTGCTCATCCTGGAGCCTCCTCTGGGCTCTCTCCTGCAGCTCCACGTCCTCCCTGGGCTGGGCCCCAGGGCTGGGGCAGCTCTGCAGGTGGGGCCTCACCTGGGGGGGCACAGGGAACAATCCCAATCCCTTTCCTGACCCCAAACCCTTTCCTGACCCCACTCTGGGCATGGGGGGCTCTGGGCTGGGGCAGCTCCAGCTCTCCCAGAGCTGCTCCATCTGCTCATCCCAGCCTGGATTGATCCCAGGGCTTGTCCCAGCTCAGGTTCAGCCCCAGCACTCGCCTTTTCCCAAAGGATTTTCAGTCCAGGGGGCTCCTGTGGGGCTCAGGAGGAGCTGCTGCCAACAAAGTGGCACCAAAAGCAATTCCTGCCCCTCTCCAGCTGGGCACCCCCTCTGCCCCGACACTTTCATCTCCCCAATTTCCCAACGAGGGAAACAACATTGTCTGCCCTGCCCTGAGGGGAGTGTTGTGAAAAATAAAGGGAAATGGGAGTTGTGAAAATAAAGGGACTGGATGGAGTTGTGCAAGGCCAGAGAAGCAGCTTTTCAAAGGTGTTTATTCAAATACAGATAAATATGTCGGGCAAGGCTGAGCCTTGTTATTCCAAACTCCATTAAAACCTCTGGGCTAATGAAGAAACTGAGCAGACTTGAGGCTTTGGGAAAGGCTTGGAATGACACCCAAAGAGAAAAATCAGTGAGGAAGTGAACGAGTGTGTATTGAAGGATATAAGGAAGTTTACCGTGGGAGATAAGGAGGAGGAATTCTTGGGAGGCAGCAGGAATTGTGTGCTGTAAATAATGTTTGCCAACACCGGATGGTTGTGGGAGAACAAACTGTGGAAAAGTTTGCTGGGAGAGCGTGGCCAGAGAGCCACGTGTGGAGGGAACATGGGCTGGAGGAAAAACCTGCCAGGGTTGTGCCATTAAAAGCTCTTATCTGAGCCTATGATAGGAGAGGGGGAAATGAGGGTTCTGCAGGTTTGAAGGGAGTCGTTCCCTCTGCAGATTCCTGGGTTGTTTGGGAAATAATAATGAAGGGATTGTGTGGAGGCAGGTGAGGATCAGGCTCTGCTCCCAGGGAACAGGGACAGGAGGAGAGGGAACAGCCTCAGGCTGGACCAGCAGAGGAGGCTCAAGTTGGATATTTGGAAAAAATTCTTTCTGGAGAGGGTGGGCAGGCCTTGGGAAGAGCTGCCCAGGGAGGTGTGAAAAACGAGGTTCACTTTTTTGGTAAATTTTAAGAAATATGTTTAATAAAAAAAATTAAGACGATTAGGAGATTAAAAAAAAGCCAAGTACGGCCGGGCCGGGTGACTCAGCATTCAGCCAAGTCCACCCTTTGCTATCTCAGAGACATTTTTTAAATACTCTTTCTGTCACATTAATTTATGAATATTCATATAATTCTATAAACTAGTTTCCATATTCCAGGAACTGTTTTTGCATGGTCCCTCCTTGGGTTTGCCTTTTTGGAGCATTTGTGTTTCTGGGCTGTGTCTTCATTATCACCTCCAGCTCAGGCCTTGGTCCAGACTTTTTTCAGATGGAGATGCTGACAGTTGGTGTATCAATAGCAGAGTCTTCTTTCCATGTTCACTGGGTGTTATTTTGACTAAACAGACAGTTTAAGCAGACTTACATCAACTACTACCACTATGCCTAATCTTCTTTTTACTAATAGCAGAAATAAAAAAAACTTATACCTTATATCTGATAAAAATGAAATTTAGAATGTTTATCCTGTAATGTAACAGTAAAAAGCCACCTCCGTGGCACCCCTCAGACCACCTTAGAAACAGACCTGTAAAGCGAGAGCCCGTTCCCTTCAAAGACGCTCAGCACCGCGGCTCCCCCAACCCTGCCAAAACCAGAGAGGGGAAGAGCAGCCCCGGCCCCCACCCGTTGCCGCCGCCAGGGCCGAGAGGGAGAAAAGAACCGGCGCGGGGGATCCCGGAGCCCGTGGAGCCGCCCGCCCTGACGCGGCTCCAGCCGCCAAGCAGTCGGCCGTCCGGCACGGGAGACCTCGGCCGCCCGCAGCCGCCGCCGCCGGAGCGGGAGAAAGAGGGGCCGGCCGCGCCCCCCCAAGCCCGGCGCGGCTCCAGCCGCCATGCCGCCTGCCCGGCTTAAGCCCAGTCGCAGAGAAGCCCCAAAGCCCGCACGTGGCTCGGCCCGCCCGCGGCCAGCCGCCGCTGCTGGATGGCGCGTCCCCAAACGCGCCCGGGCCGCCGCCCCGCTCCAAAAGAAGGGAACCCACGCCCGCCACGTTCCACCCCCACCTCACAAGCCCCGACCCGAACCCCCGCAAACGTTGCCGCCGCTGTGAGGCAGCGCGAGCCCCCCCCTGAGACGCCATGACTGCTGCAAAACTGCCATGCGGTCGCAAGAGTCTCCAGCCGCCCGCCCAGGCCGACCCCGCATGCAAATAAAAGACCTCGAAATGCATCTCGGGATACCGTTTAACACCAAAAACCCCTTATAAAATAAAACTAAGCAAAATTGAAACGCAAAGAAACCAATGCTAGGCCGTGTGGACCCTGGAGTATCGAAAGAGCTGATTTCTCCGGTTTTTCTTACTAGCTGTAAGTTAAAACGACCAAACCAGAGGTGAGACCCCCGGAGGAAACAAAAGAAACTCAGAACCCTGGGGTTACTCCCAGCAGAGGGCGGGTTCTCCAGCTCTGATCAACTCCCTGCAACAGAGCTGATAAAGACCCTCCTCCTCCACGGCGCGCACGGGCAGCCAAAAACCCCTCGAGCAAATATTGAAAGAGCTGATTAATAAAGGCGTTTTAAGGAGATTAATATTATCTCCGCCCATTTTTATTCATAACAATATCCTCACCACAACGTTATTAATCGTACAGCGCACATCTCGCGAAAAAGCCAATTTTATAACACACATTTATAACAGAGGTTTGGAGTGCCCATCCCTGGAGGTGTCACCTGGAGGTGACACTCAGAGCTCTGAGTTGGGGACAAGGTGGGCATCAGGCACAGTTTGAACTCCACGGCCTTGGGAATCTTTTCCGACCCCAGAGATCCCGGGATTCCGCGAACGTTTCACTGCTGGAATCCAGGAGGTCTCTCATCTCCTAAGGATGTGGTTTTTTTTCCCTCAGCTTTATCATGAAATTCACTTGGATTTTGATGGCAGAAGATGAAACCATGACACAGAGAAACTCAATTTCAGGCTAAATTTTAAGATCCTGGGAATATCAAAGCTCTCCAGAGGGAAATTCCTTCCAGCGATTCGATAATTTACCAACCCCAACTCTGGGAATCACCACAATGAACATCAGCTGAACGTTTCAGAAGAAACAGATTTTTTTCCTGAGTTCACTGCCTGTCACAGCAAATTTTTCACCCCAAATTGCTGAAGTTTGTTGAGGTGACAGGTCCAGAAAATCACATTTGTGCAGAGTCACTCCTGGGCAGCTCCTCCCAATCCCAGCTGGACTTGGTGGATGTTGGTTCATTTTCCATCTTCTCCCTTTGCAGAACCCTTGGGATTTGAGATGCATTTCAGAATTTTGGCCTTCCAAACCCAGGGCACGGAGTGGGGCTGGGTGTCTCCCACCCCGTGTGTTTGTGTGTGAGAATTGCTGTTTTATTCCTCTGTGGAATGTGCTCAGTTCATGAGATCTCCCCACACCCTTTCTCTGCAGGAGTCACTTCAGCTCTTTGTGAGCTTTGCTGTTAAACTGTGCATAATTTGGTGTTTTTTTTTTTTTTTTTTTTTTTTTTTTTTTTTTTAACTGTTCTCTCCCCTGCTTTTGAGGCCTCTTTGTGAGTTTTGAAAAGATGTTAATTTTCCTTTTGTTGTTTTCCCGTTGACCACTTAATCCTTTTCCCCCGTTCCAATTGTTTTTCTTATTGCTCCCCTCCAACTCCTCTGTTGTTTGAAATGTCTGTCATCCCAAACTCGCCCTTTGTTCTCCCAACAATGATTTTGGGAGCCTCCCCTGCTGAGGGACATTCCAAATGTGTGTGTGTGGCTGTGGATGGGGGGATTTTTGGCCAATTTGCTCTTTGACGCCTCTTTCCTTCATCTGGGCCATCAGCAGATCCCAGCAGCTCCAGCTTGGATTCCCTTGGAATCTTCATTGCCAGGCAGAACCACCACCAGAGCTGGATGTCCCTCCAAATCCACCAGGGTGGGTTTTTTAATCAGTTTTGGGCTGATCTGAACTCCACCTTAGCTCAGTTAAAATTAATTGAAATCAATCTTGATTGCCAGATAGGACCACCAGGATGTCCCTCCAAATCCACCAGGGTGGGTTTTTTAATCAGTTTTTGGCTGATCTGAACTCCATCTTAGCTCAGAAAAAATTAATTGAAGTCAATCTTGATTGCCGGGTAGGACCACCAGGATGTCCCTCTGAATCCACCACCAGGGTGGGTTTGTTTTATCAGTTTGGGGCTGATCACAACTCCACCTTAGCTCAGTTAAAATTAATTGAAGTCAATCTTGATTGCCAGGAAGAACCACCAGGATGTCCCTCCAAATCCACCAGGTTGGGTTTGTTTTATCACTTTTGGGCTGATCTGAACTCCACTTTAGCTCAGAAAAATTAATTGAAGTCAATCTTGATTGCCAGGCAGAACCACCACCAGGAGCTGGATGTCCCTCTGAATTCACCAGGGTGGGTTTGTTTTATCACTTTTGGGCTGATCTGAACTCCACCTTAACTCAGAAAAAATTAATTGAAGTCAATCTCGATTGCCAGGCAGAACCACCAGGATGTCCCTCTGAATCCACCAGGGTGGGTTTATTTTATAATTTTTGGACTGATCACAAACTCCACCTTAGCTCAGAAAAAATTAATTGAAGTCTCCCAAAGCTCCCAAAGCAGTTCTGCAAACATCCAGGAGCCGTGTCCTTATCCTTCCTACAAAGTGGAAGTGATCCAAAAATCCTGACTCATTCCCTCAAATAAAAAAAATAAAAATATGGAGAACAGGCTGAAATGCCTGGGGGTGACTTCTGATCAGAGGGAAACTCCAGATATTTATCAGGTGCTAAAATATTTTCATTTCGGTTCAAAGAATTTCACCTCAAAAGACCTTGGTCCCTTCACAACCACCTCCACAGGTGTGGGAATCACAGCTGAGGGGAATTCTGAGAATTTTGGGGTGGCAAAGGGATGGATCTTAAAGATCTTTGGGCGCCCAGGGTTAGATAAGAGCAATATTATCTCCCTGAGCCTAAAGTGGAGATACGTAACTCAACTCCAGTCCAGGCCCTGCAGGAATTCAATAACTAAAGATGAAAATGGGACAGGGATGCTCCACTGTTGAGTCCAGGTGGATGAGTGGAAGTTCCACACAGGAGGAGAGGATTTAGAGGGGAATTCTGAGAATTTTGGGGCAGCAAGGGGATGGATCTTAAAGATCTTTGGGCGTTCAGGGTTAGATAAGAGCAATATTATCTCCCTGAGCCTAAAGTGGAGATCCTTAACTCAACTCCTGTAGGAATTCAAAAACTCAAGATGAAAATGGGACAGGGATGCTCCACTGTTGAGTCCAGGTGGATGGGTGGAAATGCCACAGGAGGAGAGGATTTAGGGCTTCTGCAGGCAGAGAGAAACCTCTGTAAAGATGTTTTTGGGGATGGGTGGGATTTAAAGAACCAGCTTGGCGGGCCTTGGAATGTTTTGGGAGACTTTTTTGCTGTTGGATTAATTTCCGTGGATATTGAAGCAGTGGGGATTTGAAAGTCTCGGAACCCGCAGCAAAATTACAGCTTCTGTTCAAACAGCTCAGCATTTCCAGGGGTGTTTTATCCTGGCTTGGGAATGGGAATCACTGAGCTGCTCCAAAAAAATGGGGCTCCTTTAGGTGAATTCATCACCCACATTTGCCATTCCCACCCAAAGTGGTTTCATTCCTATAAAAGCAAATTTGGGATTGGCCGTGAGGCTTCTAAATTGTGTGATCTTCCATCAAACCATCCTGGAGAAGAATTCCTGAGGGAAGGCTGCAGAACACCAACTATTCCTTTCCAGGTTCTGACTCTGGGGATTGGAACTGGGTTACAGAGAGCAGATTCTCACCCTCACCACAGAAAACTGGGAGAAATCCAGTTTTTTCCCAGGAAATTTAAGTCAATGGTTGGGTTTGGAGCAGCTGATGTTGGGTAGTTGTAGTGACATCTCCTCTCTGGCCCAGTGCAGGGTCACAGAGTCATGGAATGGTTTGGGGGGACCTTAAGGATCATCCCATCCTGTCGAAGCATCCGTGACTTACAGGGACAAGGAACTCTGCAAACCTGAGATATTCTAGAATATGTGGGTTTATTGCAAGGGCTGTGGGTAAAAAGGGCTTTGCCTTCAGGCACAGCCTGGGCTGGAGGGAAATCCCAGAGAGAGAAGGAGAGAGAGCAAGAGGGTTTGGGCTGAGGAGAGGGGAGAGAGAGCAGGGGCAGGGTCAGAGTGCAGGGGGAAGAGCAGGGAAAGGAGAGCGAGGTCCAGAGAGAGCCAGGTCCTGGTTCCAATCCATTCCATCTCCTTTTGTGATGAATATTCTAATTTACAGTGACCAACCAACACAAGACACAAAATCCTATAGAATCTCCACACAGCCTATAAGAACTACTACATCACCGTGTGTTATATTTTAAACTCTAAAAACTCCTCTTTAGACTTTTCTGTTTTGCTGCATTGACCTTTGGATCCCTCAGGCAGCAGAAGGGGATTGTTCAATCCAAAGGGATTCTCCTCCAGCTGCCCAGGCTGTTGTTTTCAGGTTCTATAGTCACTAAAACTCGGTATCCTACAACTCAAAGTGACCTTCCATTTCTATTTCAATTATAAGTGTGATATTTTCAGAATCTTTTGCTAAGCAATCATATTTATAAGGTTTCCCTGATTCATCTTTCCCAACACCATCCCACCCCTGGATGGGCAGAGACACCTCCCACTGTCCCAAGGAGCTCCAAGCCCTGTCCAGGCTGGCCTTGGGCACCTCCAGCTTCTCCTGCCCCACCACCACACCCTGTACAACACTGGAGAAATCCCATCTGCCAGGGAGAAATCAATCTTCTTCCCTGAAACGGTGCCAGTTCCCACAGGATCCTCCCAAGTCCTGATTTGGACAACTCTGAATCCCAAGTGAGGAGAAACAGCTTTGCCTGGAGGAGACTTTTAACCTTGGGGGTGACTCTGAGCTGGTGACAAACTCAGTTCAGGAGCAGCAATTTCTCTGGGTTCTGGCTCCATGGGAGGAGGTTCTTTATCCAGGACAGTGTCACAGAATCATGGAATGGTTTGGGTTGGAAGGGACCTTAACTCCACCCAGTGCCACCCCTGGATGGGCAGGGACACCTCCCACTGTCCCCAATGTCCAACCTGGCCTTGGGCACCTCCAGCTTCTCCTCCTTCATCCCCCAAAACCCTCTACACAACTGGAGACCTCTCACCTGCAGGGAAAGGTTTTTCTCCTTCCCTGAAATTGTGTCAGTTCCTTAAGGAACATCCCAGCCCTGGTTGGGACAACTCGGAGTCCCAGACGAGGAGCAGCAACTTTTCCCAGAGGAAACTTTTAACTTTGGGGGTGTCTGTGAGCTGGTGATAAACTGAGCTTCCAGGAGAAGCAGGCAGCAATTTCTCCAGGGTTCTGGCTCCATGAGAGATGCTTTGCCCAGGACAGTGTCACAGAATCATGGAAGGGTTTGGGCTGGAAGGGACCTTAGAGCCCACCCAGTGCCACCCCTGGATGGGCAGGGACACCTCCCACTGTCCCCAATGTCCAACCTGGCCTTGGGCACCTCCAGCTTCTCCTCCTTCATCCCCCAAAACCCTCTACACAACTGGAGACCTGCAGGGAAAGGTTTTCCTCCTTCCCTGAAATTGTGCCAGTTCCTTAAGGAACATCCCAGCCCTGGTTGGAACAACTCGGTGTCCCAGACGAGGAGCAACTTTTTAAACTTTGCCCTGAGGAAACTTTTAACTTCGGGGGTGTCTCTGAGCTGGTGACAAACTTCCAGGAGAAGCAGGCAGCAATTTCTCTGGGTTCTGGCTCCATGGGAGATGCTTTATCCAGGACAGTGTCACAGAATCATGGAATGGTTTGGGTTGGAAGGGACCTTAGAGCCCACCCCTGGATGGGCAGGGACACCTCCCACTGTCCCCAATGTCCAACCTGGCCTTGGGCACCTCCAGCTTCTCCTACTTCACCCCCCAACCCTCTACACAACTGGAGACCTGCAGGGAAAGGATTTTCTCCTTCCCTGAAATTGTGCCAGTTCCTTAAGGAACATCCCAGCCCTGGTTGGGACAACTCGGAGTCCCAGGTGAGGAGCAACTTTTTTAACTTTGCCCTGAGGAAACTTTTAACTTTGGGGATGTCTGTGAGCTGGTGACAAACTTCCAGGAGAAGCAGGCAGCGATTTCTCCAGGGTTCTGGCTCCATGGGAGGGGATTTTTCCAGGACACACCGTTGGGAATCACACCCTGCTGCAGCTCAGGAGTCGTCCCGTGGCAGACACGATCTGCCCTCAGTAAATTCATTAAATGCACAAACACAAAGACTCCCTTTTGGACAATTAGGACCACGAGGGAGGGGTTGGGAACGATGATTGCTCCCTCCTGGGAAGAGATGAAAGCCTCCAGTGGGAAAGAGAAGAGATTTTCCCTGATAGATCTTCAGATTAAACCCCAGGGGCTGCTTGAGCTGGAGGTCTGCCTTCTGTTTTCTATCAATAACTGGATTTCAAATGCTTGGCTCCCACTCCTGTTCGTAGGTAATGGTTTTGTGCTGAGCTCCCTCTGCTTTTTGGAGGTAGATTAAGACATAATTAAATATGAGGGGCTCTAACGAAAACCATGGGCCTATCAAAGCTAATTAATTGCTGGGTCTGGTTTGGAACTGGGGAGAATCACTGCAAACAATGGATTTGTTCCATCTTCCCTGAGCATTTCACTTCTTGCCCCGTCTATTTACAGCAGAATCCTTGGGATTTGCTGCGAGCAAAGAGAAAAAAAAAATCATAATTTTCTTGTGCAAACACAAAGGAGAGCGAGCTCCTCATGTTTATTCATGCCTCTGTGGGCAACCTACTTGGTGTAAAGTCTACTTAAGCCCCTATTTCACAACTGGAGATGGACAAAGGAGCCTTCTGGGAAATGAAAACCAGGGAATTTCTCTCCTGCTGCAGCTGCAATCAGAGTTTGTTCAATGGCAAAGAATTCTGGCTGATGGGGCATCACTAAAGACTCACTGAGTTGATGCAGAGACAGAAATTTAGGAGGAATCAGAGGCAGAGGTGGGTTTGGTCTGTGACCTGGCACTTCCAAGGCTGCCCAGGGAATGGCAGAGATGCTCAGTGGGAACAGGACAGGGAGAGGTTTCTGCCAAAAAAACCCCGTTTAAATGCAAGAAAAAACCTGAAAATTTATGTGATTTGAGATTAATTTGGAGATGAATGAATCTGTCCCATCTTTCCCTGTTCTGAGCCCATCCTTTTGTGATGGAGCAGCTGGAACAGAGACAGAGGAGGGTTTGGCTGCCCCCAAATCCAATTCTCTCCATTCCTGAGGTTGCTGGAATTTGGGATGTGCCCCTTGCTGAGGTTGCACTTGGAGGTGTGTGTGTGTCAATGGAGGGCTTTGGAGCTGCTTCCATTCCCTTTTTGGCTGTTTCTTTATCTGAAAGGAGAGGGAAAGGTTTGTTCCCAACACCAGGAGCCCTGGACAGGGCAGCTGGAGCCTGTGGGGGGAGGGAGGAGGAGCAGGGGAGGCTCTGAGAAGAAGAGAAGGAAATTCCGGGCAGTGCCCAAGGCCAGGTTGGACACTGGGGACAGTGGGAGGTGTCCCTGCCCTGGCACTGGGTGGGATTTAAGGTCCATCCCAACCCAACCCATCCATAATTCCACATTTCCCTCATTCAGCTGCAAACAGATTCTTTTTCCCCACTTTGGTTGGTTCTCAGATGATCCATCAGGCAGAGCCAGGGATTCCATGGGCATTCCAGGGGCAAGGAGAGCTCAGGGTGACGTGTGACCATTGCAGCATCGTCCTCTGCTCATCTGCAGCCTCAGAGTTCAGAGAATCCCAGAATTCCTGAATGGTTTGGGTTGGGATGGACCTTAAATCCCACCCAGCGCCAGGGCAGGGACACCTCCCACTGTCCCCAATGTCCAGCCTGGCCTTGGGCTCTCCCAGGGATGGGGAATGCAGGGGAATTATTTTCTAAGCAATTGTGGCTTTAATTTGTCTCCTACCATCACTAAAGCCTGAAAACCCGTTCAACATTATCACTAGAAATATGGGGGTAAATCTATTTTAAATATGGGATAAATCTACTTGACACATTGGCTGTAACAGCCGGGTCACTTTAAAATTTATATATTAATATATATCACACAGATAATTATATACAGACATATATATAAACCCTGTTTTGCTTTATTTTTATGCTATGGATTTTAAATTTTTATTTATTTATTTATTTATTTATTTATTTATTTTTTAAATAACCATGTCTCACTGCTTTTAGCAAAAATCAGCAGTTCAGCATCACAGAATTCCAGACTGGTTTGGGTTGGAAGGGACATTAAAGATCATTTTGTTCCACTTTTGCCATGGGCAGGGACACCTCCCACTGTCCCCAATGTCCAACCTGGCCTTGGGCACTGCCAGGGATCCAGGGGCAGCCACAGCAAATCTGGGAATTCTATTCCAGGGAACAATTCCTGCCCAAGATCCCATCAAATCCTACTCTGAAGCCATTCCCTGTGTCCTGTCCCTCCATCCCTTGTCCCCAGTCCCTCTGCAGCTCTCCTGGAGCCCCTTGAGGTGCTCTGAGCTCTCCCTGGAGTTTCTCCCCCCCAGGCTGAGCAGAATAAGAATAATCCAACAATATAAAAGTCCATTTTTATGGAAGGCTCCTCATTCCTGGAATTCAAAAGTCAAAGTGGCTTTTTCCATGAAGCCCTTGAATTTCCTTGGTAAAAAAAATATCAGGTAAAAATACCATTTTCTTGTCTTTAGGAGGAATCAGAGCCAGAGGTGGGTAACAGACCTAAAAAAGGGGAAAAAAAGCCTAAAAAGCTTTGTCTGTGCCTGGCAGGCTGAATTTACACAAACTGTTTGTTTTGAAGCTCGTTGAAAATTTTTTTGGGTTTTTATTTTTGGGGATTATATTTTATTTTTATTGTGGAAAACCAGAAAAGAATTCATGGAGAGGACTTAAAAATTCAATGGAAGACTGAAAATTAATTAAATTCAAATTAATTATAAAATATGTGTGTTTAGCAAATATAACATAAATTTTTTTTTTAACATAAAACCGACTAGGAATTCCAAACGTGTCCTGAAAAGAATCCCTGGCTTGGTTTTCTACTGGAGCACATTAATTCAGACTAATTTTAGGCTGGCTCTGGGAGCCAGAGTGAAAAGCTGCAGCTCAGCACGATCCTGGAAACAGGGATAAGGCTCCTGCTCCCAACTTCCTTCTTGGAAAAGCCTCTCCCTGCCCCTTTCCCATCTGCTGTGCCCAGGGAGAAAATTTGGATGCTTTGAGTACATCCTGTTGTTGGTTTTCACTGCCTGAGAAAAAAATGGGATGAGGTAAAAGAATAAAATGAAAATATTTTCTGCAGGGATTTGTTAATTGAAGGAGGTTGGATAAAAACGTTCACTGTGTTTTTCGCTCTCTGTGTGTGAGAGGAATAAAGGGAAAAGTGGTGTGAAAAGGTAAAAATTCTCCCAAAATATTCCTGCCCAGGATGCTGTGTCTGCTTGGTGCTTTTCCCTGGAATCCTCCTTCATTTCTGGCATTTTTGTGCCTCACAAAGCGTCATCATTCTCTCACAGCATCATCATTCCTCCTTTACGCTGAATGTTGGGAAGAAATTCCACCTTGGGAAGGAATTCCACCCTGGGAAGGCGCTGAGGGGCTGGGATGGAATTCCCAGATTTGCTGTGGCTGCCCCTGGATCCCTGGCAGTGCCCAAGGCCAGGATGGATTTTGGGGCTTGGAGCAGCCTGGGACAGTGGGAGGTGTCCCTGCCCATGGGAATGAGATGATCCTTCTCGGGTTTAATCTGTTTTTTTTTTTTTCTCACCTGAGATTTCCAAAGCTGGTGGTTCGTGTGGGCTCAAGGGAGTGATTTTCCCTCTTGACCTCTGAAGGATTTGGGGTCTGTTGTCTGACTCTGTGTCTGTGCTGAGCTTGGTGTTCAGCGTAAGAACGATGAGGAGTCTCAAGGTCTTGGTTTTCTTGGTTTCTCACGTTGTTTATTAATTCTGATCTTACAATTCTCTGTGTCCCCCAAGGTGTTCACAGCAGCCTGGACACGATGGGACTGCCCCGTGATGGGAGGTCACTGTGCCTTTATACAGATAATTCCGTGGTTATTATTGACCATTCCATACCAATGTCTGTCACCTGCACTAACAGAGTCATTTCTACTCTGCCCCAACCCACTGAAACTCCTTTGTGCCCACGTCACTGCAGGAGATGGAGGCCAAGGGAGAAGGAGAAGAGCCCAGGGCACCGCCCTGAAATCTCCACCTTGTCCCTTTGCATCTGCATTCTAAAATCCCAAACTACAAAATCTTCTGCACAGTGATAACCACACCACTGTCTGTCACACATTTGTGACTTGCAATTCTTCTCTGTGTTGGATGTTTTTCTCATGGACCAAAATCAAAGCCTGTGTCCTCCTGGGCTCTGTGCCAGGCAAACCCCCCTGGGCAGACCCCAGACCCCCCTGGGCAGACCCCAGACCCCCTGCACAGACCCCAGACCCCCTGCACAGACCCCAAACCCCCTGCACAGACCCCAGACCCCCTGCACAGACCCCAAACCCCCTGCACAGACCCCAGACCCCCCTGGACAGACCCCAGACCCTCCTGGGCAGACCCCAGACCCTCTTTCTCAGGTCCCAGAAGAAAAACATCCAACACAGAGAAGAATTACAAGTCACAAATGTGTGACAGACAGTGGTGGAGTTATCACTGTGCAGAAGATTTTGTAGTTTGGGATTTTAGAATGCAGATGCAAAGGGACAAGGTGGAGATTTCAGGGCGGTGCCCTGAGTTCTTCTCCTTCTCCCTTGGCCTCCATCTCCTGCAGTGACGTGGGCACAAAGGAGTTTCAGTGGGTTGGGGCAGAGTAGAAATGACTCTGTTAGTGCAGGTGACAGACATTGGTATGGAATGGTCAATAATAACCACGGAATTATCTGTATAAAGGCACAGTGACCTCCCATCACGGGGCAGTCACATCGTGTCCAGGCTGCTGTGAACACCTTGGCCAGACACAGAGAATTGTAAGATCAGAATTAATAAACAACGTGAGAAACCAAGAAAACCAAGACCTTGAGACTCCTCATCATTCTCACGCCACACCAGACTCAGCACAGAGTCAGACCCCAAATCCTTCAGGGGTCAAGAGAGAAAATCACTCCCTCGAGCCCACACGAACCACCAGCCTTGGAAATCTCAGGTGAGAAAAAACCAGATTAAACCCAAGAGTTATTTCTCAGTTTGTCATTTGGAATTGGGCAAAAAAGCCCAGCCAAGCCACCCCAACCTTCCCCAAATCCCATCCAAAGCTTCACTCAGCTGCTCCAGGCACTTTTCCCATGGAATTCCTTATCCAAGGGTTCTCCATGACCCATCAGATATTCTTGGGGAAGCTGCTTTGTCCCTCTCTCCAGTTTTTAAATGGTTTAATCTCACTTTTTAAAGTGAGATCGGTGCCATTTTTCCAGCTCTATTTTTAACCTGATGTTCAACAATTTCTTCCCTTTTTAAATTTATTTTTTTTCTTGGAATCATGGATCTCTCTCCTGGATGAACCTCCATGATTTTTCCTGCCTCTCCTTCCTGTAGTTCTGCTCTAAATTTGTCTTCCCACTGATTTTTGACCTTTGTTGGGTCTTGAAGGAATCATCTCCTCCCTGGATAATCCAAACCCTGCTCTCCTGAGCTCTCCAAAGCTACAGAAACTGATGTTTGGAGAAATTAATCCCCAAAACTTCTCTTCCTCTTCTATTTTTTCGGGTTTGTTTTGGTTTTGTTGTTGTTTTCCCTCGTAACCACCGACAACACAGAAAAGAGCCCTGGATTATCCCACCACCAAAATTCCTGCAATAAAACCCCTCTAATCTCAGCCCTTTGCTCATTCTCAATTAACAGATCCCTAATTTAGGGATGGGCAAACAGCTCCTTTTGCTTCTTGCTTAAATTCTTGGATGTTTAAAACAAAAATCTGGTCCCAAACTGGATTTTTTTTTTTTTTTTCCCAATGTGGATTTTCCAGCTGGTTTTGCAGAACTGCAGGTGGGGCCAGGCTGTGGGCAGTGAGGGCAGGGAAACAGCCTTGAAATCCTTAATTTGAGGAGAATAATCCTGCAAATGAGGATCCCAGGAGCTCAGGAAAGGCAAAGGGAGCTCAGTTTCACCCGGAGTTTCCTCTTGCTCAAGGTTATGGTTTTGGCCAAGGCAAATTTCTATTTCTAGATTAAGAAATCCGGTGATTTTTCTGGATTTTTCCTCTGTTTAAACACATCTGGGACAAAAAATGTCCCCTCAGAGCATGTCTGGGTGTCCCTTTGTCACCTTTCTCTTCCCCTGGGATTATGTTTGATCTCTTTTCCATAATTAGTGTATCAATAACAGAGTCTTCTTTATATGTTCACTAAGTATTATCTCAACTAAACAAACAATTTAATCATACTTACATCAACCACTCCCATTATATCTAATCTTCTTTTACCAATAACAAAAATAAACTTATATCTTATATTTTTACTGTATTATTAATCATATAACACGCATTTTGCGAAAAGCCGATTTTATAATACACACTTATAACAATTCTTACACTGCTCACAATATTTAAATTTATTATTTATATGTTTATTGTGGATTCCTTCACTCATTTTTTTTCACCCTCTTTATTTGTTTCCCATTTCCATATTCCTGGAATCAGGCTGAGAGAACAGGGAATCATGGAATTGTTTGTGTTGGAAGGAACATTAAAGATCATAAAATCACCTGGTTGGAAATTTGGGGCTGAATTTAACCCCAGCCCTTCACAATCACCCCCAAAATACTTCAAACAAGGTATTTATTCCTCACTTTGGGATTGCACTTGGATCTCAATCCTATAGAAATATGGAATATCTCAAGGAATTTTAAGGACAGGCTTCCCAACAGGGCCTGTAGGGTGAAAAAAGGGTTAAATTAAAAGTGAATTTAAATCAGATGGAAGGAAGAATTTTATTTTTTTTTTTACTGTGAGGGTGGAACAACACTGGAAAAAGATTGTCCAGAGAGGTGGTGGATGGAGTTTTAGGACCTTGGAGGTGTTTCTGTTTCTGTTTATTACAGAATAATAATTCTGAGGTTGGACTAGAAAATCCCTTCCAAACCATTCTGGGATTTCAGGGAATTTTAGACCCTTCCATGACTTTCTCCTGGTGAGGGGTGGGAAGAGAGACCTCCCCAGGTGTGGGAAATCAGGGATGTGGGTGGGTCCACCTGGGAAAAGGAGAGGGATGTGGGGAAATGGTAGAAATTCCTGAGGGATTGGGGAAGTGCAGGTGTGGAAAGGGAATTCCCATGGGGGAATGTGGATGGAAGAAAAATTGGGAATGAGAAGGGCAGAGTGAGGGTGAGAGCTCAGTGTCCTGCTTGGGAATTTCCAACTTCATCCTAATCCTTCTTGTTTCCCCCCTGGTGTGTCCTCCATGGGAATTTCCAGTCCCAACACGGGAACACAGAGGGATCACCCAGCTGGATGCAGCTCTGGGAATGGGATGATCCTTTTGGGGGTCTGTGCTGTGTCCAGGGATCCCAATCAGCCAGGAGTTGGACAAACCCTTCAGGAATATCTCCCTGGATGAAGGAGCAGGGGGTGGGTGTTGCTGGGGACATGGAGGGCTGGGGGATGTCAGGATTGTCCCAGCTCAGGGTGGTGGCTCTGGTGGGCACAGGGATGTTCTCTGTGTCCCAGGGATTGGGCTGTTCCTGCTCTGAAGTCTTGGAAAAAAAAAAAACCCAAAATGGGATTTTCTGCTTCCCCACTGTCCTGCACACTCAGCTTTGAGCTGGTTCAGAGAATCACAGAGTCATGGAATTCCTGAGTGGGGAAAAAACCCACAGGGATGATCCAGACCCACCCCAACAATCCCCCCTGGGCATCCCTGGCAGGGCTGTCCAAAGGCTCCTGGAGCTCTGGGGCTGTGCCCATTCCCTGGGGAGCCTGGGCAGTGCCTGAACCCTCTGGGGGAAGAGCCTTGCCCTAAAATCCCCCCTCAATCCCTCCTGGAACAGCTCCAGCCTCTCCCTGGCTCCCATCAGGTCCCAGGAGCAGTTCCATGTTGGATCAGCCTGTTGGACATTTGGGGAATTCACCTTCCCAAGGAGGTGGGAGCAGCAGAGTTGCAAACACAGCAGGGAATTCCCTTATCCTGTGCTCTCCCTGTGTGCTCACACATCCCAGACTATGGGAATTATTTTTTTTTTTTTTTTTTTGACAATCACCAGAAGTTTTGCTGGATGTTAACGTGTTATTTTTCCACCCACTTTGCTGACAGCCAGAAGGTTCCTCTCCTTGGAGGAGAGGGGATGTCAGGAAGGATTCTGCCCTGGGCTACAAAACATCAAAGTCAATCTTTTTCCTCCTTCTCTCCCAGAAACCAACAGCTCTGAAATGGAGTCCCTGGATGCAGAGCTGCCTCCAGGGCAGCACAAGCTCATTAAAACAGGCTGGAACAAAATAAATATTATTGGATTGGAAAATCCATTTACTATTCCCAGCTTAATGTAAAAATGGAACAAATTAAGGGTCAACTTCCAACATTCTAAGAACCACTTGTCTCAAAGAACAAACCCCTCGAGCTTGTTCACCTTTAATCCTCTTTGGATCAATCCCTGTCTGCTCTGGAGCTGAGACCTCAAATTCAGCAATTTTCCTTTCCTTTCACTGGACTGGGAGCTGGGATATTCTTGGAGCTGCAGGAGAGAGCCCAGAGGAGGCTCCAGGATGAGCAGAGGGATGGAGCAGCTCTGCTGGGAGGAAAGGCTGGCACAGCTGGGATTGTTCAGCCTGGACAGGAGAAGCTTTGGGCTGAGCTCAGGGTGGCCTTGCAGGGCCTGAAGGAGCCCCAGGAAACCTGGAGAGAGACAATTCCCAAGGGCCAAAGGGACAGGACACAGGGAATGGCCTCAAAGTGAAAAAATGACAAGTTTAAATGGGATCTTGGGAAGGAATTGTGCCCTGGGAGGGACTGGGATGGAATTCCCAGATTTGCTGTGGCTGCCCCTGGATCCCTGGCAGTGCCCAAGGCCAGGTTGGACACTGGGGACAGTGGGAGGTGTCCCTGCCCATGGTTTGTGTTGGAATTGGATGATCCTTAAAATCCATCCCAACACCAACCATTCTGTAATTCCACGATCTAGGAAGGCAAAACCAGGCTCAGAGAGTGCCTTGAGAAGCACCATCAACCCTCACTCATCAGCTGCTTTCAGTCTCCAAATCCCCAAGGACAGTCAGGGTTTGTGTCATCCCATGGGAATGACCTTGGCCCAGAAGCCACCAGAGAAGACGGGATGTTTCTGTCTGGAAAATGCTTCTGGAAGGAGGATGGAGCATTATTTGGGCTGACTGGAGCAATTCTGATCTGCTCTGCCACCCTTAAACACAGTTCCAATTCAGGTCTGAATTATTTATATGTTTATTGTGGATATTGCTGGGCTTGGGGTGGGCTCAGTCCCTGTGTGAGGCACCATTGCTTGATGTTTTTTGCCCCCAGCATCATATTCTGAGGGGTTTTTTTCTGATTCTTACATGAATTATTGAAAAGAAACCCCTCACAAAAATATCCCAGAAACATCTGGAAAGAGGTCTCTCCATGAGAAAAGAGCCCCATCCCCACCAACACTGGGGCACAGCCCTGAATGATGAGCCAGGAGTGTTTTCCAAAGGGCTCCACTGATCTGGAATTCATTGCCAAGATGTCCCCAAGGTGTGGGATTGGTGGTGACCACCTCCTGCAAGGATTATCCCTGAAATTTTGGGGTCCAGGGCAGTGCCAGGGCCCCACTGCTGCCACTCCCAGGTTCCCCTGAAGGATCAGCAGCTGCAGAAGATGGTGAGGGTTGTTCCAGAGGCAGATTTGGGCTGGAATTGCACCTTTCCTGGAGCAGGGATGGCTCTGTGGAGCTCCTCCCTCTGTGCCTGTGAGCATCTCCCAGAAACATCTGGAAAGAGGTTTCTCCATGAGAAAAGACCCCAATCCCCACCAACACTGGATTTTCCTGGTGCACAACCCTGAGGGATGAGCCAGGAGTGTTTTCCAAAGGGCTCCATTGATTTGGAATTCTCCCTGGGGGTTGCCAAGATGTCCCCAAGGATTGGTGGCCACCTCCTGCAAGGATTATCCCTGAAATTTTGGGGTCCAGTGCAGGGCCAGGGCCCCACTGCTGCCACTCCCAGGGTGCCCTGAAGGATCAGCAGCTGCAGGAGATGGTGAGGATTTTTCAGAAGCAGATTTGGGCTGGAATTGCACCTTTTGTGTGTTTTCACAGGGGCTGCTTTCCTGGAGCAGGGATGGCTCTGTGGGGCTCCTCCCTCTGTGCCTGTGAGCATCTCCCAGAAACATCTGGAAAGAGGTTTCTCCATGAGAGAAGAGCCCCATCCCCACCAACACTGGGGCTCAGCCCTGAACGATGAGCCAGGAGTATTTTCCAAAGGGTTACATGGATTTGGAATCCTCCCTGGGGGTTGCCAAGATGTCCCCAAGGTTTAGGATTGGTGGCCACCTCCTGCAAGGATTATCCCTGAAATTGTGGGCTCCTGTTGCCAGTGCAGAGCCAGGGCCCCACTGCTGCCACTCCCAGGTTCCCCTGAAGGATCAGCAGCTGCAGGAGATGGTGAGGATTGTTCCAGAGGCAGATTTGGGCTGGAATTGCACCTTTTGTGTGTTTTCAGAGGGGCTGCTTTCCTGGCAAAATGGATCCATGGAGCTCCTCCCTCTGTGCCTGTGAGCATCTCCCAGATGTTGAGCACTGGACAAATTTAGCTCTGCACAGGGGGGGGATTGTGGCATCCCAGCACGTCCACAGGGTTTTCCTGGAGGGAATGGGGAGCCTGGGATTGTCCTGGCCAGAGCAGGATCCACTGGATGTTGTGCTGTGAGAACCATTTCTCGTGTTGACCTCTGGAGTGGTGGCAGGAGCAAACAGCAGCTGAATTTGGCAGAGGCTTTAAAAACGTTTAAAAATGTTTTAAAAACGTTTCCCCTTTTTCGTTTGACAGATGTCCATGAGATGGGAAAGAATTTTTTCCCCTGCCTGTTAGAAAACTTCAACCCCAGCACTGAACCTGGGTGGCTTTTCCAGCAATTTCAATTCCAGCACATCCACATCTTCATCATTCTCTGTTATATTTTTAATTTGTGTATCCCCAGGATCTCATCTGGAGATCCTATCACAACAACCAGCCCTGGTGGTGCCTTTGAAGTCGCACCTGGAGCTCCTGAGTCATCCCAGGAGGCAAAGCTGGAGTTGGGGAAGAGCTGGAATGTGCAGCTCATTAGGGCAACACCTAATGATGGGTTTGGGGTTGGTGGAGATGGCAGGGAAATGTTTGAGGTGCAGCAGGAACCTGAAATGGGGACAGATTTTGCCATTTTTATCTCACTAGAGGCATCCAGGAGTGTCCTTTTCCCACTCCTTTGGCTCCCCATGGAGGCAGGATTTGCCTGGTAAAACCTGTGAGGAGTTTGAGCCTTTTGCAGCTTTATTGAGCTCAGAACCTTTCCCTGTGTCCTGGGCTGTCCCCAGAGCCCCGAGGGCAGCAGGGCAGGGAGGGGATCCTGCCCCTCTGCTCTGCTCCCCTGAGATCCCACCATTCCAGGGGGGAACACTCCTGGTGCCTCCAGCATGAGGAGGATGGGGAAGCTCCTCTGGAGCAAATCCAGAGGAGGCCAAAGAGTTCCCAAGAGGACTGGAGGACTCCCCCAATGGAACCAGGCTGGGAGAGCTGGGAATGTTCAGCCTGGAGAGGATGAGGTTGTGTGGAGACCTCCCAGCAAATTCCAGGGTCTGAAGGAGCTACAGGGAACATGGAAAGGGACTTTTCATCAGGAGTTGGAGGGACAGGACACAGGGAATGGCTTCAAACTGAGAAATGACAAGTTTAGGTGGGATATTGGGAAAAAATCCTTCCCTGGGAGGCTGGGGAGGAGCTGGGATGGAATTCCCAGATTTGCTGTGGCTGCCCCTGGATCCCTGGCAGTGCCCAAGGCCAGGTTGGACATTGGGGACAGTGGGAGGTGTCCCTGCCATGGCAGGGCTGGCACTGGGTGGGATTTAAGGTCCCTCCAAACCCAAACTATTCCATAATTCCATGATTTTGTGATTCCATCATTCCACGATTCCACGTTCTCAGCACCCACTATCAGAGACATTTCCCAAGGTCTTGCAGTGACAGGACAAGGAATAACGGCTTCAAACTGAGAGAGGGAAGGTTTAGACTCGATATTAGGAAGGAATTCTTCCCTGGCACAGGTTTCCCAGATTTGCTGTGGCTGCCCCTGGATCCCTGGCAGTGCCCAAGGCCAGGTTGGACATTGGGGACAGCGGGAGGTGTCCCTGCCCATGGTGGAGAGCTGGAATTGGATGATCTTTAAGGTCCATTCCAACCCAAACCATCCCATGATCCCATGACTCTCTCAGCCTGGCTTTGTGTCCACCCTCACCTTTGGGGTTTGGCCAATCCAGCAGCAGGTGGGACCTGCAGGGATGGCCAGGGGTTGTTTCTGTCAGTGAGATGGTGACAGTCACCCTGTCACTCACTGTGGCTTTCCCAAGCCCATTCCATGACTGTCTCCTCCATCCCGACAGGGATATCTCCCACTCCTTTTCCACTCACTGAATCCCAATGAGTCGTTCCTGTATAAAATCTTCTGCTCCAGCAGAGCAGGAATATGAAAATTCTGCTAAAACAATTTCTTTTCCCACTAATACCTGTGGAGATTCCTGCAGGGATCCTGCCCTGCCCTGTGTGATGCTCCAGCTCTCCCTGAAATCCGCAGGGCTGGCTCTGGAGCATTCCAGGGCTGCTGCAGGATGAAAGGCCCTCCACGTGGGTGAGTTATCATTATTTGTTATTATCCTCTCCCTGATCCACTTGGGAAGACAGATGTGCATTCCTTCCCCCCTCCTCCCTCCCTCCCTTCCCCGAGAACTGATGAAACATGAAAATCACTTCTTAGGGGAAAAAAAAAAAAAAAAAAAAAAGAAAACAAAAACAAACAAACAAACAAAAAAAAGAAGACAACAAAAACAAAACAAAACAAAAAACAAAACAAAACAAAAAACAAACAAACAAAAAAACCCCAAAAAACCAAAGTCACCACAATTCATTGGGAGCTCGTTGGTTCCTAATCTCTGAAAAACGAGCCAGGTCAAAGAGCCAGAGCTCCTCTGATAGATTGTTATTCTTAGGGATTTCATCCTTCCATGGAAAAGTACTGGGCTGGCCCTGGGAGCTCCTCTAGCCCTGGCAGCAGAGTCCAGCAGTGGAAAATTGGAGCGATCCAGCTGCAGGGAGAGTGTCCAGGGCAGTGTTTTTACAGGCTCCAGCTCCTTTCTGGACTCCACAGACACTTCCCTGAGGAAAACAAGGCTGGTGAGCCCAGGGACTCCCTGGGCTGTGCATGGAGAAGCTGCTCCTCAGAAATGAGAGGCTGAATGGAGGAAATAGGAGGAAAAGGGAGCTCTGGATTTGTGGAGTGCACAGGTGGAGAGACAAGGAAGGTTGGCCTGGGAATTCTCCCTGCAGCAGAGCTTAGAACTTCAGTTGAATTCCCTCTCCCTGTTTGACGTGATTATTCCCTTATTTCCTTATTCCCACTCCCTGATTATTCCCTTATTCCATTATTCCCACTCCCTGATTATTCCCTTATTCTTATATTCCCACTCCCTGATTATTCCCTTATTCCCTTATTCCCACTCCCTGATTATTCCCTTATTCTTATATTCCCACTCCCTGATTATTCCCTTATTCCTTTATTCCCACTCCCTGATTATTCCCTTATTCTTATATTCCCACTCCCTGATTATTCCCTCATTCCCTTATTCCCACTCCCTGTGGTGACCCTGCACAAGTCCTGGAGCCAGTGCTGGTTTTCCTCAGGAACACCAACCCTGGGGTTGCTGAAGGGAGGAATTCCCAGCTGGAATTTGTGACAGCAACAAAATGCCCCAGGACTCTGGAGCAGGTGTGGATGGTTCCACTGCTCCATGGAATCTCCAGATTCCCAGTGAAAATGGGTGCAGAGAAAAGGCTCCATCTTCTCCTTTTGGCTCTGGGAGGTCTCACCTGAGAGGGAGAATCAACAAATCCCAGACTGGTTTGAGTGGGAAGGGACCTTAAATCCCATCCCAGTGCCATGGCAGGGACACCTCCCACTGTCCCCAGTGTCCAACCTGGCCTTGGGCACTGCCAGGGATCCAGGCTGGGCTGGTTTTCATCCTCTTTGGGGTTCAAATTCCTCTGGGAGCTGCTTCCTGGAGAATTCCAGTCCTGAGGCAGAGGGGACACCAGGGAATCTCTAGTGGGGCCACCAGCAGGAGCAGCTGTCAAAGCAAGCCAGACCCATTGGGTTGGGAGTTCCTGGAATCATGGAGTGGGTTGGGAGAAACCTTAAAGCTCCTCCAGTTCCACTGGGGCAGGGACACCTCCCACTGTCCCAGGCTGCTCCAAGCCCTGCCCCAGCTGGCCTGGGACATGTCCAGGGGTGGAAAAACCTGGGATAGTGGAAGTTGTCCCTGCCCATGGCAGGGGGTGGAATGAGGTGATCTTTAATCCAAACTCAAACCAGTCTGGGATTGCTTGAGCTGCTCTCCTGTGTCTTGTTGTTCCTTTGGTTCATCCTGTGGGTGCTGGACACTGTCCTGGGTTTCAGTGTAGGATGTGCACACAGTATTTATCCCATCCCCATCCCCATGAGCTGTTGGAACCAGGTGGGGCAGTGTTTTCCCAGGCCCCTCCTTTGGGCTCTTCTGCTCATGGCCCATCAATGCCTTGCCCAGGACTCACAGGGAACTCCCTCCAGGAGCTCTCTCTGTTTAATGGGCCATCAAGGAGCCACTGCACGACTCCTCATCCCATTGGGAGATGCTCCCAATGCCCAGGGGGAGGAGCCAAGCATTCCCACCTGGAGAGAATCTGGGATTTGGGACAGGACAAGCAGCCCTGAGCCACTGGATTCCCAGAGGAGCAGAGCTCCCAGACCTTTCTGTGGGATCACTGCTTCAGGAAGAGCCCCTCACCTGGACTGCTCCCCCCACCCTGCTCAGGGTGTGTTCTGACTCTGTCACTGCTCCTTTGTGTTACTGCATTTATTTTATTTTTACCTTTTTACCTTTCTTCTTATTAAATTGTATCTCTGACTTGGAGCCTCTCACTCATTTTGCTTTCAAAACATGACAAAGCCCCAATGTCCAGCCTGGCCTTGGGCACTGCCAGGGATCCAGGGGCAGCCACAGCAAATCTGGGAATTCCATCCCAGCCCCTCCCCACCCTCCCAGGGAACAATTCCTGCCCAAAGAAAACTCTCAGCGTGCCAGATCTCTTTTTTTTTTTTTTTTTTTTTTTTTTTTTTTTTTCCCCAAACTTTCTTTCCTCCAAGTTTTTGGGGTCCTTCCCTACTCTGGAATTGTTGGCATTGGCAGCACCTTTACCCCTCTGAGGTGTTTTTGAGCATCCCCAGAGCCCCTGGGGGTGAAACCTGGGTGTGCTCCAAGCTCTCCTGCTACCCCAGGACGCTCTTTGGATGCCAGAAAAATTAGGGAAAAATTTATTTTTATAAAATAAAAAAGGAAGCTTTTCTGCATCTCCCACATTTTAAAAAAAATCTTGGATTATTTCATTGGTTCTGGGTCAAGCAGCCACCTCACAGCATGGACAGGTAGAACACGTTTTAAAAATAAATAAAAATTAATTTTTATAAAATAAAAATGGAAGCTTTCCTGCATCTCCCACATTTTTAAAAAGTCTTGGACTATTTCAGTGGTTCTGGTTCAAGCAGCCACCTCAGATTGGTGTTTTTTGTGGATGATTTGCCTGGATGAGTTCAGTCATTCCCAGGAGTAAAAAAATGATGTTGATTTCTCCACGCTGCATTAAAAACTAAATTATCCCAGAGGTTCTGCTGAGAATCTTTGGTGTTTCCATGCTTGGATTTCTCAATGGGGTCAGGGCTGTGCCTTCTGCTGTTTTTCCAAGATAAATCCCCCCTTTTGAATTTGTCTCACTCCCAAAACGTGACAGGTGAGTGTAGCCAGCGGAGAGATTTGGAAAACTCTTCCCTGAGGAATGTTCAGATCGTGACTTCAGGAGCTCAGGAGGAGTTTGGAGGTGACTTGGGAATGTTGTTGTGTTTGGCACAGAGGCTGAGGGCAGAAAAAAAGGGGTTGGGGCCTCCAGAAATTCAAATGGAGGGATTTTTCTGGATTAAAACAAAGAAGAATAATGGAGATTTGTCCAGCCCTGGATCCTGAGCCCAGCAGGGACAGGAGCTCCTGGAGCTGAGGAAGGGCCTGGAGCATCTCCGTGCCCAGGAAAGGCTGAGGGAGCTGGGGCTGCTCAGCCTGGAGAGGAGCCCCAGGGAGAGGGACATCAGTGTCCCCTGGGTGTCCCTGGGTGTCCCTGGGTGTCCCCTGGGTGTCCCTGGGTGTCCCTGGGTGTCCCTGGGCATCCCACTCTGTCCTTTCTGTCCTTGGGTGTCCCTGTCTGTCTCTGCATCTTCCTGTGTGTCCCTGGGTATCTTTGGGTGTCCCTGGCATCCCCATGTCTGTCCCTGTGTGTCCCCATGTCTGTCCCCATGTCTGTTCCTGTGTCCCCATGTCTGTCCCTGTGTGTCCCCATGTCTGTCCCCGTGTCCCCATGTCTGTCCCTGTGTCCCCATGTCTGTCCCCATGTCTGTCCCCATGTCTGTCCCTGTGTCCCCATGTCTGTCCCCGTGTCCCCATGTCTGTCCCCATGTCTGTCCCTGTGTCCCCATGTCTCTCCCCATGTCTGTCCCCGTGTCCCCATGTCTGTCCCTGTGTCCCCATGTCTGTCCCCATGTCTGTCCCCATGTCTGTCCCCATGTCTGTCCCTGTGTCCCCATGTCTGTCCCTGTGTGTCCCCATGTCTGTCCCCGTGTCCCCATGTCTGTCCCTGTGTCCCCATGTCTGTCCCCGTGTCCCCATGTCTGTCCCCATGTCTGTCCCTGTGTCCCCATGTCTGTCCCTGTGTCCCCATGTCTGTCCCTGTGTCAGGGAGGGCAGAGCAGCCCCAGGCTCTGCCCCAGGCCCAGCACTGGCCCCAGAGCCCCGGGCAGGGCCTGAGCCCAGCAATTCCCCTGAAATCCTGCCCAGCCCTGAGCAGATTGTCCAGAGAGGCTCTGGGGTCTCTCCCTGGGGATATCCCAGAATCTCCACAATCCCTGAGCTCACCTTGTGGAAGCAGCAAGTCCAAGGGACACCAGGCTCTGTGTGTGGGTGGATAAACATATTTATCCATATAAATATCTATATATAGCTATATAAATATCTATATAAACATAGATATTCCTAGTGTTTGTGCCTTTCCTGCCTTTTCCACTCCTGTAGGAAGGTCCTTCCACTCCTTTTCCCTTCTAACCACAACATGGATCTGCACTGGGACTTCCCTGCCCATCCTCAGTGACTGGAAGTTATTCCCAAACCAGCCAAAAGCTTTTCCCAAACCAAACCCTGGAGCCTCATTTTGAGTTTGAACAGGACAAAATCCCCTGTGAATCTCTGAGGGGAAAGTTCAAAAAGCTTTTTTTTTTTTTTTCAATTATTATTTCTTTAGCTACTGTGTCCATGTCCTGTCATCCCAGATAACCCTGTTTTGACTAACTGGGAAAGCAGAGGAGCTCTCCACCTCTAAACAGGGCTCAGAAATTCCTCAAAAAAAAAAAAAAAAAAAAAAAAAAAAAAAAGCAGAGGAAAACAGCTGAGCAGATTGGTTTGGGTTTTGATCTCACTGTGGCCAATGGGATTCAGCCTGAGAAATATTTTTCCCGCTTTATCTCCACGATAAACACTGGGAGCTGCTCCTGCTGATAGGATACCTGGAAACTTCTGTTATTGAAGAGCTCCAGAGATTTCTTTTCATTATTTATGGCTCTGCCCAAGAACAGGGGCAGCTGAGAAAAATCAGGGAGCTCTGCACACCTCAAGGTTATTCCCATTTGTTTCATTCCTTGTTTTTTTTTTTCCCCACCCTGGGGACTGATAATCCTTCCCTTACTGGTTTTTTTCTACTCCTTCATCCCACCTCAGGAGCCTTTTGTGTCCTAAGGGCAGCCAGAGGAATCTTTATTTAGTGTTGTGTCATTATTGACAGGCCCAGGGTCTGCTCAGTGTTCTCAAGGTTTGATTTATACCTCCAATTAATGCAAATTTACCTCCAATTAATGCAGATTTACCTCCAATTAATGCAGATTTACCCCCAGTCTTGTTTAATCTTCTCCTGCCAGGTTTTACCCACCTGGCTGCACGATCCCAGAGCAGATTTCCTGCTGGTTGATCCCCAAAACTCTCCCTATTCAACACCTGCCTGGACTGGTAAGTGTTGAGCTACTCCAGAGCAGGATTTGGGAATTAATTTTGTTTATAATTCCTGGTTTTTTGCGTATGAGCTCTCCTGTGAAGTCTCTGCTAATCAGCAGAGGTAAAAAACATGATTTATTCTACCTTAAGGGTCCATTAAAAGTGGGAAAAAAAACCAAGGAGCTGCATCTTCACAGAAGATAAAAACTTCTAAACCCTCCTTGCCCTGAGCTGCCATTTCAGGAGCTCCATTCCCATTTCCCAGCTGGGAAAAAACAGGCAATAAAAACACCTTTTTATTGGGAATTGCCCCTGCAGGTCCTCCCTGTTGGGAACCTTTGGGCCCCTCACTGGGAATTGCTTCACGTGGATTTAGAAAGCATTTGGATGTTTTTTCAGGCAAAAGGCACAAGGGGTGAGTTTGGATTATTCCAAAAAATATGATGGAAAAATATTCCCTGCCTGTGCTGGGCTCCTGATCCACACCCTCCAGGCTGGGAATGGCAGGAACTTCCAGGCTGAGAAGGTTTTAAAAAAACAGTCAGGTTTTAAAAAACCAATCAGATATCCCAACTAAAATTGTCCTGCTGATTGTCCCAGTGAGAGAATCACGGAATTATGGAATCGTGGGATGGTTTGGGTTGGAATAGACCTTAAAAATAATTTTGTGCCATCATCATGTTCAGCTGGAGGTCTCCACATTCTGATGAAATTTACTTCAAATTCATATAAATTTACATCCCAAATTTTGTCCAGTCTCCTCCTCCCAGGCTCAGATCCCTCTGACTTGACTGAAGATCCCTCTGGGTCTCAGAATTTGGGATTTGTGTGCCCTCCTGATCCACACCCTCCAGGCTGGGAATGGCAGGAACTTCCAGGCTCAGAAGGTTTTAAAAAACCAATCAGATTTCCCAACTAAAATTGTCCTGCTGATTGTCCCAGTGAGAGAATCACGGAATTATGGAATCGTGGGATGGTTTGGGTTGGAATAGACCTTAAAAATAATTTTGTGCCATCATCATGTTCAGCTGGAGGTCTCCACATTCCGATGAAATTTACTTCAAATTCATATAAATTTACATCCCAAATTTTGTCCAGTCTCCTCCTCCCAGGCTCAGATCCCTCTGACTTGACTGAAGATCCCTCTGGGTCTCAGAATTTGGGATTTGTGTGCTGGGCTCCTGATCCCCACCCTCCAGGCTGGGAATGGCAGGAACTTCCAGGCTCAGAAGGTTTTAAAAAACCAGTCAGATTTCCCAACTAAAATTGTCCTGCTGATTGTCCCAGTGAGAGAATCACGGAATTATGGAATCGTGGGATGGTTTGGGTTGGAATAGACCTTAAAAATAATCTTGTGCCACCTTCCATTATCCCAGGTGGCTCCAAGGGATAAAAATCATCATGTTCAGGTAGAGGTCTCCACATTCCGATGAAATTTACTTCAAATCCACATAAATTTACATCCCAAATTTTGTCCACTCTCCTCCTTCCAGGCTCAGATCCCTCTGACTTGACTGAAGATCCCTCTGGGTCTCAGGATTTGGGATTTGTGTGCCCTCACCCCTGGAAGGGAATCCGTGGATATTTCCCTTCCTTCCACCCTTTCCATTCCTTGGAAAACTCTGTCTCACCTTTAGGAAAATGCTGATGAGGAGTGGCCATGTTTTAATCTGGTTTTAATTTGGCTAGATTTTAAACTTCAATAATTCTAATAAAAAACTTGCATAAACTTGAATAATTCAAATTTTTTCTTGATAAACTCGAATAGCTCAACTTTTTCTTTGTGGAAGCTGCACAGGAATATCTAAACAAGAATCTAAACTGGGCAAATTGGGGTGCTTGGTACCCCCATATTAAACAAAAACTAAACGGTAACATTTAGAAAAAAATGAAAAGGAACATTTAAAAAAATGAAAAGGAACATAAAAAAATGGAAAAGGAACATTTAAAAAATGTAAAGGAACATCTAAAAAAATTAAATAATTCACAGCCAAGTAGCCTCTGCTATGATATTGAACTGCTGATTTTTGCTAAAAGCAGTTGGGAACATGGTTATTTAAAAAAAAATAATAATAAAGAAAAAAATTTAAAAGTTCGTAGCATAAAAATAAAGAAAAACAGGGTTTATATGTATGCCTGTATATAAATATCTGTGTGATATATATTAATATATAAATTTTAAAGTGACCTGGCTGTTACAGCCAATGTGTCAAATAAAATTTACACCATATTTAAAATAGATTTACCCCATATTTAAAATAGATTTACCCGATATTTCTAGTGATAATGTTGCACAAGTTTTCAGGTTTTAGTGATGGTAGGAGACAAATTAAAGCCACAATTGCTTAGAAAATAATTTCCCTGCATTCCCCATCCCTGGGAGAGTCCAAGGCCAGGCTGGACAGTGGGAGGTGCCCATGGCAGGGATGGAATGGGATGAGTTTTAATCTCCCTTCCAACCCAAACCAGTCTGGAATTCTGTCACTGATGGAATTTGCTGAATTTAACTTGCTCCAGCCCCACCAGGTTTTCTTCCTGTCCCAACCCCTCTTTCCCCCTTTCGCTGTGTTGGATTCCGAGTTCATCGTTGGTGGTTTTCCTGTTGGGGTTTATTCTCTCCTAGGAGTTGGTTTTTTTCAGGATTTTTGTGCCCTGGAGGATGGGATTTCATTTCATTTCATTTCATGGGCTGCTTCATCCCTGGCCAAATAATTTCCTGGATGAGGAGCAGGAGGCTCTGCCTGCTCAGGAATTGTGTCACTCCAGGGTTGATGAGGCACAGCAGCAGCTGGAGAGGGGAAAATCCAGTCAGGATAAAGCTGAGGGAGAAGGATTTGAGCAGAGTCAGAGCCAGCAGAGCCATTCCCTCTGTGCTCAGCTAGTGTCCAGATCAGGTGGGAAAGAAAAGGAAAAAGAAAAAGAAAAAGAAAAAGAGAAAAAGAAAAGAAAAAGAAAAAGAAAAAGAAAGAAAAAGAAAAAGAAAAAGAAAAAGAAAGAAGGGAAGGGAAGGGAAGGGGGAAGGGAAGGGAAGGGAAGGGAAGGAAGGGAAGGGAAGGGAAGGGAAGGGAAGGGAAGGGAAGGGAAGGGAAGGGAAGGGAAGGGAAGGGAAGGGAAGGGAGGGAAGGGAAGGGAAGGGAAGGGAAGGGAAGGGAAGGAAGGGAAGGGAAGGGAAGGAAGGGAAGGGAAGGGAAGGGAAGGAAGGGAAGGGAAGGGAAGGGAAGGGAAGGGAAGGGAAGGAAGGGAAGGGAAGGGAAGGGAAGGGAAGGAAGGGAAGGGAAGGGAAGGAAGGAAAGGAAAGGAAAGGAAAGGAAAGGAAAGGAAAGGAAAGGAAAGGAAAGGAAAGGAAAGGAAAGGAAAGGAAAGGAAAGGAAAGGAAAGGAAAGGAAAGGAAAGGAAAGGAAAGGAAAGGAAACTTCCTGGCCCTTTTCTCTACCCTCTTCTCCTCAAGCTTTCCTCTGGCCAAAGGCTCCAAGGCTGAATCTGGAGCCCAGAGAAGCTGTGGCTGCTCTTGGGAGTCTCCAAGGGCAGGTTGGATGGTTTGGAACCACCTGGGCTGCTGGAAGTGTCCCTGGATGGAACTGGATGGTCTTTAATGTCCCTTCCAACCCAAACCATTCCATGACCATCTCCTGGCACAGCTCCAAGCTGAAGGGACAGATCACTGCTGGTGTTTCAGTAGGATCCTTGTCCCACAGGGAGATGCACCTGGAGAGAGGAATCTCCTGCCAGGCCTTGGTGTGGCACAGGTCCTGTCCTGTCCCCAAGGCTGCCCAGTGTCCCCAGGATCTGTGGGAATGTCTTGGGTTGTAATGCAGGATGTAAACAGCAGTTTGTGTTCTATCACCAGCTGTTAAAAACAGTTTTAAAAGTGTTTTCTTTATCCCTTCCAGGGGATCTCTGCTGTCCATGGCCCATCCAGGCTCACTGCAGGGCTGAGACAATTCCATCATCCCACGGGGAGATGCTCCACCCAGATTCTCTCCAGGTGGGAATGCTTGGCTCCTCCCCCTGGGCATTGGGAGCATCTCCCAATGGGATGAGGAGTCGTGCAGTGGCTCCTTGATGGCCCATTAAACAGAGAGAGCTCCTGGAGGGAGTTCCCTGTGAGTCCTGGGCAAGGCATTGATGGGCCATGAGCAGAAGAGCCCAAAGGAGGGGCCTGGGAAAACACTGCCCCACCTGGTTCCAACAGCTCATGGGGATGGGGATGGGATAAATACTGTGTGCACATCCTACACTGAAACCCAGGACAGGCCTAATCCCATCCCAAACCCAGCAACTTGTCCAGACCCCAAAATGAAACTCTGGGAAAAGTGTTCAGCTCGGCCAGGTGGGACAATCCCATGGAAATGAGTTTGTGTGGTGACTGCTACAGACCCCACACTGCAGGGGGCATTCCCAGTGGGATCAGGTGTGATTCTCAGTGGGATCAGGTGTGACCCTAATGGGATCAGGTGTCACTCCCAGTGGGATCAGGTGTCACTCCCAGTGGGACCAGGTGTCATTCCCACAGAGAAAACCAGCAGGATCCACTTGATCCCATGGGCAAGGCCTCCATGCAGGGATGGCTTTTCCCAAATCAGGCCCAGGGAACTGCTCTGGCTGGGGACATTCCCAATGGTCCCAGGTGGAATTCTGGAGGAATTTCTCCACTTCTGCCAAGCAGGGAGAACAAGACTCCAGCACTCCATGTTCCTGAAGTGTGACTTCCGTGCATTCCTTTAAAATCATGGAATATCTGAGGTGGGAGGACCCACAAGGATCATCCAGCCCTGCACTGACACCCCAACAATCCCACCCCATCCCTCAGACCATTGTCCAAATATCCAACTTTTTTTTTTTGCCTTTTTTTTTCACTTTTTTCAAAACAGAGTCAATTTTGCCTCCCAAACAAAAATGCAGTTTTTCAAAGGAAACCCCCAAAAAATGTCATCTTTTGCTAACTCCACATTTCTGAGGGACACTTTTATGCTCAACAAAAAATGAACCAAGAAGAGGTTAGGAAATGAACATTTTCTCTGCTGCTTTTTCATTCTTTTGGATTGAAGCCAATTGTTAAAAAAAAAAAAAATCAAAAAAGAGAGTTTTGGGTAATGAATGGTAAATTATTCATGATTTTTTTGGAAGAAGAAACAACCATGTGCCTTCTGTGAATATTTAAATCCAAGTAACCTTAGGAGGGATGGGTTGGGCAGCGTAAGTCACAGGCAGGTTTTGAATTATTGATGTTCTCCAAATGCCCAGAGCTTTGCCCTGAGTGTCCCCAGGCCCTCCCAGGCAGGTGGAATGAGTCCCTGCACATCCACAGGTGTTGGCACAATGGCAGCACACGGAGGAATTTGGGGTTTTTGAACAAATTCTCTTGCCAAAGCCTTTGGAGCCCTGCTTTCCCCAGGGGCTCAGCATTGCTGCCGTGGGGATGGAAATACTTCCATGTGTCCCATCTGGAATGAGCCTTGATTGCTTCAGGATGGGGATCTGTCCTGGGTTTCAGTGTGGGATGTGCACAAAGTATTTATTCCATCCCCATCCCCATGAGCTGCTGGAACCAGGTGGGGCAGTGTTTTCCCAGGCCCCTCCTTTGGGCTCTTCTGCTCATGGCCCATCAATGCCTTGCCCAGGACTCACAGGGAACTCCCTCCAGGGAGCTCTCTCTGTTTAATGGGCCATCAAGGAGCCACTGCACGACTCCTCATCCCATTGGGGAGATGCTCCCAATGCCCAGGGGGAGGAGCCAAGCATTCCCACCTGGAGAGAATCTGGGATTTGGGACAGGACAAGCAGCCCTGAGCCACTGGATTCCCAGAGGAGCAGAGCTCCCAGACCTTCCTGTGGGATCACTGCTTCAGGAAGAGCCCCTCACCTGGACTGCTCCCCCCACCCTGCTCAGGGTGTGTTCTGACTCTGGCAGTGCTCCTTTGTGTTATTGCATTGATTTTATTTTATTTTTACCTTTTTACCTTTGTTCTTATTAACTTGTATCTCTGACTTGGAGCCTTTCACTCGTTTTGCTTTCAAACCACAACAGAAGGAAACTCTGGGAATCATCTCCAGCCTGGGGAAATTCAGGAGTCGCCACCCAGCTCTGCACAGACCTGCTCATGTTTCCTCATCCCTGTGCCTGTGGTTATCCCAACAGTGATCCCAAAGATTCCAATCTTTGGATTGGGAAAAACCTCTTTGTCAGGGTGGCCTTGGAAGGTGTGGGGAAAAGGGGATATGTGTCCCAGCTGCAGGATCCAGGATTTAGCAGGAGGTGATAACCTGATTTCTAACCGGAAAAGATCATCTGAGCATATTGAATTATCATGTTTAAGCTATTTAATATTATGGAATAAAATGAATTTAAATCGTTGCCATCTGTTACTGCAAAAAGGTGGTTTTTTGTCACTGCTGTGGTGAGGACAGGGCTGAGCTGGTGACACTCCCATGGCAGTGGCTCTGCTGGCCTGGATCCCATCAGGTCAGCAGAATCCCAGGATCACCAGGGTGAGAAAAACCTCCAGGATCACCCAGTGTCACCCCAGTGCCACCAGCACCAGCCCAAAGCCTGTCCCCAAGGGCCACCTCCAGCCTGTCACTCCAAAGCTCAGCTGAACTTCATCTCAGCCCTTTGGCTTTGGAGGAAGCTGAGCTTTGGATGGGAGGGACCATCCTGGAGACTCCTGACAGCCCTCAAGGGGCTGAGGCTGGGAGCAGATGAATTGGGAGTTGTGGCCCCCTGAAGATTTGGTGGATGTGCAGGTGCCTTTGGCTTTGATTCCATGGAATGGCCAAGGTGGGAAGAGCCCCTGAGGATCAGGCAGTGCCACCCCAGCAGCACCAGCATCAGCCCAAAGCCTGTCCCCAAGGGCCACCTCCAGCCTCCTCCTGAACACTCCCCCAGACAGTGACTCAAACCTCCCTGGGCAGCTCATCCCAAGGCCTGACCACTCTGTGAGGGGGAAATTTCCTCTCTGATCTCACCTGAACCTCCCACTTTCCACCCCCTCCCCTCCTCAGTGAGGCTGATGGGGAAACAAGATCAGGGTTTTTCCAAGGGAAGATCCAGTCATTGGGATACAACCTGGGATTGGCCTGGGATCAGCATTCCCTGGCTTCTCCCAAGAGTCTGGACCCTCAAACCTGGAGATTCTGCTTTAAAAGAGGGACTTGAGGCCAATCCTGCAGTTCTCTGAGTGATGGAGCAAATATTTCCCTGCAAAATAAACCCAGAACGTTTCAGAAAGAAGCTTTTCAAGCCTTAAATGCCAGAAATATCAGCTGAAAAATGCACAATTTTATTTTTACAGCTCCACCAAATGATCCGTCATGCTTGTAACCATTCCCTCAGCCCCCACACCAGAGTCTGCCTTCATTTACTGCTCCCTTTTGTTCCCATCCAAAGCTTTTATGGGCTGAGATCTCCCTGCTCTCCGTGTTTATAAAACCCTGTTGATGTCTTGGGAGTTGTTTGAACAATAATAGGGAGTAAATAGCAGTAATTTGGGCTAAAATGCCGCAAATTATTTACTTCTGAGTCCTCCAAGGGGCTTGATTGAGTTTTATTTGATTTGGGAGTGCAGCTTTGTGTGTCAGGAGGTGACAAAGGCCTGGGTGAGCTCTTGAGCTGGAATTCAGCCAGGTGAGGATGTTTCCATCCTTATTAAACCCTGAAAAGTTATTTTTTTTTTTCCCAGATCTCTGTGATACGAGGCTGCAATTTGCAGGAGAGGTATAGAAATAAAAGTGAAGATGAAAGATCCTTTTTTTTTTTTTTCTTTTTTTTATTGAGGTAAATGAGGGTTGTGGATGAACTGGGTCAACTTGCAAAGTCTGGGGGGAAAAATGTCTCTTCCAGCATGAGGCAGCTTGGCCAAAGTTCAGAGAAATCTTAAAATAAATTAAATTTCAACTTTCTTGCCCAAATTAAAACACAAATTTGAAATGAATTAAACCGAAACTCTCGCTGCCCGTATTTTCTATACAGCCTTTAAAATAAATTCAAGTTCCACTTTCTCCCCTCAATTGAAACACATTTTTTTAAATAAATTAAACTGCAACTTTAAATGTCATTTTTAAAATAACCTAATTTTCAACTTTCTTGCCCCAATCTCAAGACCTGTTGGAGGCTGGGATGAATCCTGCCACGCACAGCACCCGGCTGTGAGAAAAGCCTGGCTCAGGGATTGCTCACTTCCCTTGGGAAAACCAACATTCCCTAATCCTGACTCCCAGGATTTCATGCACAAGTCGAGGAATATTTTTGAAGCCAAAAAAAAAAAAAAAATTGTTGCAGAGAATTCCAGGACGGGAGAGATTGGAAGGGTCCCCTGCGGTCACCAGCAACACCTTGGGGTTTTTTCCTTTTTTCCCCCCTTTTTTTCCCTTTTTTCCCCTTTTTTTTTCCCTTTTCCCCCCTTTTTTCCCCTTTTTTTCCTTTTTTTTTCCCGTTTTTTTTTTTCCTTTTTTTCCTTTTTTCCCCCTTTTTCCCCCTTTCCCCCTTTTCCCCCTTTTTTTTTCCCTTTTTCCCCCTTTTTCCCCCTTTTTTTCCCCTTTTATCCCCTTTTTTTCCTTTTTCCCCCCTTTTTTTTCCCCGTTTTTTCCCCCCGTTTTTTTCCTTTTTTTTTTTTTCCTTTTTTCCCCCGTTTTTTCCCCTTTTTCCCCCAGCTTTTCTGAGGTGGGTGTTCCAGAAATTCCCATAGAAAGAAGCAACCAAGGCAAAACTGACTTTCCAGGCTTGGATTTGGGAGCAGCAGAAAACCTGGCAGAGGGTCTGGTCTCAATGCAGGAAAAGAATTTAATCCACTCAGAAATCAGTCAAATCCCTGCCTCGACCCATCTGGGGCACACAGAAGGTCTCTGTGGCCACGAGCTGGAGCAGATGTCTGAAAAAAGGACGACAAAACTTTATTTCTGTGTGGGACTGTCATGGGTTGTAATGCAGGATGTCACCAGCAGTTTGTGTTCTATCACCGGCTGTTAAAACCAGTTTTAAAAGTGTTTTCTTTATCCCTTCCAGGGGATCTCTGCTGTCCATGGCCCATCCAGGTCACTGCAGGGCTGAGACAATTCCATCAGCCCACGGGGAGATGCTCCACCCAGGGGAGAAGAAGGTGAAGAAGGTGAAGAAGGAGGAAGAAGGAGGTGAAAAAGGAGGAAGAAGAAGGTGAAGAAGAAGGTGAAGAAGGTGAAGAAGGTGAAGAAGGAGGAAGAAGGAGGTGAAGAAGGAGGAAGAAGGTGAAGAAGAAGAAGGTGAAGAAGGAGGAAGAAGGTGAAGAAGGAGGAAGAAGAAGGTGAAGAAGGTGAAGAAGGAGGAAGAAGGAGGTGAAGAAGGAGGAAGAAGGTGAAGAAGGAGGAAGAAGAAGGTGAAGAAGGTGAAGAAGGAGGTGAAGAAGAAGGAGAAAGAAGTTGAAGAAGAAGGTGAAGAAGGTGAAGAAAAAGGTGAAGAAGGAGGAAGAAGGTGAAGAAGGTGAAGAAGGAGGTGAAGAAGAAGGTGAAGAAGGAGGAAGAAGGTGAAGAAAGAGGAAGAAGAAGGTGAAGAAGGAGGAAGAAGGAGGTGAAGAAGGAGGAAGAAGGAGGTGAAGAAGGAGGAAGAAGAAGGTGAAGAAGGAGGAAGAAGAAGGTGAAGAAGGAGGAAGAAGAAGGTGAAGAAGGAGGAAGAAGGAGGTGAAGAAGGAGGAAGAAGAAGGTGAAGAAGGAGGAAGAAGAAGGTGAAGAAGGAGGAAGAAGGAGGTGAAGAAGGAGGAAGAAGGAGGTGAAGAAGGAGGAAGAAGAAGGTGAAGAAGGAGGAAGAAGGAGGTGAAGAAGGAGGAAGAAGGAGGTGAAGAAGGAGGAAGAAGAAGGTGAAGAAGGAGGAAGAAGGAGGTGAAGAAGGAGGAAGAAGGAGGTGAAGAAGGAGGAAGAAGGTGAAGAAAGAGGAAGAAGAAGGTGAAGAAGAAGATGAAGAAGGAGGTGAAGAAGAAGGAGAAAGAAGAAGTTGAAGAAGAAGGTGAAGAAGGTGAAGAAGGAGGAAGTAAAAGGTGAAGAAGGACTTAACCCTTCAAATCCTCCACAATGCTTCACACAAATCACTATATCCTGAAATCTTAAAATCTCAATTTCCACAATTCCAACATCTCCCCCTCTTGTCTGAGCCGTTTGTCTTTGCCTATTGCCACTCCCTGGAGAGGCGGGGAGGAACAGAGACCTGATTTTCCAAACCAAGACACTGAGAAAAGCCCAAATCCAGGTTTTTTTTGAGGCTCATCCCCCAGGCTGTGCCCTGGATAATGATCAGGTTGCTCTGTTTACCCCCAGGAGATGAATTTCAGGAGTGCTTGAGGGAGTAAAACCGGGTTTAGGGGTGGAAGGGCTGGAGGAAGAGCTGGATTTGACAGAAAATTGAGTTGTTTAGAGCAAGGTGTTACTACTTGCCTTGAGGCAAAAACTTTGCTCTGGAGGAAGTTCCATGGAGGAAAAAAAAAAAAAATAAATGAGTGCAGTGACTTCACTCCTCCAAAGTGGAGTCACTGAGCGGGAGAAAAAGTGAAAAACCCCCAGAAATAGATAAATATGTGCTGAAAAAAAAAAAAATAAAAATAATCAGGACTGACAGGAGGAGGAGAGACTCAGGAACTGGGAGCAGGAAAATGTTTTCTGTCATTGGTTCCTGCTTGTTTTCTCCTGGGAAACGGCACTTGGTGGGCGCACTTTGTGAGTAGGATCTCACCAGAGGATCTCTCTTTGAAGCTGTCACTGATTTTTTTATTTTTTCTCCTTCTGTAAACAAGCCCCAAGAGAAGCTGATTCTAGGAGTGAGAGAGAATTTGCTCCTCAGGAAAAAAACCCCAAAAAACCCAAAAACCCCCAAAAAACCAAAAAACCAAAACAAACAAACAAACAGACAAAAAAAAAACCCCAAAAACCAAAAAAACCCAACCAACCAAACAAAAAAAACCAAAAAACCCCCAAAAAACCAAAAAAACCAAACCAAACCAAAAAAACCCAAAACAAAACAAAAACAAAAAACCCCCAAAAAACCCAAAAAACCCCCAAACAAACAAACAAACAAAAAAAACCCAAAAAAATTTTCCCCAAAATAACAAACAAAACCAAAAAACAAAACAAAACAAAACAAACCCAAAACCCCCAAAAAACCCAAAAAAAACCCAAAAAACCCATCACCACCACCACCACCAACAAAAAACACACAAAAAAAAACCCCACAAAAAAAACCCCCAAAAAACCAAAACCAAAACCAAAAAAAAACCTCCAAATAAAACCCAAAAAACAAAAAACCACAAGTTGCTTGAAGGGAAAAAAAAAAAAAAAATCCTCAAAAATATGATTTGTGGCCCGGTTTTTATTTAGATGAGGATGCAGGATAAGAAATCTCTATATTTGGCTTCAATTCTTGGTGGGAAAAAAAAAATAGAAAAAAAAAAAAAAAAAAGGGGGAGAGGGGGGGCATAAGAAAGTGAGGAGCTGAGAAAATTTAGGTCCCAGGCACATCCACAGGAGCCTTTCCAAGATAAATGAAGCAGGACACTGAGCTGGGCTGGGATTTCCAGCCCCAGATGTGGAAGGAGGCTGAGAACACTCCACACAGCTGTGGGATCTGCCAGGGACACTGAGCCTCCCTCTGCAGCAGACAGAAAAAAAAAGGTGGAATTCAATTGCTGGGAGCTCTGTTAGCCCAGACTTGCTCCTGGGAGGCATCAAAAAGTAACTGGAGCTTGGTCTGGGAGATGTTTTCTCCTGGAGACTTTATTAAATTTGCCTCGGCGAACAAGGGGATGGTGCAGGAATCCAGGGAGGATGTCCAGCTAATTGCTGGGGTGGAGGATGAAGAAAAATTGGCTTGTTAGAACTTCTAAACTGGCCAAGAGAGGGAAGCACAGCTCCTGAGTGAAAATCCCCTGGAATCCAGGCTACTGAAGTGCAGTTTGGGTGTCCAGAGGTGCCTCTGGGAGCTTTTCTTTGAGCTGGGAGAAGCCCCCAGGAGCTGAACTCGGGGGGCCTTGAGCTCCTCCTGCATCTTTGGGCAGCAAGAGACAGCCCAGAGCATGTGGGAGACAGGGAAAGGTGGTTTAAATTCCCTAATAAAAATTTGAGGCTTGAAGAGCTTAGAGAATCGTGGAATGGTTTGGATTTGGGAGGGAATTTAAAGATTATCTCATTTCATGGACAGGGACATCTTCCACTATCCCAGGTTGGTCCATGACTCATCCAACCTGGCCTTGGGCATTCCCAAGTGTAGAAGCATCCGTGACTTAGAGGGACAAGGAACTCTGCAGAGCTGAGATATTCTAGAATATGTGGGTTTATTGCAGGGGTTGGGGGTAAAAAGGGCTTTGCCTTCAGCCACCAGCCTGGGCTGGAGGGAAGTGCCAGAGAGAGAGAGAGAAAGAACAAGAGGGTTTGGGGGAAGAAGAGGGGAGTGATGGAGCAAGGGGCAGGGTCAGAGTGCAGGGGGAAGAGCAGGGAAAAGAGAGTGAGGTCTTTGTTACAATCCCTTCTATCTCCTTTTGTGATGAATAATCTAATTTACAGTGACCAACCAGCACAAGACACAAAATCCTATAGAATCTCCACACAGCCTATAAGAACTACTACATTACCGTGTGTTATATTTTAAACTCTAAAAACTCCTCTTTAGACTTTTCTGTTTTGCTGCATTGACCTTTGGATCCCTCAGGCAGCAGAAGGGGATTGTTCAATCCAAAGGGATTCTCCTTCAGCTGCCCAGGCTGTTGTTATCAGGTTCTATAGTCACTAAAACTCAATATCCTACAACTCAAAGTGAGCTTCCATTTCTATTTCGATTACAGGTTTCACATTTTCAGAATCTTTTGCTAAGCAATCATATTTATAAGGTTTCCCTGATTCATCTTTCCCAACACTCAAGGATGGGAATGTTCCCTCATCCCTCACTGTGCCTTCCTTTCACTGGCAGGGAGGTGACACACCTGAGGGTGGAGAAGTCCTGACAGCTTTGGTTTTTCCCAGGATTTGCAGTTTATTCCTGCACAGAACTGGGAATTTGCTCTGACATGGCTCCACCTTTCAGCCTCTTGCAGAGTGTCGTGGTTTGAAAAGCAAAACGAGTGAGAGGCTCCAAGTCAGAGATACAATTTAATAAGAAGAAAGGTAAAAAGGTAAAAATAAAATAAAATCAATGCAATAACACAAAGGAGCACTGCCAGAGTCAGAACACACCCTGAGCAGGGTGGTGGGAGCAGTCCAGGTGAGGGGCTCTTCCTGAAGCAGTGATCCCACAGAAAGGTCTGGGAGCTCTGCTCCTCTGGGAATCCAGTGGCTCAGGGCTGCTTGTCCTGTCCCAAATCCCAGATTCTCTCCAGGTGGGAATGCTTGGCTCCTCCCCCTGGGCATTGGGAGCATCTCCCAATGGGATGAGGAGTCGTGCAGTGGCTCCTTGATGGCCCATTAAACAGAGAGAGCTCCTGGAGGGAGTTCCCTGTGAGTCCTGGGCAAGGCATTGATGGGCCATGAGCAGAAGAGCCCAAAGGAGGGGCCTGGGAAAACACTGCCCCACCTGGTTCCAGCAGCTCATTAAGATAATTTATATAGAATTGATAGAATAAATACTTTGTGCACATCCTGCACTGAAACCCAGGACGCAGAGCCACAGGGAGGAAACTCCCAATGAGGAACACCCTGGTGGTCACCAGAGCTGGGATTGGAACTGGGAATGGTCCATGGAAACAACCCCAGCACGGCGTGGTGGGTGAATTCAGGGAAAGCTGAAGGAGGAACTGGAGAGGAGAGGAGAGGAGAGGAGAGGAGAGGAGAGGAGAGGAGAGGAGAGGAGAGGAGAGGAGAGGAGAGGAGAGGAGAGGAGAGGAGAGGAGAGGAGAGGAGAGGAGAGGAGAGGAGAGGAGAGGAGAGGAGAGGAGAGGAGAGGAGAGGAGAGGAGAGGAGAGGAGAGGAGGAACTGCAGCTATTTTCTCACATTCATAAATCCTGATGCAGGCAGAGGTCCTGGAGGAAGTGGGAGGACCAGACAATCCTGAAGGAGTTCAGGCTCTCCTGTTTGGGCAGCCCCCCAGGGAAGGACTGCTGAAAGAATTTGTTTGGATAATTCCTAAAATAAAGAGACCCTTGAGCCGGAGTGTTGAAGGGAACAGAAATAACAACAGCAGGAATCCTCCCCTTTCCAGAGGGGCTCCTCACAGGATGGATGTGGAACATGCCAGGCTGGGATTTGACCTAAGAAAAGCTTAGAAAAACTTTTTTCCAGCCCTGTGTGGGTGCAGCCATTGGACATGGGGATAGGACTGGTGGTGGATCCCTGTGACAGGGGGGAAAGGATGGGAGAGCTGCCGCTGCCTTTCCATTGAGGATGAGAATTTGAAGTCCCAAAAATCCACCCTGAGAGCTGGGTGCCCACACAGATGGGTGTTGATATCCAAACCTGGTGGTTTGCTCCAGGTGAAAACAGGAATTCTCCTTTCCCAAGGATCCTGTCAGGCCTGGCTTTGTGGAAATGCTGCACCTTGGGAGGTGGGAAGGCATTGGAGACGAGCTCCAGGGTGTTCCCTGGGAAGGGAATTGTTGGGAAAGATGGGACAGGAAAGACTTATGGATATGATTTCATGGTAAGAAATACTGGAGATGTAAAACCTGTGAGTGAAATAGAAATGAAAACCAGTTTTGAGATGTGAGCATGGCAGGCAGGAAGACGGGGATGAGCTGGAGATGGGTTGAAAAGACAGGAAAACAAAAGGACTCAGGAATGTTGCCTTTCCACCTTGGCAAAGGCATCAGGGAACAAGTGCATGAGAAAGGAGTCTGTAGAGTTTAGAATATAAAATGACATGGTGATGTAGGAGTTCTCACAGGCTGCAGGCAAAGTCTGTAGGTTTTGTATCTCACGCCGGTTGGTCACTGTAAATTAGAATATTCAACACAAAAAGAGATAGAATGGATTGGAACAAGAGGATCGCTCTCTTGGCTCTTCTCTGGCTCCTCTTTCGCCCTTCCCCTCCTCTCTTTACTCTCTTGTTCTGACCCTCTGCCCTCTTACCTCACTTGCTATCTCTTACCTCTCTCCCCCTCTCTCCCTCTCTTGCTCCTGTTTTCTCCCCACGTTTTTCCTGCTCCTGCCCCGTTTTTCCCCCTGAGCTCTCTTCTCTCTCTCTCTCCCCATTCTCTCTTTAGGGCTTTGCTCCAGCCCAGGCTGGTGGCTGAAGGCAAAGCCCTCTTTACCCACCACCCTTGGAATAATAAACCCCCGTGTTTCTAGAACATCTCAGCTCTGCAGAGCTCCTTGTCCCTGCCATCCATGGAAAAATTTCTACAGGGAATCCAGCTGGATCTTCCTTGTGCTCAACCAGACCTGCATGGAAAAACCTGGGAGAGCTTTCAGTGGCCTCTTTCTCCTCAGTGCTCAAGGCTGGGCTGGTTTTCATCCTCTTCGTGGCTCAAGTTCCTCTGGGAGCTGCTTCCTGGAGAATTCCAGTCCTGAGGCAGCTGCTGATCCCACAGAGGGGACACCAGGGGCAGCTCTGGTGGGGCCACCAGCAGGAGCAGCTGTCAAAGCAAGCCAGACCCATTGAGAGTTCATGGAATCGTGGAATGGGTTGGTGTAGGAGCATCTGTGGAGGGCAGGGACAAGGAACTCTGCAGAGCTGAGATATTCTTGAAACAAGTGGTTTTATTGCAAGGGTGGTGGGTAAGGAGGGCTTTGTCTTCAGCCACCAGCCTGGGCTGGAGGGAAACCCCCAAAAGAGAAAAAGAGGAGAGAGAGAGAGAAGGTAGAAGAGAGCTAAGGGGTAGAAATTGAGTAAAAGAGTAAGAGAGCAGGGAAAAGAGAGTGAAGATCTTGTTCCAATCCATTCTATCTCTTTTTGTGTTGAATATTCTAATTTACAGTGACCAACCGGCGTGAGATACAAAACCTACAGACTTTGCCTGCAGCCTGTGAGAACTGCTACATCACCATGTCATTTTATATTCTAAACTCTAAAAACTACTTCCTTATGCACTTGTTTTTTTTATGCCTTGGCAGAGTAGAAAAACTACATTCTTGAGTCTTTTTGTTTTCCTGTCCTTCAACCCATCTCCAGCTCATCCCTGTCTTCCTGCCTCCCATGCCTAAATCTCAAAGCTGACTTTCATTTTTATTTTGCTCACAAGTTTTACATCTGCAGTATTTCTTACCAGACAATTATATCTATAAGTCCTTCCTGTCCCATCTTTCCCAACAGGTTGGGTTGGGAGAAACCTTAAAACTCCTCCAGTTCCACTGGACACCTCCCACTGTCCCCAATGTCCAACCTGGCCTTGGGCACTGCCAGGGATCCAGGGGCAGCCACAGCAAATCTGGGAAACCTGTGCCAGGGAAGAATTCCTTCCTAATATCGAGTCTAAACCTTCCCTCTCTCAGTTTGAAGCCGTTATTCCTTGTCCTGTCACTGCAAGCCCTTGGGAAATGTCTCAGATAGTGGGTGCTGAGAACGTGGAATGATGGAATGATGGAATCATGAATGGTTTGGGTTGGAAGGGACCTTAAAACTCATCCCATTCCCACCCCTGCCATGGCAGGGACACCTCCCACTGTCCCCAATGTCCAGCCTGGCCTTGGGCACTGCCAGGCATTTTCTTCTCTGGAAATCCCATCCCAGCCCTTCCATTTCTTTGGAATATCCAAATTCCTTTTGGAATATCCAAGTTCTGCTCTCGTCTCCTGGTTTCTCACCTCCTGGGTCATGGCTGTGTGAACACCTGAGCCTCAGTGTCATTTTTTGGGTTCACCTCAGGTGCTCAGGGAAGGTGAGGGATCCCTTCAGCTCCTCTTCCCAAATTCCTGTGGGTTTATCCTGCGCTTTGTTCAGCTCTGATTCCACAAAAAGACTGGATTTGATCCCCGAGCTCAAGAGCTGCTCTCAATGATCCTGTGGGTCCTTTCCAGCTCAGAATATTTTGCGTTCTCCTCCTTTTTTTTTATTTTTTTCTGCTTTTCCCTGATTGTTCTGCCCCTGAATTGGGTAATTAACGTCTTTTCTTAAAACATTCAGAACGTGAGGCAACACCAGAGCCGCTCTGGCAACCCAAACAAGTGAAAACCCCTGGAAGATTTAATGCCCTTGTTCCTCCTCCCGTGGTAAAATGTCAGGATTTGAGGAGAGAAAATGTTTTCAGCTGTGCACAGAAGGGGTTTGATTTAAGTGACCGCAATTTCAGCCTCTCAATTGTCTTCTCCTTCCCCCTCTCTCTTTCTTTTACCAACAGCCTGGTATCATTTATTTCAAATTCTCCCTGTTTTCGTTGGAATGCAGTTAATTGGCTTGGAAGGACGATAATCTCTTGAAGAAAAACATGCTTAGCATTGGGAGAAAAAAAAAAAAAATCCTTTAAATGTTGGCAGAAAAAGCAGATTATTGGCCAAATTCTTCGAATGCTCCGTTGGGCCAAGCCCTGTTGGAACTGGTTGAGTCCTGCCATCAAAGGGTGATGGTTTTATGATTATTTATGTTGATTATTAATTAATGTATGGCTGTGAGAGTTTAATTAGCCCTGCTCTTGTACAGCCAGGGAATGTTCACAGCAGCAGCACAAACCACACACAATTGGCTGTGTCAGAGTTGGAGCAGGGAAGGAAAAATTCCTGGGTTTCAGGCAAAACCCTTTGGCCCAAGAACCTTTCATCAAATCTGCAGGAATAACTTGTCTGGTTTGGGTTGCCCCCACCCTGGATCCCACAGATCCCCCCCTGGATTGTGGAGAGGCTGAGACGAGGGTTGGGGTTTGTTACGGAACTTGGGGTCAGGGGCTGGAAATGAGGGAGAGGATGGATTTCCATGTTCTTGCCTGGCCACAGGAATTGTCTTGGAGGATGGAGGGGAACAGCAGCAACGTCTCTCAGCCCTGAATCCCAGAATCCCAGGATCACTGAGGGTCAATCCCAGGATCACTGGGGTTGGAATCATGGAATGGTTTGGATTGGAAGGGACCTCAAATCCCACCCAGTGTCACCCCTGCCATGGGCAGGGACACCTCCCACTGTCCCCAGTGTCCAACCTGGCCTTGGGCACTGCCAGGGATCCAGGGGCAGCCACAGCAAATCTGGGAAACCTGTGCCAGGGAAGAATTCCTTCCTAATATCGAGTCTAAACCTTCCCTCTCCCAGTTTGAAGCCGTTATTCCTTGTCCTGTCACTCCAAGCCCTTGGAAAATGTCTCAGATAGTGGGTGCTGAGAACATGGAATCGTGGAATTATGGAATGGTTTGGGTTGGAAGGGACCTTAAAACTCATCCCATTCCCAGCCCTGCCATGGCAGGGACACCTCCCACTGTCCCCAATGTCCAGCCTGGCCTTGGGCACTGCCAGGAATTTCCTTCTCTGGAAATCCCATCCCAGCCCTTCCCCACCCTCACAGGGAAGGATTTTTTCCCAATATCCCATCCATACCCGCCCTCTGGCAGTTTAAAATTCCCCTTTGTCCTGTCCATGCCCTTATAAAAATTCCTTCCCCATCCACATGGAAACATGGAGGAAATAAAAAGATGTTGGGATGAATCAGGGGAGTAGAGTCAGAGAATCCCAGAATGATTTGGGTTGGAAAGAGACTTAGAAATCCTCCAGTTCCACCCCAGCCTGGCTGGAGTTGGGTATGGAAGAAGTGCCCAGATCCTACTGAGAAGGGCACAGCCTTTGCTGGGACAGAGGGGTGGAACTGCCCCAAATTCCTCCTTTTTTAGGGAGAAAATCCCTCCTGGATCTGAAGCCCAGGGGCTGGGAGCAGGTGAGCTCAGTCAGGCCCCCCTGAGGGACACTTTGCTGTCACCCCTGTCCTGACAGGGACAGCTCAGCCAGGATGGGCTGGAGGGACACAGGGAGGTGCTCGAGGAAGGAAAATGAGCAGGAATGGAAGAAAAAGGAACAGGGATTTAGGGGTTTATTATCCCACCCTGTCCAAATGCTCCTGGAGCTCCTTTCATTAAGCTTTTTTTTAAAAAAATGACATCATAAAATAAAGGTGCAGCTTTCCAGGCACTCAAACATCCTCTGGAATGTGAGGCCACCAGCACATCCCCAGGATTCCCAAAATCCACCAGGATTTTCCAAACTGCTGATGTCCTCAGCGATTAAAAAAGAGAATAAAAGAGGTGAAATTAAAAATAAATAAATCTGGGATAGTGGAAGGTGCCCCTGCCCACGGCAAGGGGTTGGAATGAGATGATCTTTAAGGTCCTTTCCAACCCAAACTGTTCCATGATTCCCACTTTTCCCACCTGGGAGAGGAAGGGTTTGTGATGATAAATGGAAGGGAGGAGAAGGAGGAGGAGAAAGAGAAGGAGGAGGAGAAGGAGAAGGAGAAGGGAGAGATTTAGGGTTTTTTTATGGGAAGAGAAGGACAGGGATTTAGGGGTTTGCTCCGGGAAGGGAAGAGAACCGAGATTTAGGGTTTTTTTATGGGAAGAGAAGAGGACAGGGATTTAGGTTTTTTTTTTTATGGGAAGAGAAGGACAGGGATTTAGGAGTTTGTTCCAGGAAGAGAAGGGGACAGGGATTTAGGGGTTTTTTATGGGAAGAGGACAGGGATTTAGGGTTTTTTTATAGGAAAAGAAGAGGACAGGGATTTAGGGGGGTTTAATGGGAAGAGAAGGACAGGGATTTAGGGGTTTGTTCTAGGAAGAGAAGGACAGGGATTTAGGAGTTTGCTCCGGGAATAGAAGAGAACAAGGATTTAGGTTTTTTTTGTTTTGTTTTGTTTTGTTTTTTTTTTTTTTTTTTTTTTTTTAAATGGGAAGAGAAGGGCAGGGGTTTAGGAGTTTGTTCCAGGAAGAGAAAGGGACAGGGATTTAGGGGTTTGTTCCAGGAACAGAAGACAGGGATTTAGGGCTTTATTCCAGAGCACTGGCAGCCAGGCTGTGGAGGAGGAGGGCAGGGAGAGCTGAGCTCACCAGGTTCTTGCAGGGCTTTAGGGGGTTGCTGTGGAGGGAGAGCCTGGGAGAGCTCCTGGGACCTGGCCTGGAGCTCGGGGTGATTTATTAGGAGAGTTCCAGGCTGGGATCAGGACTCCACTGCTGCCTTTCCCTTCCAGAGCTCACAAATCACTGCTGCTCCCTCCCAGAGCCTCCAAAAGTCTGACTGAATCATCCCTAAGGAAACCAACATTTTCTTATTAAGCCTTTGGAAGCAACAAACCGAAAATAAAGCCCAGCAACATCTTGATTTAGCTTTTTTTTAATGAACTGCTGGGAATGTGAATAACGTTTGCTCTCCAACATCCAAAAAGGAGCTGGGACTGTGCCCTGCCTGATTTGCTGAATCATTGCTGGCCTTGGAATGCTGGTTCTGGCACTCTGGGAGGAAGAGGAGGACACTCAGGAGAGGAAGAGGAGATGGTGCAGAAGGGAATTCCAGCAGGGAATGATGTTTCCAGGTGGGGAGGGGGATGTTGAGATGGGCTCAGCTCCATCCTTGCAAAAAGACACCGATAATAAGAGAGACAGACGTAGACGCGACCACTATGGTTAAATTCTACAAAGTCCCTCTATTTCACCTAAAATGGCAGGTTATACACTCTTTCAGAGAGTTCACAAATGCAGACACATTTTCACTGGCACACAGCAGAGGAAAGAATTTAAACACACATTGTTTGGTTCACCCTTAAGGTGGCTAACACCTGCATATTAACAATTCTATTCAATGACCTTCAACACTCTATTACCTTTCCCAAACACTTTAATATCTAATTCTAACTGCGCCTTAATATCTAATTCTAACTGAGAATTTTTTTGCTGTGTCACAGTCCTTGGATCCCAATTTAGGTCTCAGGTTAAGCCTCAGTCAAGGTAGTTCAATATCTATATATAAATCATGTTTTCTTTCCCTAAGAAATTTAGCAACACTTGCAGGCTCTGATAAAAGCAGCTTTGGGACTTTTTTTTTTTTTAATTTTTTTTTTTTTTTTTTTTTTTTTTTTTTTTTTTTTTTTTTTTTTTTTTTGGCACTGGGGTGTGAAGGAACTTTCCCAGTCATGGTTTGGAGCTCTCTGCACATTCCAGAGCTTTCCTTCTGTTCCCACCTTTCCCTGGTAGTCACCTGTGTCCTGCTGCCTGGAAAGGTGTAGAGGTGTCTTGTCTCTGCCTGGGCCAGCCCTGACACCTCGACAGGAAAGGGTTTGGTACCAGGATGAACCTCACCCACCCCTGTGAGTTCTTGTTTGCCCCAAGGAGTGAAGCAACGACAGCAGGAGAGAAAGAGGGAGGCTGTTCAGGGTTAACTGCTGGCTTTATTCATCATTTATTTATTTATCTGCCCCAGCAGACACCCCTCTGCAGAAACAGTGGGGAAAAAAGAGCTCAGGGGGAAAAAGGCAAGAAACCCCCCAAAGTAACACCTTTTATTGGGGGGAGGAACTCAGGGATGGGTTTAACTGGGGACAAGTCAGGGGCTCTCCAGGTAAATGACTCACATTGTAATAAATCAATAACTCTTGGGGTCCTCACTGGAACTTTCCAGACTTTTGGTAGAGACCCCAAAGTGACAGACAAGACCCAGGGGCTGGATGACTTATGATTGACACATAACTGGGGTTGGGGTAAAACCAAAACAGGTGGAACACAGGTGACATGGGGCAAACCATTATAACTTATAAAAATGAACTTAATACAAGGAACAAATACATAGATAAAACTGATAAAACCAAAACCACACCACTACAGAAAGGGAGGGAAAGGGATGGCCTGGAGCAAGTCTGACAGGGCAGGGAGGAGGAAATCCAGGATTTATCCATGTCCAAGGTCATGGAGCAGATCAGGGCTGCTAAAATCCCTCCCAGCTGCTTCTCTTGGTCACATTCCCAACTTTTCCTGTTCCCGTTTGATGGCAATACCAGGGAGACTCTGGGGTTTTTTTTGGGATGGTTTGTCCCAGATTCCTGGAGTGGTTTGGTTTGAAAAAGACCTTTAAAGATCATTTTCTTCCACCCCTGGATGGGCAGGGACACCTCCCACTGTCCCCAATGTCCAACCTGGCCTTGGGCACTGCCAGGGATCCAGGGGCAGCCACAGCAAATCTGGGAAACCTGTGCCAGGGAAGAATTCCTTCCTAATATCGAGTCTAAACCTTCCCTCTCTCAGTTTGAAGCCGTTATTCCTTGTCCTGTCACTGCAAGCCCTTGGGAAATGTCTCTGATAGTGGGTGCTGAGAACGTGGAATGATGGAATGATGGAATTATGGAATCACAAAATCATGGAATTATGGAATGATTTGGGTTTGCAGGGACCTTAAAACTCATCCCATTTCCACCCCTGCCATGGCAGGGACACCTCCCACTGTCCCCAATGTCCAACCTGGCCTTGGGCACTGCCAGGGATCCAGGGAAACTCTCCCAGTGTCTCTCCATCCTCATCCCAAATAATATCTTGCTTAAGTCCAATTTAAATCTGCTTTTTGTCAATCCAGACCTTGGGAAAAATGTCTGTGATCATCTTTTTTAGGAACATCCTTCACACAAGGGAAGTGCAGAAGGTCTCCCTTGGAGCCTTTTCTTTTCCAAACCTCAACTCTCCCATTTTTTAATTTATTAGAGGTGCTCCAGCCTTCCCAATTTCCCAGTGGGATCCTCGATTTTGTGGCCTCCTCTGGAGCATCTAAGAGTGGTTTGGCTTCCCTCAAATAAAAATAATAATAATAAAAAAAAAGTCCCCAGATGATGATTTATAATCAACAAAATTTATTTCAATTCTTCTTGAAATCTGTGGCAAATCCAAGGAGGATCGTAGTAAAAAACAAATATTTTCCCCCCCAAAAAAAAATCACAAGGACGTCGTTAAGATAATTACAACATAATTTGCTCCATATTTGCTCCATCAATTCCAAAGTGGTGTGGTTTTTTTTTTTTTTTTTTTTTTTTTCTTTAAAAAATAAAGAGGGATAAATGGGATAACCAACACAAAACAAACAAACAACAGCAAAAAAAATAATAAAAAAAAAATTAAAAAAAAAATTGAAAAAAGCCCTCATGATTTTTTTTTTAGCCAAATGTTTGGCTGTTGTTAATTAGGGGAATCTGGATTTTCTGGCTGACTTTTGGCTGAATTCCCACAGGGAATAAAGAGCCATATGCCCTTGACTAGGACTAACCTGCCAAAGCCTGGATTTTGTTGCTCAAGGCAATTTAACACCAGAAAAAAAAAGGAAAAATAGAGAGAAAACCACATAAAAAATTCTGATTTCACTCCTGTTTTTTTTTTTTTTTGGAGTAGCACAATGGTTAAAAACTGGGATGGAAGGGATGGGAGCCTGGTAAAGATATTTTTGTTGGGTAAATGGGCTAATTGTGAGCCTCTAAATGAAATAAAAGGCTCTGAAATTCCTTTTAGTCTTTTTTTTTCTAGCCTAGTTTTGTGCCTGGACAAAATTCCTACAAAATCCATTATTTTTATGTACAAATGAACGTAATTTGTGGGCAAAGCTCATTATTTTTATCTCAGATTTTGTCATTTGACCAGTCCAACTGCCTCATCTAAAACTCTGCGCTCGATTTTTTTTCTTCTGGAACACAATTTCTGCGTGGAATTCTTCTGTCCCACTGGGAAATAATTCTTCTGTGCGTTTCTCCAAGGGGGAAAATTGCAACATCACTTAAAAAAATAATAAAAAAATTGCTGTTAACTTCGTTTTATAAAATTGCTGCTGAGTATCCTCAGTTCTTGACAATCCAAGGAAAACAGGCCTGGGAGGTAAAGAAGCAACAATATCCTTGGGAATGAAGGGAATGAAGGGAATGAAGGGAATTAAGGGAATGAAGGGAATTAAGGGAATGAAGGGAATTAAGGGAATTAAGGGAATAAAGGGAATTAAGGGCTCTCCCAACCCCATTCTGGGATTCTGAGTTTCTCCTCTTCCAGTCAGAAGCAACATCCTGTTGGAGTCCAGGGCATCCCTCTGGGTGCTGTGGAAAGTCACAGACCTCAGTAGAGAGGCCTGGAACCCAAAAAAGAGGGTCTGGGGTCTGTGCAGGGGATTTGGGGTCTGTCCAGGAGGGTCTGGGGTCTGTGCAGGGGGTCTGGGGTCTGCCCAGGGGGGTCTGGGGTCTGTCCAGGGGGGTCTGGGGTCTGCCCAGGAGGGTCTGGGGTCTGTGCAGGGGGTCTGGGGTCTGTGCAGGGGGTTTGGGGTCTGCCCAGGGGGTCTGGGGTCTGTCCAGGGGGGTTTGGGGTCTGCCCAGGAGGGTCTGGGGTCTGTGCAGGGGGTCTGGGGTCTGCCCAGGGGGGTTTGCCTGGCACAGAGCCCAGGAGGACACAGGCTTTGATTTTGGTCCATGAGAAAAACATCCAACACAGAGAAGAATTGCAAGTCACAAATGTGTGACAGACAGTGGTGGAGTTATCACTGTGCAGAAGATTTTGTAGTTTGGGATTTTAGAATGCAGATGCAAAGGGACAAGGTGGAGATTTCAGGGCGGTGCCCTGGGCTCTTCTCCTTCTCCCTTGGCCTCCATCTCCTGCAGTGACGTGGGCACAAAGGAGTTTCAGTGGGTTGGGGCAGAGTAGAAATGACTCTGTTAGTGCAGGTGACAGACATTGCTATGGAATGGTCAATAATAACCACGGAATTATCTGTATAAAGGCACAGTGACCTCCCATCACGGGGCAGTCACATCGTGTCCAGGCTGCTGTGAACACCTTGGCCAGACACAGAGAATTGTAAGATCAGAATTAATAAACAACGTGAGAAACCAAGAAAACCAAGACCTTGAGACTCCTCATCATTCTCACACAGCACCAAACAGAGAGACACAGAGTCAGACTCAAATCCTTCAGAGGTCAAGAGGGAAAATCACTCCCTTCGTGCCCACACGAGCCACCAGCTTTGGAATCTCAGGTGAGAAACAACCAGATTAAACCCTGAGAATATCTCAATATTTAAACAGACCCCTCATCAAACATCACAAGGACTCTCTTGTTCCAAGAGTTCATCTTTCCACGTGGCCACTGGAATAACTCAAAGGAGCTCCAGGTTGTGCTGGGGGAATATTAAAAGTTGGATTTGTTGTTCCAAAGCAGCTGCCAAACCTCTCCTGGGCTCACCCAAACTTTCCCCTCTGTTTACCTGCTCTGAAGGGCTTCCCACGCTTAGAAACTCCCACTGGGATAAACATTCCTTGGGGAGGTTCCCAACCAGCCCAGGAGGAGATTCCCAAATATCCCTTGAGGAGATTCCCAACCACCACTTGAGGACATTCCCAACCCATCTTGAGGGGACTTCCAAACATCCCTGGAAGAGATTCCCAAATATCTCTGGAGAAGATTCCCAATCAACACCTGAGATAGATTCCCAGTCTATCTTGGGGAGACTTCCAAACATCCCTGAGGAGATTCCCAAAGACCTCTTGAGGAGATTCCCAACCCATCTTGAGGAGACTTCTAAACATCCCTTGAGGAGATCCCCAAATATCCCCTGAGGAGATTCCCAAAGACCTCTTGAGGAGATTCCCAAGGATCTTAAGGAGATTCCCAAACATCCCTTGAGGAGATTCCTAAACATCTTTGGAGAAGATTCCCAAAGATCTCTTGAGGAAATTCCCAAGGATCTTAAGGAGACTTCCAAACATCCCTTGAGGAGATTCCCAAAGACCTCTTGAGGAGATTCCCAAGGATCTTAAGGAGACTTCCAAACATTCCTTGAGGAGATTTCCAAACATCCCTGGAGAAGATTCCTAACCACCTCTTGAAGAGATTCCCAACCCCCACTTGAGGAGATTCCCAATCTGTCTTGAGGAGACTTCCAAACATTCCTTGAGGAGATTCCTAAACATCCCTGGAGAAGATGCCTAAATATCCCTTGAGGAGATTCCTAAACATCCCCTGAGGAGATGCCCAAATATCCCTTGAGGAGATTCCCAAACATCCCTGGAGGAGATTCCCAAAGACCTTTTGAGGAGATTCCCAAAGTATTTTAAGGAGACTTCCAAATATCCCTTGAGGAGATTCCCAAACATCCCTTGAGGAGACTTCCAAACATCCCTTGAGGAGATTTCCAAATATCCCTTGAGGAGATTCCCAAAGACCTTTTGAGGAGATTCCCAGGGTATCTTAAGGAGACTTCCAAATATCCCTTGAGGAGATTTCCAAACATCCGTGGAGAAGATTCCTAACCCCCACTTGAGGAGATTCCCAATCTGTCTTGAGGAGACTTCCAAACATCCCTTGAGGAGATTCCCAACCAGCAATGAGGGGATTCCCAGACCATCTTGAGGAGACTTCCAAACATTCCTTGAGGAGATTCCCAAACATCCCTGGAGAAGATTCCCAAATATCCCTTGAGGAGATTCCCAAAGACCTCTTGAGGAGATTCCCAAGGTATCTTAAGGAGACTTCCAAGCATTCCTTGAGGAGATTTCCAAATATCCCTGGAGAAGATTCCCAAATATCCCCTGAGGAGATTCCCAAACATCCCCTGAGGAGTTTTCCCAAATATCCCTGGAGAAGATTCCCAATCACCACCTGAGGAGATTCCCAATCTGTCTTGAGGAGACTTCCAAACATCCCTTGAGGAGATTCCTAAATATCCCTTGAGGAGATTCCCAGCCAGCAATGAGGCGATTCCCAACCCATCTTGAGGAGACTTCCAAACATCCCTTGAGGAGATTCCCAAATATCCTTGGAGAAGATTCCCAAATATCCCTTGAGGAGATTCCCAAACATCACTTGAGGAGATTCCCAAATATCCCTTGAGGAGATTCCCAAAGACCTTTTGAGGAGATTCCTAAAGTATTTTAAGGAGACTTCCAAATATCCCTTGAGGAAATTTCCAAACATCCCTGGAGAAGATTCCCAAACATCCCTTGAGGAGATTCCCAAACATCCCTTGAGGGGATTCCCAAATATCACTTGAAGGAATTCCCAACTTATCTTAAAGAGACCCTCAAAGCTCCCTGGAGGAGATTTCCATTGTTGGGATAAGAACGGCCTCAGTTCCAGGTGCGTCAACTCAGTCCTGGATTAATTCAGGACTTTTTAGCTCTGAAGATTTAGGCCAGGTCTGTTTATTTTATTTTATTTTATTTTATTTTATTTTATTTTGTTTTGTTTTGTTTTGTTTTGTTTTGTTTCGTTTCGTTTTGTTTCGTTTCATTTCATTTTGTTTTGTTTCGTTTCATTTTGTTTCATTTTGTTTTGTTTTGTTTCATTTCATTTTGTTTCATTTTGTTTTGTTTCATTTTGTTTCATTTCATGTTTCTTTCACTGCCAGCAATGGAATTCTGGGGGAGTTCAATACCTTGGAAATTTCTGACAGGTTTGTTTCAAAAGGTTGCAGTGTGGCTTCCATTAAAAAAAAAAAAAATCATTAAAAATTAATTTATGCAGCCATTTATGTGATTAACCCAGTGGTTTGTGATTGATATTACTGATATTTGTAATGATTTTAAGAAAATTTAATTATATTCTATAAATTAGGGTGACCGGAGGCTTTGGAAATTTAAAATATATCTTGAATTTTCTCTCCTAAAGAAAAAAATAAAGTGTATTCCAAGAAATCAGCAAAATCAGGAAGTTTAGAGAGTGGAAAAGACTTTGCAAAATTGATTTTTTTTTGGGAGTATTGTTATTTACAGTCTTTATTTTTTACAGCATGCTTTGCATAAAATAATTACACTTTAAATCATTTTTAATTTTGAGGGAAGAGCAGGGTGAAAAATAGGATTTTTTAAATTGATTAATTTTAATAAATCCTCAACAGAGATAAGAAATAACAGCTTTATTTGGCATTGCAGACAGCAAACAATTCTCCTAAACAGCGGCACAGCAGGACACACAAACATCCCCAACCACGGGACAATTCCCTGGAAAAAATCAGCTCCTTTTTATTTTACTTTAAAACAGGATCTTCCAAATTATAAAACATCCCCAGTTAAACCCCATGAAAGTGATGGAACTGGGATATTCCTCACAGATAAAAGGGTTTAGGTGATTAATTTAGACCAATTAAGCAATGAGGGGTTTGGGGCCAAGCTGATTTTCATCATTTTTGATGTTGTGCAGCTCCAGAATTCAGGAGTTTTCTGGGATGGGAACAGGGAGCTGTGCCCTAAAATGGGATTCTGGATGTTCAGGCTGGAGAGGAGAAGCTCCAGGGAGAGCTCAGAGCACCTAAAGGGGCTCCAGGAGAGGGACTGGGGACAAGGGATGGAGGGACAGTGATGCCTGAAGTTTTCTCTTTGCTGTATTTCAGGTGTCTGTGGTGGCCAGGGGGGCAGCTCTGAGCTCACAGTCAGTGTCACTCAGCTCTGCACACAGCAGGGACACAAAACAAATCCTTTTCCTGCTGCACACCAAGGACAACTGGGACAAGTGTTCAGGCCCAAGAGCACAACCAAGGCTGGGCTGAGGAGAGAAAACAAGAAGGATGGGACTGCACCACCTGGGGCTGGGATTGGACAATTCAACCCCAAGGTGCAAATGGACCAAAACTTAGAAAAGTGTGAGACCTCCTGACCAGGTGTCCATTTTGTGTCCATTTTGTGACCATTTTGTGACCATTTTGTGTCCATTTTGTGTCCATTTTGGGTCCATTTTGTGTCCATTTTGTGTCCATTTTGGGTCCATTTTGTGTCCATTTTGGGTCCATTTTGGGTTCATTTTGTGACCATTTTTTTACCATTGTGGGACCATTTTGGGGTCTATTTTGGGTCCATTTTGGGTCCATTTTATGTCCATTTTGTGACCATTTTGTGACCATTTTGTGTCCATTTTGGGTCCACCTTGGGTGTAGCCCTGTCCAGGCTCTTGTCCTGCCCAAGGTGGAACCTTAAAGGCCTTTCAATAAATCTCTCCTTTATTCTCCAGCTCTGTCCAGTCTCTGTTCCAGCTCAGCCTTCCCAAGGCCTGCAGGGACAGGACACAGGGAATGTTTTCCAAGTGCCAGAGGGCAGGGCTGGGTGGGATCTTGGGCAGGAATTGTTCCCTGGGAGGGTGGGCAGGCCCTGGAATAGAATTCCCAGATATGCTGTGGCTGCCCCTGGATCCCTGGCAGTGCCCAAGGCCAGGTTGGACATTGGGGACAGTGGGAGGTGTCCCTGCCATGGCAGAGATGGGGATAGGATGATCCTTAAAATTCCTTTCACCCCAAATCAGTCCACGATTCCATGAAAATCTGGTTTGCATAATCTCTTCCAGAGTGTCAGGAAAGTCCTTGGATGAGGAGGAAAGTTTTTTTTTAAGTGCCTGGAGGAAAATCCAGAAGGAATTAAACCAGGATCCTTAATTTTTCTACAAAATAACAGACTCAGTTTCACCCCTCCATTACCAGCACAGCTGTAATTGTGTTTTGAACAGTCAATGCAAACAAAAAACTCCTCAACACCTGGACTAATGAATCCCAGGAAGGCTCTGAAGTGTCCCAGGTGCACTTGGACAGACAACGAGGATTCTGCTGCTCATTGATTTGTTTCACGCAGCTGTTGATGCTCCAGGACAAACCCTCTGCCAGTGGAGGCACCAGAATCACACAAAGACTCCCTGGAGATCCCAGATCAAGCAATTCTGGGATTTTTATTTTTATTTGCCCAGGTTTTCAAGCTGTAGATTTTTAATCCCATAAATTTTATCCCATAAACACTCCTGGCAAAGAAATGAAGAGCCCCAGCACCTGGAGCTGAGAGCTCTTCAAAAGATTATTATTAATTTGTCAAGTGTTTCATCACCTCTGAGGGAGCTGAAGGCTCATGGAAGAAAAAGCCTAAAAACTGGTGGATCTTGGGTTTTATGGTTTCTCTCACTTGAGATTTCAAGGCTGGTGGTTCTGGTGGGTCCAAGGGAGTGTTTTTCCCTCCTTGACCTCTGAAGGATTTGAGTTTTGAGTCTGAGTCTGTGTCTCTGTCTTTGTGCTTGGTGTGAGAATGATGAGGAGTCTCAAGGTCTTGGTTTTCTTGGATTCTCACGTTGGTTTTTATTTTTTTATCTTACAATTCTCTGTGTCCCCCAAGGTGTTCACAGCAGCCTGGACACGATGTGACTGCCCCGTGATGGGAGGTCACTGTGCCTTTATACAGATAATTCCGTGGTTATTATTGACCATTCCATACCAATGTCTGTCACCTGCACTAACAGAGTCATTTCTACTCTGCCCCAACCCACTGAAACTCCCCTGTGCCCACGTCACTGCAGGAGATGGAGGCCAAGGGAGAAGGAGAAGAACTCAGGGTTCCACCCTAATTCCACCATCTTGTCCCTTTGCATCTAAAAATCCCAAAACTACAAAATCTTCTGCACAGTGATAACTCCACCACTGTCTGTCACACATTTGTGACTTGCAATTCTTCTCTGTGTTGGATGTTTTTCTCATGGACCAAAATCAAAGCCTGTGTCTCCCTGGGCTCTGTGCCAGGGAAACCCCCCTGGGCAGACCCCAGACCCCCCTGGACAGACCCCAGACCCCCTGGACAGACCCCAGACCCCCCTGGGCAGACCCCAGACCCTCCTGGACAGACCCCAGACCCCCCTGGGCAGACCCCAGACCCTCCTGGACAGACCCCAGACCCCCCTGGGCAGACCCCAGACCCCCCTGGACAGACCCCAGACCCTCCTGGACAGACCCCAAACCCCCTGCACAGACCCCAGACCCTCCTGGACAGACCCCAAACCCCCTGCACAGACCCCAGACCCCCCTGGGCAGACCCCAAACCCCCCTGGGCAGACCCCAGACCCCCCTGGACAGACCCCAGACCCTCTTTCTCGGGTCCCAGGCCTGTCTACCAAGGCCTGTGACTTTCCAGGGCGCCCAGAGGGATGTCCTGGACTCCACCAGTGGAAAGCAAAGGTGGATCTGTTTAAAGCGGATTTTAGGAGAACTAACAGGACCCCCAGATTTGCTGTGACTGCCCCTGGATCCCTGAAATGTCCCAGGCCAGGTTGGACACTGGGGTTTGGAGCAGCCTGGGACAGTGGGAGGTGTCCCTGCCATGGCAGGGGTGGAATGGGATGATCTTTAACATCCCTCCCACCCCATTCAGTGATTCCATGACTCCAGTGATGATTAAATCCCAAATTATGGTTTGTGTGAGTGTGTTTGGGTGGATTTCAACTACAGAGAATAAAATTATCTCCCAGCCTGAGGAAAATCCAAAGCTTTTTTCCACCCTCTGGAATAACTGGGATGAGGAATTACTTCACAAAAACAGGGCAGAATTCAAAGTGAAAATAAAGAAGTTCCTTTGTGTGTCGAGATGTTTCTCCAGCTGCAGCTGCAGAGTCCCAGGAGATGTTCCTTGTCCTGCTGAAGAGGATGAGGAATTCAGGACACAAACCTGGGGCCAGAGCAGAGCTGGGTCTGTGCCCACTGCCCACATTTTACTGTTAGTGAGGGCTGGAACTGGTTTGGATCTCCCAGAGCTCTCCCACAGCAGAGGGAAAATCTCCCTGGACCAGCCCTGACTGAGGGGGGACACTGATGGCCTGGGAAGGCTGAGCTGGAACAGAGACTGGACAGAGCTGGAGAATAAAGGAGAGATTTATTAAAAAGCCTTTAAGGATCCACCTTGGGCAGGACAAGAGCCTGGCCAGGGCTACACCCAAGGTGGACACAAAATGGGCACAAAATGGGCACAGAATGGGCACAGAATGGACACAAAATAGACAGAAAATGGATCCAAAATGGTCACAAAAGGGACCCAAAATGGACCCAAAATGGTCCCAAAAATGGACACAAAATGGACCTAAAAATGGTCACAAAATGGTCACAAAATGGTCACAAAATGGACAAAAAATAGACCTAAAAATGGGCACAAAATGGACACAGTATGGACACAGAATGGACACAAAATTGAGACAAAATGGTCACAAAATGGACACAGAATGGTCACAACATGGATCCAAAATGGAACCCAAAATGGTTCCAAAACGATCCCAAAAATGGTCACAAAATGGACACAAAATGGTCACAAAATGGTCACAAAATGGACAAAAAATGGACACAAAATGGTCACAAAATTGAGACAAAATGGTCACAAAATGGACACAGAATGGACACAACATGGATCCAAAATGGGCACAAAATGGTCAAAAAATGGTCCCAAAATGGTCCCAAAATGGACCCAAAATGGACACAAAATGGACACAAAATGGACACAAAATGGTCACAAAATGGACACAAAATGGTCACAAAATGGTCACAAAATGGTCACAAAATGGACCCAAAATGGACACACAATGGACACCTGGTCAGGAGGTCTCACACTTTTCTAAGTTTTGGTCCATTTGCCCCTTGGGGTTGAATTGTCCAATCCCAGCCCCAGGTGGTGCAGTCCCATCCTTCTTGTTTTCTCTCCTCAGCCCAGCCTTGGTTGTGCTTTTGGGCCTGAACACTTGTCCCAGTTGTCCTTGGTGTGCAGCAGGAAAAGGATTTGTTTTGTGTCCCTGCTGTGTGCAGAGCTGAGTGACACTGACTGGGAGCTCAGAGCTGCTCCCCTGGGCACCACAGACACATCAAATACAGCAAAGAGAAAACTTCAGGCACCAACACAGGAGGTGCTGGAGTGGGATTAACACCAGGAGAATCTGCTGGAGATGGGATTTGTTCACAGGAGGATGCAGCTTCCAACAAAATCCCTGAGTGGTTCTGGAAGGCAAAGTCAGGTTCATAGGAGATCTACAAGCAAATCCTGAGGAGATAAAACCAGCGCTCTTGTGATTTTTGGCTTCTTTCCTTTTTTTTTTTTTTTTTTTTTTTTTTCTGCCTCTTTTCCCAGTTTTCAGATGTTTCTGGGCACTGTCCAGCAATTCATTCCTCACATCTGTTCATGGTTCATCTACATCCCTTCCTTTTCCTCTTGCACTCCTTTCTTTTTTTTTATATTTTTCTCCATTTCCCCCCTCAGTTCCTGATTCTGCTTCCAACTAATTCCCTTTTTTCCTCTATGGTGATTTTTTTTTTCCTCTAGGCTTGGTCTCTCCAAGATTTCCTCATGTAATAACTGAAGGTAAAGATTCGATACCAGTTTCCATGGAGTTCCTTCTTCTTCTGGAATTCTTTGCTCCCTCTTCCCCAGAAATCAGCTTTTCAAATTCCTTAGGAACACCCAGGAATTCTCTTTCCCTGAGATGTGTCCAGCCACCAGAGGAAAATGTTACCTGCTGTTTTCCACCCTGGATTTCAAGGAAAGAAAATCCAGCAGGGAACATTTTGCTCTTGTATTTTATTCACTTTGATTAATTCAGTGTTTTCCTTGCACGTTTTGCTCTGGAAGCTCCCAGGAATGATGAGGTTGGGCCAGTTTTTTTCAGGATCACAAAACAATTTGAGCTCATGGATCATCCATTCCCACCTCCTTCCATGGGCAGGGACACTCCACAAAATCCCAATTCCCTCCAATCCCAATTCCCTCCTCCTTCCACCACGAGGATCCATCCCTGTTGGTTTTCCCAAATGTTCTCCAAGATGTTCCTCCATTGGGTTCCTCTTTAAAGAAGAGAGGTTTGAGAATTGGGATTTGCAGAGTTGGGATTTACAGAGTTGGGATTTGAAGTGTGGGGATTTACAGAGCTGAGATTCAGAGAGTTGGGATTTATAGAGTTGGGATTTAGTGTGGGGATTTACAGAGCTGGGATTTACAGAGCTGGGATTTACAGAGCTGGGATTAATGTGGAGATTTACAGATCTGGGGTTTACAGAGTTGAGATTTGCAGAGCTGGGGTTTAGTGTGGGGATTTGTAGAGTTGGGATTTACGGAGTTGGGATTTACAGAGTTGGGAATTGAATTGTGGGGATTTACAGGGCTGGGATTTACAGAGTTGGGATTTAGTGTGCAGGTTTACAGAGTTGGGATTTGGAGAGTTGGGATTTGCAGGGTTGGGATTTACAGAATTGAGATTCACAGAGTGAATTTATAGAGTTTGGATTTATAGAGCTGGGATTTTCAGTGCTGGGTTTTGCAGTGTGGGGATTTACAGAGCTGGGATTTACAGAGCTGGGATTTACAGAGTTGGGATTTACAGAGTTGGGATTTACAGAGCTGGGATTTACAGAGCTGGGATTTACAGAGTTGGGATTTACAGAGTTGGGAATTGAATTGTGGGGATTTACAGGGCTGGGATTTACAGAGTTGGGATTTAGTGTGCAGGTTTACAGAGTTGGGATTCGCAGAGTTGGGATTTGCAATGTGGGGATTTACAAAATCGGGATTTACAGAGCTGGGATTTTCAGAGGTGGGATTTATGGAGTTGAGATTTACAGAGTTGGGATTAGCAGTGTGGGGATTTGCAGATCTGAGGGTTACAGAGTTGAGATTTACAGAGTTGGGATTTAGTGTGGGGATTTACAGAGGTGGGGTTCACAGAGTTAGAATTTGCAGTGTGGGGATTTACAGAGTTGGGATTTGCAGTGTGGGGATTTACAGAGTTGGGATTTGCAGAGTTGGGATTTGCAGAATTGAGATTTAGTGTGGAGATTTACAGAGTTGGGATTCACAGAGTTAGAATTTGCAGAGTTGGGATTTGCAGAGCAAATGGAACACTGGATTCTTCAGGGAGAGGGGAATTAAAAACTCCTGGCTAAAGCGAGGTTGAAAATCCTTCCCTGCTGGGTGGAATTTGTGGCCTCCCCAGTGCAGGGATGTTGTTTTTAGGTGACAATTTCTGCCTCTTGTCCCTTCATCTTTTCTGATTTTTGGGGGGCCTCTTCTCGTTCCATTTTCCTCATGGTTTATTTTTATATAATTTATAAAAATTTCTTCATCTATTTTGTAATATATTTATTACATATATATAAATTATATTATAAATATTATATTTATATTGTATATATTATATATTTTATATTATATATATTATATTATTATATATATTATATATTATTTATTGTATTATATAATTATTTATTATTATACTATATTATATTATTTTGTATTATATTATATATTATATAATATACATAATATTATATTATATTATATTATATCATATTATATATAATTTATAATATATAAACTATATTTTTATTATATATATTTATATATTTATAATATAAATATATAATATATATCCTATATATTATATATAATATAATATATTATATTGTGTATATTATATTTCTATTATATATAATATTTACATTGTTATATATTTATATAATATATATTGTATATATTATATTATAAGTATATATCTATATTGTATATATTATATTTATGTTATATATATATAATTTTATTATTATCTCATATATTCCCCCACTCACACTGGCTTTCCAGTCCTCCCCACCATGTTTGGTTTTTTTTCCAGCAAAAACACCCAAATTTAATTAAAAGTTCATTTCTTTCACCTTGATTCCAGAGCTCTGGGAGAAGGAAAGTGAATTTATTCCATCCCTAAGGGAAGGAGGTGCTTTAGCATCCTGTTCACCCAGTCAGGGATGAGATTTTTGGGAATTATTGTGTGCTGGAAACTGGGAGATGCTTAAAAATATTCCCAAACCTGGGAAATCTGGGTTATTTCCTATCACTTATCAATCTTCCCTGTCATTCCAAGAGTTTTGTGCCAACCCCTGGATCATTCCCAGGCCCTTCTTTTCCCTTCTATTTTCCTTCCCACAGCCTTCATGAAGTGTCATGTCAAACTCACCCAATTCCTTCAGCCAAAAACACAAACAAACCCCAAATAGGATTTTAAAAAAGAGGAAAAAAAAAAAAAAACCAAAACAGGAATATTTTGACTGCCCTAAAGTGAAACATTCCCTTTTTTTTTTAATATATTTTTTTTTCTTTGCAATTCCCAGTAACAAACAGCTCTGAGCGAGCCTGGATTTAATTTCAAATAAAACTGAGTTTTTTTTTTTCCCTTGGGATCAAATCCAACATCTCCCCTCGACCTCTGGGGTTTTCCAGCCTCAGTGTTTGGGTTTGCTGCAAATAAATAAATACAGGAAAAAGTTCCTTTTTCAGCTGGATTGGAAGTGATGAGAGGATTTGATGGGACCTGCTGGATCACTGGAGTGTCAGGAATGTGCTGCTTGTCCCAGGGGATGAGGCACTGCAGAGCCCTGAAGAATTAAGGAAAAATTAAGGAAAAATTAAGGAAAAATTAAGGAAAAATCCCCATTTATTCCAGCCTAATATTCCCAGTCATCCCAACATTGTCTCTTTAAATTCATGGGGAATATATTTTATTTTCCATGTCGTTATCAAATGATGGGTTTCCATCCTTTTATCCATCTTAATTTGGGAAAAAAAAATTAATTTGGGAAAAAGTAAAGAACCATCCTGGCTGAGAACTACTTAATAATAATTAGTAATATTTCGTAATAATTTAGTAATAATTCCACAGAAATTCAGCACCCGAAAAACTAATTAAAGTTCCACATCATTGCCTTCAAATTTCTACATTATTTTAAAAGCCACTCAAACGTTTGGGTACTTCCTTTATTTTTAGAAACAGCCATAAATCAAATTATTATATATATAAATATAATATAATATAATATAATATAATATAATATAATATAATATAATATGATATGATATAATACAATACAATACAATATAATATAATATAATATAATATAATATAATATAATATAATATGATATAATACAATACAATAAAATATAATATAATATAATATAATATAATATAATATAATATATATTATTATAGTTATCAAGTTATTCATAGAGGGAAGACAGACACAGCTTCTTTTTTTTTAAAAAAATAATAATTATTATTAATAATATTATTTTGTCCCAGCTGGAATCAGATCCCACATTTTCCCTGCAGAGAGAGACAATACAGAAAGTTTTCCCCCTGAAATCCATGATTTAAGAGATGCTCTGCCCTCCTCCTGATCTTCAAGGATCCCCATTCCAGGTTGTTCTTTATTTCCTTGCAATTCCCAAGGGATTGTTTTCCCTATTTTTAAGCACTTTTTCAATATATAAATATTATATATTATTCAATATTATTCAAGAATAATATTCCTAAACATTAAAAGCATTATTAAATCACATTTTTCTTGCTCTTTCAGGTGTGTTTTTCTGTGTTTTTCGGGACCATCTTTTACATCCTTGAGATGAGAACAAAATTCCCTAATCCAGGACAAGGAGTCAATGGGAATTGCTGGAATAACCAAAATTCTGGGCAGTTCATGAACCCTTTCAGCCACCAGGATTGTCCACAACCTCAGGAGAGCACCAGATCCTTCCCAAAGCCTGGAGATAACTCTGGGATGATCCCAATGGGAATCATGTCCAGCCTCCAGGATGTCCCAAACTCTCTCAAGGGACTCCAGGAGAGGAAGAGCTGAAATAAAAGAAGGTCAGGTTGTCTTGGCAAAAGTGTAACTCCCTGCCCAGAAAATCCTAAAGCTCCGAGGACTTCGCCTCCAAGGAGATGTTGGTTGACATCCTGCATTCCCAAGTGTAGAATTTTTTCCGTGGATGGTGGGGACAAGGAGCTCTGCAGAGCTGAGATGTTCTAGAAACACGGGGGTTTATTATTCCAAGGGTGGTGGGTAAAGAGGGCTTTGCCTTCAGCCACCAGCCTGGGCTGGAGCAAAGCCCTAAAGAGAGAATGGGGAGAGGGAAAGGGAAGGGAAGGGAAGGGAAGGGAAGGGAAGGGAAGGGAAGGGAAGGGAAGGGAAGGGAAGGGAAGGGAAGGGAAGGGAAGGGAAGGGAAGGGAAGGGAAGGGAAGGGAAGGGAAGGGAAGGGAAGGGAAGGGAAGGGAAGGGAAGGGAAGGGAAGGGAAGGGAAGGGAAGGGAAGGGAAGGGAAGGGAAGGGAAGGGAAGGGAAGGGAAGGGAAGGGAAGGGAAGGGAAGGGAAGGGAAGGGAAGAGAAGAGAAGAGAAGAGAAGAGAAGAGAAGAGAAGAGAAGAGAAGAGAAGAGAAGAGAAGAGAAGAGAAGAGAAGAGAAGAGAAGAGAAGAGAAGAGAAGAGAAGAGAAGAGAAGAGAGTAGGGGGGAAAAGGGGAGAGGTAAGAGGGCAGAGGGGCAGAACAAGAGAGTAAAGAGAGGAGGGGAAGGGCGAAAGAGGAGCCAGAGAAGAGAAGAGCCAAGAGAGCGATCACCTTGTTCCAATCCATTCTATCTCTTTTTGTGTTGAATATTCTAATTTACAGTGACCAACCGGCGTGAGATACAAAACCTACAGACTTTGCCTGCAGCCTGTGAGAACTGCTACATCGCCATGTCATTTTATATTCTAAACTCTGCAGACTCCTTCCTCATGCCCTTGTTCCCTGATGCCTTTGCAGAATAGAAAGGCAACATTCCTGAGTCTTTTTGTTTTTCGGACTTTTCAACCCATCTCCAGCTCATCATTTCGAAACTGGCTTTCATTTCTATTTCACTCACAGGTTTTACATCTGCAGTATTTCTTACCATGAAATCATATCCATAAGTCCTTCCTGTCCCATCTCTCCCCACACCCAAGGTTGTGGGTGGGATTGGGATCCAGCTGGACGTTCTGGAAATAACTGAGCAGTGACAAAAGCTCCCCAAAAAGCAGCAGGAATTTGTCCCCTCTCTCCCACTCTGCCATAGCACAGAGGGTGACAAACACTGGGACACTTCTCTTGAAGTTCATCCCTAGGGAATCATCCTGCTAAAAAAAAATAACTCTCCCAGGAAGGAAAGGTCTGCTCTTGTCTTTGTTATGGAACAGGAATAAACTGAGCTCTTTATTCCCCCTGCTGAAATTCCTGTGGTTATTTTAGACCTTTGGTAATGAGATCCATCCTGAGGATTCCAGGAGTGATAAAATGCTCAGATGCCACCGGCACAAATTTGGGTCTCTCCTCCTTTTAAAGTTCATCAAAGGCGTGAAAAAAAAAAAAAGGAAAACTGGCTGCAGTTTTATTTTATAAAATATTTATAATATATTTTATAATATATATATTTATAATATAATATATATTTAATATATATTTTATCTATTTATATTTTTATATAAATAATATATAATTTTATTTTTAATATATTTTTAAATACGTATATTTTAATATATATTATAATATATTTGATATATATTTATAATATATATTAATATATCTTTAATATATTTTCATATATATTCGTATATATTTATATTTTTATATAAATAATATATAAATTTATATTTTAATATTATTAATATATATTATAATATATTTTACATATTTATAATATTTATTAATACATATTAATATATATTAATATATATTAATATATATTAATATATATTTGTATTTTATAAAAATAATATATAGTTTTATATTTCAATATCTTTTAAAATATATATTTTATAATATATTTGATATATATTTATAATATTTATTAATATATATTCTAATATATTAATATATATTTATATTTTTATATAAATAATATATAAATTTATATTTTAATATATTTTAAATATATATATTGATATATATATTATAATATATATAACCTATATATAACCTTTTATAATATATACAACATATTTTATAATATATTTATAATATTTTTATATAATTTTATTATTATTTCATATATTTCCCCACCCAGTTCTGCTCTCAGGAACTCTGACAGGGTGGAATTTCTGTTCCTTCTGTGCAGGATCTGCTGGAAAACTCAGGCATGGAAACCCTCTGGAAGAAGGAATTTCTGCCAGTTCCAAGGGCTGTGCTTTTCCAGCACCAGGTGTTCCAATATTATTGGAATTATAGTCTTTATTCAACATTTTTAATCTATTGAAGTAGCTTTTATATTACCAGAATTTCAAGAGTTGGGCACTTAAAAAAAAAAAAAAAAAGCAAAAAGCTTTGGTTCCAAGTGGACAGTCCAAATTATTCCAGTGGAAAAGGAACATGTTTTAAGACAATAAAAAAAATTTCCTTATTTCCCCATCAGTCAGGATGGGAAAAGCACCAGAGTGACCCAGATCTCCAAGTGAGAAAGAGACAACTCTTAAAAATCAAGATTTTAGAATTCAGGATTCTGATATCAATTATGAGTTTGTCTCATGGACTCATGGAATGGTTTGGAAGAAACCATCTGCCTCTGGAAGAAGGAATTTCCACCAGTTCCAAGGGCTGTGCTTTTCCAGCACCAGGTGTTCCAATATTATTGGAATTATAGTCTTTATTCAACATTTTTAATCTATTGAAGTAGCTTTTATATTAACAAAATTTCAAGAGTTGGGCACTTAAAAAAAAAAAAAAAGCAAAAAGCTTTGGTTCCAAGTGGACAGTCCAAATTATTCCAATGGAAATGGAACATGTTGTAAGACAAAAATAATTCCTTATTTCCCCATCGGTCAGGAGTGACCCAGGTCTCCAAGTGATGAAGAGACAACTCTTAAAAATCAAGATTTTAGAATCAGACATTCTGATATCAATTACCAGTTCGATCACTGTGGCAGGGATTGGATCCAGACTGGAGGAAAGTGAAGATCCAGCTGGGAAATGTTCCTGGGATCATCCAGAGCCCAAGAAAATGTTCAGGAGGAGAAACACCATCAGCTGCAGCTTGAGCCTTGAGAGGCATTTACAGCACCCAGGGAATGGTTTTAACTGGGAGAAAATAGAGTTAGGTGGGATATTGGGAAAAAATCCTTCCCTGGGAGGGTGGGGAGGGGCTGGGATGGAATTCCCAGATTTGCTGTGGCTGCCCCTGGATCCCTGGCAGTGCCCAAGGCCAGGTTGGACATTGGGGACAGTGGGAGGTGTCCCTGCCATGGCTGGGGTGGCACTGGATGAGCTTTAGGATCACTTTCAACCCCAATCATTCCTTGATTCCATCATTCCATCATTCCACGTTCTCAGCACCCACTATCAGAGACATTTTCCAAGGTCTTGGAGTGACAGGACAAGGAATAACGGCTTCAAACTGAAAGAGGGAAGGTTTAGACTCGATATTAGGGAGGAATTCTTCCCTTGCACAGGTTTCCCAGATTTGCTGTGGCTGCCCCTGGATCCCTGGCAGTGCCCAAGGCCAGGTTGGACATTGGGGACAGTGGGAGGTGTCCCTGCCCATGGAATGGGATGAGCTTTAAGGTCTCTCCCAACTCAAACCATTGTGGGATTCCACAATTCCATGGATGTGTCTGAAACAAAGCTAATTAGTGGTGAAATTCATTAATTATGAGCATTCTGTCCTAAGGACAAGACGTGTCCAGGCAGACCCTGAAATCCTCTCTGTCTGTTTTTGTCCTGGCAAATCCACTTGAATCCAAGTGAATTTTCTTCCCTCATGGAAAACGGCAGCAATGGCAAGATTTCAGGGAAAAATGAGAATCCCCTGCATTTTCCCAGATCTTTTTTTATGAGGAGCTCAATGTATTTTACAGATGATTATCAACCTGTTGATTAAGTCCTGCCAGCTGAGCTCTGCATCCATGGCCACATCCTGACAATATTCCAGCCATTTTTCCAGTGATCACTCTATTGACTCTCCCCAATATTGAGGAACCAAGGAAGAAAAGAGGAGGAGGAGTTTATATATCTTATAAATATATTTATAATTTATATCATAATCTATATTTATCAATATATCATCATTCAAAACATGAATGTTACAATTAAAATATTTGAATTATCATTTGAACTTTATAAATAGGTTTATAATTTGTATTATAATCTGTATATTAGCAGTCAAAAAAAAAAAAAAACAATCAATCAGTTATAAATATTGATTTGTAAATCAAGTGGTGGCTCAGCCAAACCAAGTGCAGGATTTGGAGTAAAAATTCAGTGATTCAAAGGCCAATTTTAACTTGGCTAAAAGCAGGAAATTGATGTTGTGCCCTCCATGAGGGCAGATCCTTCAGGCCCTGCAAGGCCACCCTGAGCTCAGCCCAAAGCTTCTCCTGTCCAGGCTGAACAATCCCAGCTGTGCCAGCCTTTCCTCCCAGCAGAGCTGCTCCACCCCTGCATTTCTTGCTTTCAAGTGTTTGAACCTTTGCAGCCTGATTCTCACGCTGCTTCGTGTAAACAATATTGTATTCTTAGAATTTATCAGTATGTTTTACATAGTTGCTCTCTGAGAGGAGAATTTGACTGATGGTCACAGTGACCAATGGAGGCGGGAGGTTGTGACCTCCTTGGGCCAATCTGGGCCCTCTGTACAAAATGAAATAGAATATATAGATCTGTATAATAGAATATATAAATCTGTATAAATAGAATTAGAGTCAGATAATAAAGAGCCTTCCATGTTTGACCTGCTGCTGCCTGCTGTCCTCTGGGAGGGTCCATATCCACATCACAATTTATTACCCCTCTAAGGGCAGGGGTAACAGAGCTGCTCCATCCCTCTGCTCATCCTGGAGCCTCCTCTGGGCTCTCTCCTGCAGCTCCACGTCCTCCCTGGGCTGGGCCCCAGGGCTGGGGCAGCTCTGCAGGTGGGACCTGTTATAAATGTGGATTATAAAATTGGCTTTTCGCAAGATATGTGCTATATTATTAATAACATAGTAAGGATGTAGGATATAAGTTTATTTCTGTAAAAGAAGATTAGGCATAGTGGTAGTAGTTGATGTAAGTCTGCTTAAACTGTCTGTTTAGTCAAGATAACACCCAGGGAACATGTAAAGAAGACTCTGCTATTGATACACCAACTATCAGCATCTCCCTCCTGAGGAAAGCACAGACAAAGGCCCAGCTGGAGGGGATAATGAAGACACAGCCCAAAACCACAAACGCTCTAAAGAGGCAAACCCAAGGAGAGACCATGCAAAAACAGTTCCTGGAATGTGGAAACTAGTTTATGGAGTTTTATGAATATTCATAAACTATTGTGATAAGAAGGGTATTTAAAAAATGTCTCTGAGATAGCAAAGGGTGGACTTGGCTGAGTGCCGAGTCACCCGGCCGTACTTGGCTTTTTTTAATCTCCTAATTGTCTTAATTATTTTATTAAACATATTTCTTAAAATTTACCAAAAAGTGAACCTTGTTTTTCACAGGCCTCACCTGGTGGGGCACAGGGGCACAATCCCAATCCCTTTCCTCCAGCCCCAGAATAATCCCAACCTTCTGTTCCATTCCAAGAACCCAAAGCTCTGACCTTCTCCAGTCCATGACTCACGTGCTCCCAGGAAGGTGAAAGTCTGAGGATTAATGAGTTCCCTCATTGTCCACAGCCCCCAAAATCCTCTGCAATCAGCTCAGCTGGAGCCCTTGGAGCCATTCCCAACACTTGATCCCAATCAGGGCTCTGCACCTGGCCCAGCTTTTCTGCTCGGTACAAAGTGTGACCGAATTTATTGCGACGGTTTTTGTTTTCTCTCTCTTTTCCCATTCACCTCCTCCTCCTCCCCCTGGAGTTCAATGGAGCCTTTCTAGGATGAGACCCAAACGACATCAATGGAAGGGATTGTGCAGGGGGGAGAGTCCAGCTGTGTCCAGCTGTGTCCAGCTGTGTCCTGCTGTGTCCTGCTGTCCTGCTTTGATGTCCTTGGCTGGAGGAGGACTCAGACTCATCATTCAGACCACCCACGGGCCAGGCCTGGCTCCTTGCTGGGAGAAGGGATCATGAATCCAGCATGGAACACCTGGAAGGGGGAATTCTGTGTCCTGCACAGGGACAGCACCCAGGGAGTGGAAAATCCAACCCTGGGCTGACCTTGGCAGGTCCTGGACATCCAGGCAGGAAAAGAGAAACACTGGGAAAAAAAAATGCCAGAAGATTCAGCTTGGAAAGGGAAAAAAAGAATCACAGAATTATGGGATGGGGTGGGTTGGAAGGGACCTTAAATCCCACCCAGTGCCAGCCCTGGATGGCCAGGGACACCTCCCACTGTCCCCAATGTCCAACCTGGCCTTGGGCACTGCCAGGGATCCAGGGGCAGCCACAGCAAATCTGGGAATTCCATCCCAGCCTCTCCCAGAGAACAATTCCTGCCCAAGATCCCATCCAGCCCTGCCCTGGGAGCTTGGGACACTCCATGGAGGACGTCGCCATCCTCTCTCTGTCTCATGTGGCATCTGGAGCTGGATCCATGAAGTTTGTGCAGGGAGGATGATTTTTCCAACAGGGAAAAGGCAAATCCTCAAGGAGTGGGAGCAGAGCAGCCTGAGCTCGGAGCTCCCTGGGGGATGCAGCACTCAGGGAGAGGCTGGAGCTGTTCCAGGAGGGATTGAGGGGGGATTTTAGGGCAAGGCTCTTCCCCCAGAGGGTTCAGGCACTGCCCAGGCTCCCCAGGTGTAGTATTTTCCGTGGATGGCAGGGACAAGGAACTCTGCAGACCTGAGATATTCTAGAAACCCGTGGTTTTATTACAAGGGTGGTGGGTAAAGAGGGATTTGGATTCAGCCACCAGCCTGGGCTGGAGCAAAGCCCTAAAGAGAGAATGGGGAGAGAGAGAGAGAAGAGAGACTAGGGGGAAAAATGGGAGAGGCAAGAGGGCAGAGGGGCAGAACAAGAGAGGAGCAAGAGAAGAGAGCGATCCCCTTGTTCCAATCCATTCTATCTCTTTTTGTGTTGAATATTCTAATTTACAGTGACCAACCGGCGTGAGATACAAAACCTACAGACTTTGCCTGCAGCCTGTGAGAACTGCTACATCACCATGTCATTTTATATTCTAAACTCTATAGACCACTTTTCTCATTTGTATTTTCCCTGATGCCTTTGGCAGAGTGGAAAGGCAACATTCCTGAGTCTTTTGTTTTCCTGTCCTTCAGCTCATCTCCAGCTCATCACTGTTTTCCTGCCTGCCATGATCACATCTCAAAACTGGCTTTTATTTCTATTTCACTCACAGGTTTTACATCTGCAGTATTTCTTACCATGAAATCATATCCATAAGTCTTTCCTGTCCCATCTTTCCCAACACCCAGGGAATGGGCACAGCCCCAGAGCTCCAGGAGCCTTTGGACAGCCCTGCCAGGGATGCCCAGGGGGGATTGTTGGGGTGGGACTGGATGGTCCCTGTGGGTCCCAGCTCAGGATATTCCATCATTCCATTATTTGGCAGCCCTGGAGGGACATCTCTGGAGGTGAATCCAGGCAGGATTTCCACTCTCTGCTCCCTCTCTTGGGGTTTTCCACATGTTGCTTTAAACTCCCCTCGGTTTGGGGATTTTATTTTTCCCTTTTGCTTTTCCTTTCCAAGTGACAAAGGCACCAGGAGTCACCAGGATACTCAGAGAGCACTTGGAGGGTGATGCTCATCCTTTATTCTTCACTCTCGGACTGAGATTTCCACATTTAACATCCCTTTAATACCAAGAGAGCTGAGTGACAGGAGAAAAAAATGCTCCAAAAAACCTGTGGGCATGAAGAAAACCCTGAGTTAAAGGCAGCTTATCAGGCCCAGCTGCTGCTTATCACCAATGCTCCATCTGCTCCATCTGCTTGGCATAAATAACTCCTTGATTTTTTTTTTTTTTTTATTGGTGTCCTATGGTCCATCCAAACAACAAGAGAAATTGTAAATAAATTTTACAGTGTCACTAAGAGCGTTCCCATTCAGGGGAACTATTTTGAGGCGATGCCAGTTCTTAATAAATTGCTTTTATTTGGGTGTTTTTATGAGGAGAAAGAAGAAAAAAAGCAGGAACAACGGAAGAATGGAAATGGCTCCATCACTTTTAATAATAAATATTCCCAGGCTGTTCTCCTCACAAAGGAGGGGCCAAGGGTTTATTTTGTGTTTTTTGTTTGTGTTTTTTTTTTTTTTGTTTTGTTTTGTTTTTGTTTTTTGGTTTTTTGTTTTGTTTTTTTTTTTTTTTTTTTTTTTTTTGGGGGGGGGTTTGTTTGTTTGTTTGTTTTTTGTTGTTGATTTTTTTGTTGTTTTCTTTTGTTTTTTTGGTTGGGTTTTTTGGTTTTTTGTTTTTTTGTTTTTTGTTTTTGTTTTTTTTTTTTTTTTTGGTTTGGTTTTTTTTTTGTTGTTGTTTTTTTTTTGGGGTTTTTTTTGTTGTTTTTTTTTTTGCTTTTTTTTGGTGCCCATCTGAAAGGTAGGGGCATAAAAAAACCCCTGAGGCAGCTGGCTGAGCTCCCTTCCTGCAGTTTCCCCTGGATTTCTGGGCTGAACAGGCACCTGGGGCTCACCTGGGTGGGCCAAGGGGATTCCACATCCAAAGCTCAGCCTTTGGAAGGAGGAAAGTCTTTCCCAGCTGGAATTCCCTTAAAGACCAGCAGCACTCCTTAGTTCATCGGTTTTTCCCCAGAAGGATCCCCAATGTCCTAATTCCCAGTTCTGGCACTGGTTTGATTTAAATTTTTTGGGACATTTTTGGATCCCACAGTCCATTTCAGCGAGAATTCCACCCGACCATCCCAGTGTTCCCCTGGAGTTCAAACTCACCCTTCCTGCAGCAGCATCTCCTGAGTGCTCCTGATTAAACTCTCCAGTGGATTTTGGAAGGAAATTTCTGAATGGCAACGAGATTTCATGGAAAACCCCAATTTTGGGCAGCACAGAATTCCTGTCACTGAATGTGGGAATAGGGGTTCACATTCCAGGGGGCTCAGCAAAGTTCCTTTCTTTTTCCTCTTTCTCCAATTATTAATTTCTTTGTTAGGGATGAGATGTTTGATCCGTGTCTGTTTTAGAGCCCTCAGGTGTTGAATTCCTGCCTGCAGGGATTTGGGGAAGCTTGGCCTGACATCTCCAAACCTAAAGGAATCCTGGGGGATGGAATGTGTGGCTCTCCTGGAAATGTGATATTAGAATTATGGAAATCCCATCAGGGCTGGAAAATCCAACCCTGGGCTGACCTTGGACCTCCAGGCAGGAAAACACTGAACAAAAAAAAAAAAAAAAAAAAAAAAAAAAAAAAAAAAAAAAAAAAAAAAAGCCAGAAGATTCAGCTTTGAAAGGGAAGAAAAGAATCATAAAATTATGGAATGGGTTGGGTTGGAAGCGACCTTAAATCCCACCCAGTGCCACCCCTGCCATGGCAGGGACACCTCCCACTGTCCCCAATGTCCAACCTGGCCTTGGGCACTGCCAGGGATCCAGGGGCAGCCACAGCAAATCTGGGAATTCCATCCCAGCCTCTCCCAGGGAACAATTCCTGCCCAAGATCCCATCCAGCCCTGCCCTGGGAGCTGGGGACACTCCATGGAGGACGTCGCCATCCTCTCTCTGTCTCATGTGGCATCTGGAGCTGGATCCACAAAGTTTGAGGGTTGTGCAGTGAGGGTGGTTTTTCCAACAGGGAAAAGGCAAATCCTCAAGGAGTGGGAGCAGAGCAGCCTGAGCTCGGAGCTCCCCGGGGGATGCAGCACCCAGGGAGAGGCTGGAGCTGTTCCAGGAGGGATTGAGGGGGGATTGTAGGGCAAGGCTCTTCCCCCAGAGGGTTCAGGCACTGCCCAGGCTCCCCAGGGAATGGGCACAGCCCCAGAGCTCCAGGAGCCTTTGGACAGCCCTGCCAGGGATGCCCAGGGGGGATTGTTGGGGTGGGTCTGGATCATCCCTGTGGATCCCAACTCAGGATATTCCATTATCCCATTATTTGGCAGCCCTGGAGGGACATCTCTGGAGGTGAATCCAGGCAGGATTTCCACTCTCTGCTCCCTCTCTTGGGGTTTTTCACATTGTGCTTTAAACTCCCCTCGGTTTGGGGATTTTATTTTTCAGTTTTGCTCTTTCTTGCATTCCCACTCAGGAATTCCATGATATCCCACTGACTGACCCCCACATTCCCTGGGTCTGAACGAGCTCTTTGCCTTCTGCAAACAACCCAAAAAGAGCTTTTAACATGAAACAAGGGCCAAGTGATCCAAAGGGAATCAGAGCCCTTGGATCTGCTCCCCATTTGCTTGGTGGGGCAATTCTAATGAACAATTAATTGCTAATTACATGTGCTGAAACACCCTGGTCCTTCCCCATCCACCAAGAACTGGGAGTTTCTCTTGGGCTTGGTTTCCATCCAAACCTTGGGCCTGTGATCTGGATGGGGCATTTTGTGCCTCAATTAATTGGCTGCATTGTCTGGGGTGAGTGTTCATTAATTGCTGAATTCCAGCTCAGTTTTAATGACGCTCCCAGTGCTGCTCTGGGACCCCGTTGTCCCTTTGGCTCTGTGGGTCAGTGTTTTATTGGGGCTCAATAGGAAAACTCCTGGCACAGCTTCCCCACTCCCCTACAAGTGAGGAGACAACAAACTTTATTAAACTCACATGGACATCCATAAAAAAGAGAAATATTGGAGCAAGCTGCTCACACTCCTGGGCCAAGAGCAACAAAAGTGCTGTTCCTTAGGAACTCCCAGTCCAGGTGCACTTAGAGAAAAAGGGAACTGCAGCTGGTGCCAGGCAATAAAAATAGAATAGAATAGAATAGAATAGAATAGAATAGAATAGAATAGAATAGAATAAAATGGAAAATAAACAGCAGGTCTTGAGGAGAAGAGGCCCAAGAGCCAAGCCTGGGCTGCAGCAGGGCCACTGAGATCCCAGCCCAGGGAGGAGCTGGAGCTGCAGGAGAGAGCCCAGAGGAGGCTCCAGGATGAGCAGAGGGATGGAGCAGCTCTGCTGGGAGGAAAGGCTGGCACAGCTGGGATTGTTCAGCCTGGACAGGAGAAGCTTTGGGCTGAGCTCAGGGTGGCCTTGCAGGGCCTGAAGGAGCCCCAGGAAACCTGGAGAGAGACAATTCCCAAGGGCCAAAGGGACAGGACACAGGGAATGGCTTAAATTTGAAAAATTCCAAGTTTAGGTGGGATGTTGGGGAAAAAAATCATCCCTGAGTGGATGGGGATGTGCTGGGATGGAATTCCCAGATTTGCTGTGGCTGCCCCTGGATCCCTGGCAGTGCCCAAGGCCAGGTTGGACACTGGGGACAGTGGGAGGTGTCCCTGCCGTGGCAGGGCTGGTGTTGGGTGATCATTCAGATCCTTTCCATCCCAAAATTTCCCTTTTCCCACAGCTGGGGTGTGACAATCCCACCACTAAACTCTCCCAGGGTTGAAAAGGGGGCTCAGAGAGCTGGGAAACACCTCCTGGAGCTTCACACACCCAACCCACAGAGCTGGGATGCTGCTGGAATTCCAGGTGGGAAGAGGCAGCTCTGGAGATGCTCAAACCCTGAGATTTTTCCAGTGAAATTCCAAACAGGACTTATTGGATCCACACAGCTGCAATTCCAGTTGTTTATTTTTTCCTCCTTTCCTGCAGGATCTGGCTGTGCCCTTGGAGCACGTTTGGAAGAACATCCAGCAGAATTTGCCCAGCACTCCTGGAGCTGCTGGGAGCACACCAAGGGCAAGATTAGCTTCCAATTCCAAACAGGAAGCTCCAAACAGCTCCAGCCTGCAGGGGAACGTGGGATGTGAGAACAGGGAGATGCTGGAATGGTGCTGCAGGACTTTCCCACCCTCCAGGGTTGTGATTTATTAAAAAACTCTGGATATTGATCTAATACCAATATCCAACTATGACGGACAAAGACTCTCTAACAGTTTAAAGTTAGAAAGTGTGTGTTTATTACGACACCGGGCAGTGTGTGGGATTGCTCCTAAATCCACCTGCACAATTTACAGATGATCACAGGGTGTTTTTATGTCCAGGAGTATTGAATACCCAAAACACAAATGCACATTCATAACTCTGGTACATCCTACTCTCTGCTTTGTATGGTAATTAGCCAAAAAGCCATTAAGCACGGGGAGTTTGTTCTTTGAAATGGGTCGGTGGTCTTTTTTATGGGGTGGGGTCCCAAAATGATGAAGAAAGATGGGCCTTCCTCTCTTTGACTTTTTAACCTTTAGTGTTACGTGACAGCTGAATCCTGTTTTTCCAGGACTGTTTGATTTATGATTGTATTGTATTCATGGGGTCTATTGATTATTCAGGATGTAAAAGCCTGGTTTGTCAGGTTCTGTGATTTATCAGTTCCTTCAATGATTTATCAATTCCTTCAGTCCGGCTTCTGTTAACAAAAGGGAAATTTAGCTACATTATCTCAGCACTATCTATTTTGACCACAGTCTTTAATTCTTCTAAATCAATGCCTCAGTTGGCTGCCCTGAGCAGGGAGGAGCTGCTGTGTCTGGAGAGCTCCAGAGAGCTGTTCCCACCTGGGGAAAAAGGGATTTGGCTTTTCCAAGGCAGGAACTGCCCTCAGCCCAACATCTCTGCCTGCTTTAAATGGATTTTTGTGATCCAAACTGTTCCATGCCCTGTGGAAAAGGAGGAGACAAACATTTATGGTGATATTTGAGGGGATGGGAAAAAAAGGCATTTTGCTTTCCTTCTATATCCAAACCTTCTATATCCAAACCTCACTTGGCACTTCCAGGGTTGCCAGTCCCAGGGAATTCTCTGAAGGATCAGCTCCCAGAGGGTGAGTGTAGGAATTCTTTCCATGGATGGCAGGGACAAGGAACTCTGCAGAGCTGAGATGTTCTAGAAACACGGGGGTTTATTATTCCAAGGGTGGTGGGTAAAGAGGGCTTTGCCTTCAGCCACCAGCCTGGGCTGGAGCAAAGCCCTAAAGAGAGAATGGGGAGAGAGAGAGAGAAGAGAGCTCAGGGGGAAAAACGGGGCAGGAGCAGGGGAAAAACGTGGGGAGAAAACAGGAGCAAGAGGGGGAGAGAGAGGAGAGGGGATGGGCCAAGAGAGGTGAGGGAAGAGGGTGAGAGGGCCAGAGGAGAGAGGTGAGGGCAAAAGGGAGGAGAGCCAGGACAAGACAAGAGAGGGGTGGAGAAGAGAGTGATCCTCTCGTTACAATACAATATATCCTTTTTTGTGTTGAATATTCTAATTCACATTGACCAACCGGCGTGAGATACAAAACCTACAAACTTTGCATGCAGCCTGTGAGAACTACTGCATTACCATGTCATTTTACTCTCTATAGACTCCTTTCTTATGCCCTTGTTCCTGGATGTCTTTGCCAAGGTGGAAAGGCAACATTCTTGTCTTTTTGTCAGCTCATCCCCGTCTTCCTGCCTGCCATGGTCACATCTCCAAACTGGCTTCCATTCCTATTTCACTCAGGTTTTACATCTGCAGTATTTCTTGCCATGCAGTCATATTCATAAGTCCTTCCTGTCCCGTCTTTCCCAACAGGTGAGAGGTTTCTTTTTCAGAGGGATTTAACAGCAGGATGGGACCAAGGGATGCCCAGCAGGGCTGGAAGGTCCCTCCTGTCCTGAGCAGCCACCAAGGCAAGGGTGGCACCAGGGGACCACAGCCAGGTCCTGGTTTAGAGGAATTTCCCAAACAAAACTCTCCATTCCATGACTTTAAAACCCATCCAGAAAATGGGAATCCAGGCAGGATCCACACCTCACAACTGGCATTTCAATGAGACTCTTGAGATGAACCTTTTTTTTTTTTCTATTTTAAATTATAATTGTAATTTAAATATATATTTAAATATATATTTATTTTATAAATTATAATTTTTAAAATTATAATTTTAAAAAATTATCACGTTGAGAGACATGAAAGGAATTAAGGGGCACAGAGGGGACATTCCAGTCATTCCTGAAGCAGCAGCTTTGGCTCCTTTTAAATGTGGCATTTTCTGGGTCAAATTTGCAGGATCAGGAGAGAAGTTCCATCCTTCCAAAGGCCAATTTGTGCTGCCACCAGTGTCACACACAGACCCAGCTGCCTCCAAGGCTGGAGATGCAGCAGCAGCAAAGTTGCAGATGATGCAGTAATTAAATAATTTGGTTATTTCATGGATTCAGGTCGTGCAGAATAAACAGGATATAAATCTATCAAAAAAATGCAGGATAATTTGCTTACTGGATATCTACAAACTATAGGATAAATCCTATAGAGGATAAATATATATATATATATTTATCCTAAATAGGATAAATAAAGATATATTTTAAGTGTATTTTAGGTGTATATGTAATAATATAAATATATATATATAAATATATATAATAATATGTATATTTAATAATTTGCTGCTCTGCTCTCTATATAAATATATATATTTATCCTAAATAGGATAAATAAAGATATATTTTAAGTGTATTTTAGGTGTATATGTAATAATATAAATATATATATATATAAATATATATATATATATGTATATTTAATAATTTGCTGCTCTGCTCTCTATATAAATATATATATTTATCCTAAATAGGATAAATAAAGATATATTTTAAGTGTATTTTAGGTGTATATGTAATAATATAAATATATATATATATATAAATATATATATATAATAATATGTATATTTAATAATTTGCTGCTCTGGGCACCCTGTGCCAGGGCCTTCCCACCTTCCCAGGGGAACAATTCCTGCCCCAGATCCCATTAAATCCTACTCTGAATCCATTCCCTGTGTCCTGTCCCTCCATCCCTTGTCCAAACCTCTCTCCAGCTCTCCTGGAGCAGCTGAAATTCCTTCCCAAGAATGTTTTCCTGCTCTGCCACACATCTGTTATTTTGGTTATTTATCTGTCACTGGTTTTCCCCCCTGGGAATGGCCCCTTTCCCACCTGGAAATGGTGACTTGGCAGCTCCCAAGTTTTCCTGAGAGTTTCCAGCTGCCTGGATGTGAGTCTGGACAAGCCAGAAGGTGCTGCTTTGTTTTGGTCAGGGAACAAAACAGCACAAAAGGGCCTTTTTGAGGTCCTGGGTGTGTTTTGCTTTTCCACGTGCCCTGGATCTCCCTCCTGGTCCAGGTGCAAAGGATGGATTTAGTGCTCGTGTGTTGGGTACGAGGGATAAGTTCAGCACTCCCAGGAAGCATCTCCAGAGGGATTTGGGGAGTTCCAGTGCTGCTCAGGGGCTCTGGGAACAGCTCCAAGCCCAAAGGAGGACAAACATCCCAGGTGGGAGCACATCCATGGGCTGCTCTGAGTCCCAGTCCAGCTCTGTTCAGGACAAACAAAGCCCAAAGTTCCCAAAGTGTCCCTCTGCAGGTGAGGGGACCCCACAACTGCCAGGGCCACTCTGGGCTGGATGTGAGCAGAGTTTTGTCCTGTGGGCCACACAATCCCCAGGGATGGAGCAGGAACATTTCCCATTTTGGATTCTCTCTTTCCCCACAATCCCCAGGGATGGAGCAGGGACATTTCCCTATTTCGGATTCTCCCTTTCCCCACAGTCCCCAGGGACATTTCCCCATTTTGGATTGTCGCTTTCCCCACAGTCCCCAGGGATGGAGCAGGGACATTTCCCTATTTTAGACTGTCCCTTTCCCCACAATCCCCAGGGATGGAGCAGGAACAATTTCCTATTTTGGATTCTCCCTTTTCCCCATCAATCCCCAGGGACATTTCCCCATTTGGATTCTCCCTTTCCCCACAGTGCCCAGGGATGGAGCAGGGACATTTCCCTGTTTTAGACTGTCCCTTTCCCCACAATCCCCAGGGATGGAGCAGGGACAATTCCCCATTTTGGATTCCCCCTTTTCCCCATCAATCCCCAGGGACATTTCCCCATTTGGGATTCCCCCTTTCCTCACAATCTCCAGGGCTGGAGCAGGAACATTTCCCCATTTTGGATTCTCCCACCCTTTTCAGTGCCCATTTCTCTTGGAAGCATCTCCAGAGGGTTCCCACCACTGAGTTGAGTGGCCAAAGCCATTCCAAGAGTCACCTTGGCTGGTTCTGCTGGAATCCTGAGGTGATTCCAATTCCCTCTTGCTGGGCAGGATGTGGCACAGATAAATCCAGAGAACAGAAGGAATCTGCTTTAAAAAGCAGCTCATGATGGATTTATTGCCCCTTCCTCTTTCATTCTGCACTTTTCCACAGGGTCCTCTTGTCCTTCCCTTCCTTGAGCTGGGATTTTCCTTTTAATCCCACTTCAGGAGCCACAAAAATCCTGTCAGAAGTGCCCCAGCACTGCAGGAACCTGACTGAGACCTTCCAGGACCTGAAGGAGCCAAAAAAAAAAAAATTAAAAAAAAAAAAAAAAAAAAAAAAAAAAAAAGATGGAGAGAAAATAAAATAAATAAAATAAATAAAAGGCGTGGAACAGGCACAGTAGGTTTATGCTGCGTGGGATCTCCTGTGTGTTCCTTGTTATGGAAAACCCATCAGAAAGAAGGGGAAAACCAAAGGAATTTGGGGCCCCAGCAGGGAAAATCAAAGCATTGTTAGCTGGGCTGGGTGTTTGGGTTTCTCCCTTCCTCTGGGAGCTGCAGGAGAGGAAACAGATTAGGGATTGCCAGCTCTGGCAAAACCCACTGGTGGCATCATAATGACCTCATTAGGGGCTGTAAATGAGCTCACAGCCTAATTATGTGTGCAGGGAAAAAAAAAATAAAAAAAATCTCAGGAGCCTCGCACAGGTGTGGGGTTAACCCTTTCCTTGCTGGGATCCAGCTCCTGACAAACCTCAGAGCTCTGGGAGCAGGGATCCAAAAGCTGAGAGCAGCTGGAGTTCCTCCTGTCCATCTGCAATGCAAACAAAAATAATTCCTTGCGTGTTTGCCTGGCTGCTGGAATGACAGAATTCCTGAGGCTGGAAAACAGATCCAAGGACATGGAGTGTCCAGCTGTGCCCACCTTGTCACCCTGAGTGCCACCCCCAGGTGACACCTCCAGGGATGGGCACTCCAAAGCTCCCTGGGCAGCCCCTGCCAAGGCCTGAGCCCCCTTTCCATGGGGAAATTCCTGCTGCTGGCCAAGCTGAGCCTCCCCTGGCCCAGCCTGAGGCCGTTCCCTCTCCTCCTGTCCCTGTTCCCTGGGACAGATCCCACCTCCCACCTCCCAGCTCCATCCACACAATCCAGCACTAAAGGGTCACTCCAGGATTTTCTCTCAGCCCTTTTCCTGCTCTCAGTTGTCACCACAGAACTGCAGAATTTCATCCCTTAGAGCCTGAGGAGGCCGCACAAGAATGAAAAGAAAATCCAGGTATTGAGGTTTCCAGACACACTTGAGTGTTGCCCTTTTCATTCCAGAACAGGATCCCTCATCCCAAGGGATGAGAGTTTTTCCCACTCTGTAGGAGAAAATGTTTCCAATTTCCACCCTGAGCCTCCCCTGGTGCCATTTGAGGCCGTTCCCTCTCCTCCTGTCCCTGTCCCCTCCTGGCAGGGACTTGTGCAGAGCCACCAGGTCCCCCCTGAGCCTCCTTTTCTCCAGGCTCAGCCCCTTCCCAGCTCCCTCAGCCCCTCCTGGGGCTCCAGACCCTTCCCCAGCTCCCTCTGATGTCTGAAGTTTTCTCTTTGCTGTATTTCATGTTCTGTGGTGGCCAGGGGTGCAGCTCTGAGCTCCCAGTCAGTGTCACTCAGCTCTGCACACAGCAGGGACACAAAACAAATCCTTTTCCTGCTGCACACCAAGGACAACTGGGACAAGTGTTCAGGCCCAAAAGCACAACCAAGGCTGGGCTGAGGAGAGAAAACAAGAAGGATGGGACTGCACCACCTGGGGCTGGGATTGGACAATTCAACCCCAAGGTGCAAATGGACCAAAACTGATCAAAGTGTGAGACCTCCTGACCAGGTGTCCATTGTGTGACCATTTTGTGCCCATTTTGTGTCCACCTTGGGTGTAGCCCTGGCCAGGCTCTTGTCCTGCCCAAGGTGGATCCTTAAAGGCCTTTCAATAAATCTCTACTTTATTCTCCAGCTCTGTCCAGTCTCTGTTCCAGCTCAGCATCACCTCAGCCTCTCCTGAGGCTCCAGCCCCTTTCCCTGCTGTTCTTCTCCCAATTCCACACAATTTCACACAATTCCAGCTGTGCTGGTCATGAGCAAAGACAGAGAAAAATCCTGGGAGCCACGAACACACTTTTTATTTCCACCTTGTGGAAATCCCAGCCACCCTGGAGCCAAAATTCACAATTTCCCCTCTCCTTTCTCACCACTTTTTTTCTTTTTTACACTTCCACCTCCAGCCCGATAATAATTTAAAATAATCTGATTTCCCAGCCATTGCAGTGGCTACGTGGAAGTTCATTGCTGCATTTGGGAACATCTCATTTTTACCCCGACATGATTTAAAATTCTTTTTTGTGCTCCATAAACGGGTTTCCATTAAATCACCCATAATATTCCTTTAACCCCCGGTCAATGTTTGGCTTCCAGTGTCTATATTTAAATACGATTAGAGGAACTCTGTCTCCTGATGAAGCAATTCCATCTAAAGCAAACTGATTGTAATTTAATTTCTCTTTTGAACTGGAGGCAGAGTCTGAATCCACATTTATTTCGTGGAACTGAGGGGGTGGGAATGGGATTTGATTACGAGAATGAATATAAAGATCCTATGATTGAAAAATTAATAGCTTCCTTTATCTGGCTTTAATCTGTTTAAATAACTTTAGGAAAGGCTCAAGGCCTGGAATATTTGACTATTCCATGGTAAAGCAGCTCAGCAAAGCTCCCCTTGGAACATCCTTGATTGACTTTCTCCATAAAAATTGAATATTTAGTGTTTCAAATGACGCAGCTTTTTTTTTTTTTTTTTTTTTTTTTTTTTTACATATTTTGACCAGCTGAGAATTTACTGGGCTTTTTTTTTTTTTTTTCCTGTTGAAAAAAAAAAAAATCTTTCAGTGGATATTTGAGTGGAATGTTTGTTGTGAAATGAGGTCAGGACCAGGGTTAACTCGTGTGTGATATCCTGGATAAATCCACACTGTGAACTGGGCAATGCCATGACCAAATCCCAGCAAATGGATCAACTCCATTGGGTGAGGACAAGTTTTTTCAGGGAAGTTTAAAGGGTGGAACTCCATCACATCCAGTGAAAAAATTTAAAAGCACGTTTCCCCTTAAAAAAAAATCAATTCGTGGAAAACTTTTGTGTTCCTTCTGTTTGAAGGAACTCTCCAATATTATCAGTCAAATCATGGAACTGTTGAATTCCACAATGGTTTGGGTTGGAAAGAGCTTAAAGATCATCCCATTCCAACACAAACCATGGGCAGGGACACCTCCCACTGTCCCCAATGTCCAACCTGGCCTTGGGCACTGCCAGGGATCCAGGGGCAGCCACAGCAAATCTGGGAATTCCATCCCAGCCCCTGCCCACTGAGGCATTGATTTAGAAGAATTAAAGACTGTAGTCAAAATAGATAGTGCTGAGATAATGTAGCTAAATTTCCCTTTTGCTAACAGAAGCCGGACTGAAGGAACTGATAAATCATTGAAGGAACTGATAAATCACAGAACCTGCCAAACCAGGCTTTTGCACCCTGAATAATCAATAGACCCCATGAATACAATACAAACATAAATCAAACAGTCCTGGAAAAAAAAGGATTCAGCTGTCACGAACACTAAAGGTTAAAAAGTCAAGGGAGGAAGACCCATCTTTCTTCATCATTTTGGGACCCCACCCCATAAAAAAGACCACCGACCCATTTCAAAGAACAAACTCCCCGTGCTTAATGTGTTTTTTCGGCTAATTACCATACAAAGCAGAGAATAGGATGTACCAGAGTTCTGAATATGCATTTGTGTTTTGGGTGTTCAATACTCCTGAACATAAAAACACCCTGTGATCATCTGTAAATTGTGCGGTGTGTATTTAGGAGCAATCCCGCACGCTGCCCAGCGTTGTAATAAACACACACTTTCTAACTTTAAACTGTTAGAGAGTCTTTGTCCGTCATAGTTGGATATTGGTATTAGATCAATATCCATAGTTTTTTAATAAATCACCACCCTCCCAGGGAACAATTCCTGCCCAAGATCCCACCCAGCTGTCAGAGTCTAAGGATGTGATTTGCCTCACAACTGTCTCTGATGGTTGGGGACCCCAAACTCTGCAGGGAGCCCCTGGCCTGGCTGAGGTGGGACGTTTGTCGAGTCTTGGAGGACTGGAATTGCATCTGTCAGGGTCTGCAAACATCTGCAGGGAACCCGATGGTTGGTTTTGGAGATCTCCAAGCGCAAAAGACACAACAGGGGACAAACCAGTTTGCTTAAACAAAAAATGCACTTTTATTTAGTGCCCACAATGCGATAGTAGGGAGAGAAAATAGAGAATAGTGAGAGAGATAGAGAAAGAGGGGAAGGGGGATTATAGCTACCACGTGGAGAGTCGCAGGTCCTCAAGACGTAGAGATGCCCATAGACGCGATCTTCTCCAGTGGGGTGATCACAAAGGGTGCACGGGATCCGCAGAGTCTTTATAGGCTGGTCAGGAAGAGGACCAAGGCGAGTGGAACGGAGCCAAAGAGGGCACTGGGCCAGTGCAGGCACCTGCGTCAAAGTTGGGTGCTCAGGAACAAGCGGCAAGCTGTGCCCTTCTAGCACGGTCAGCACAGTCAGCTCAGTCCACTGTAACGAGCTACTATTGTTCTTGCATTCCGTTCTCGTGGAGATGCGTATCAGTCCTCAGCAAGGCCCCACCTCAGCCAGGCCAGGGGCTCTCCCCAGTCTCTTCGGGGGTCTTGGTCTTCAACCATCGGAGACAGTTGTGAGGCATAACACACCCACAGACAGACTCTGACAGCATCTCCACGAGAAAACTTAAAGCAAGAACAACGGGACTGGTTATGGTGGACGGAGCTGAGACTGCTTGTCCCAGCTGGTCTGTCCGTACCAGGAGAGTCAGTTTGTTCCTGAGCACCCAACCCCGACATAAGGTGGTTCCTGCCTTGGCTCTGTGCCCCTCGCTTCGTTCCCTTTGGTTCCGTGCCACTTGCCTTGGTCCTCACCCCAAGCAACCTATAAAAACTCTGGAGACCCCAAACACCTTTGTGATCACCCCACTGGAGAAGATCCCATCTATGGGCATCTCTAGGCCTCGAGGACTCGTCCCTCCACGTTGGTAGCTACAATCCCCTTCCCCTCTTTCTCCATCTTTCTCACTATTCTCTATTTTCTTTCCCTACTATCGCATTGTGGGCACTAAATAAAAGTGCATTTTTTTTGTTTAAGCAAACTGAGTTGTCCCCTTGTCAGAGTCTGTCCAAGGATGTGATTTGCCTCACAACTGTCTCCCATGGTTGGGGACGGGGATCCTGAGCTCTGAAGGGAGCCCCTGGCCTGGCTGAGGTGGGACATTTGTTGAGTCTTGGAGGACTGGAATTGCATCTCCACGAGAAGGGAATGCAAGAACAATGGGACTGGTTACGGTGGACGGAGCTGAGACTGCTTGTCCCAACTGGTCTGTCCGTACCAGGAGAGTCAGTTTGTTCCTGAGCACCCAACCTCAACATAAGGTGTTTCCTGCCTTGGCTCTGTGCCCCTTGCTTTGGTCCCCACCTTGACCAGCCTATAAAGACTCTGGAGACCCCAAACACCTTTGTGATCCTCCCACTGGAGAAGATCCCATCTATGGGCATCTCTACACCTTGAGGATTCCGACTCTCCATGTTGGTAGCTATTATCCCTTTCCCCTCTTTCTCTATCTCTCTCACTATTCTCTATTTTCTTTCCCTACTATCGCATTGTGGGCACTAAATAAAAGTGCATTTTTTTGTTTAAGCAAACTGGTTTGTCCCCTGTTGTGTCTTTTGTGCTTTGAGATCTCCAAAACGAACCATCAGGTTCCCCGCAGATGTTTGCAGACCCTGACCCCAGCCCTGCCCTCTGGCACTGGGAATCCATTCCCTGTGTCCTGTCCCTCCAATTCCTGATGAAAAGTCCCTTTCCATGTTCCCTGTAGCTCCTTCAGACCCTGGAATTTGCTGGGAGGTCTCCACACAACCTCATCCTCTCCAGGCTGAACATTCCCAGCTCTCCCAGCCTGGTTCCATTGGGGGAGTCCTCCAGTCCTCTTGGGAACTCTTTGGCCTCCTCTGGATTTGCTCCAGAGGAGCTTCCACATCCTCCTCATGCTGGAGGCACCAGGAGTGTTCCCCCCTGGAATGGTGGGAAATATGAAACCATCCCCCTTTCTCCTGTCACCATTTGCAGGGATAAAAACTCCCTCTCCCTCCTTTTCACAACCCACTTAAGGCACTGGAAAGCCTCAAGGAGTTCTCTGGAGCCTCCAGAACATGAAAAACCAAATCCACACCCCGAGGAGAAGATTGGGAAAGAATCCCTGCTCGAGGAGCTGGAGATGTGGGTTGTGACTGGCAGCTCTTTTTTTGGGATGTCCACATTATCCCATTCCTTCCCAGAAGGAGAAATGGGGCAGGAATTCCACCAGGAGCAGGGAGATTCCAAAAACTTTCACTGTCAGGAATTTCCTGCTTTGGTTGTATCAATCTTTAATTTGTGGAGAAAGTCCTACAGGTCTGTGAGAACTGGGGAAGGAAAATCACCTTTGAAATCTCTCCTTACAGAGAGTTGAATTCCAACAGAATGGATGGTTTTGTGGAAATTCCAACAGAATGGAAGTTTTTGTGGAAATTCCAACAGAATGGATGGTTTTGTGGAATGGAGCACCCAGTGGTTCATCCATGGGAAGGGTGGATGGACACAGGACACAGCTCAGCCCTCCTGCATTCCTGGCACTCTGGGATCTCCCAGAGTTTATCAGCTCCAGAAAAACCTGGATTTGTCTGGATCCTGCCTGGATTTGTCCAAACTGACTCCCAACGGATTGAAACCTTTGACCTCCCCTGTCTGTTGGGATCGAGGCTTTCACAATTTAATTACAAGTGGAATTAAAGAGATCTTCCTTTGCTCTGTGTTAAAACCTCTGCCTGATTCTTTGATTAGAGCTTCTCCTTCTTTTATTACCAGTTTTATTACCCTGTTCCTCATTCCTCAGCACTTTATGGATTTATATTCCCATTCACATCTTTTTTCCAATCTATTAATCCCTTCTTACATTTCTCATCAGCTTTATTTCCCTCCCTTCTCTTTTCTTCTGGTTACACATACAGGGTTTGAACAGAGGCAAAACCCAGTTTTATTTTGTTTAGTTCTGCCCTGTTTTTTTTTTTTTTTTTCCCATTTCCACCACCACTGAACACTGAGCTGCCTTTTCAGGGAATTGCACAGCAACTCCCAGACCAATTTCCTAAATAGCAGCAGCTCAGTCAGAATTCCAGAATCCTGGAATGGTTTGGGTTGGAAGGGACATTAAAGCCCATCCCATTCCACCCTCTGCCATGGGCAGGGACACCTCTGTAGTATTTTCCATGGATGGCAGGGACAAGGAACTCTGCAGAGCTGAGATGTTCTAGAAACACGGGGGTTTATTATTCCAAGGGTGGTGGGTAAAGAGGGCTTTGCCTTCAGCCACCAGCCTGGGCTGGAGCAAAGCCCTAAAGAGAGAATGGGGAGAGAGAGAGAGAAGAGAGAGCAGGGGGAAAAACGGGGCAGGAGCAGGGGAAAAACGTGGGGAGAAAACAGGAGCAAGAGAAAGAGAGAGAGGGGAAGAGAGGTAAGAGAGCGATCACCTTGTTCCAATCCATTCTATCTCTTTTTTGTGTTGAATATTCTAATTTACAGTGACCAACCGGCGCGAGATACAAAACCTACAGACTTTACATGCAGCCCATAAGAACTACTACATCACCATGTCATTTTATATTCTAAACTCTAAAGACTCCTTTTCTTATCTGTTTTCTCCCTGATGCCTTTGGCAGAGTGGAAAGGCAACATTCCTGAGTCCTTTTGCTTTCCTGTCTTTCAACCCATCTCCAGCTCATCCCCGTCTTCCTGCCTGCCATGATCACATCTCAAAACTGGTTTTCATTTCTATTTCACTCACAGGTTTTACATCTGCAGTATTTCTTACCATACAATCCCATCCATAAGTCCTTCCTGTCCCATCTTTCCCAACACACCTCCCACTGTCCCAGGCTGCTCCAAGCCCCATCCAAGCTGGTCTTGATCATTCCATGGATCCCTGGCAGTGCCCAAGGCCAGGCTGGACATTTGGGGACAGTGGGAGGTGTCCCTGCCATGGCAGAGGGTGGAATGGGATGAGCTTTAATGTCCTTTCCAACCCAAACCATTCCAGGATTTTGGGATTCAGTTCCTCCTCTTGTCACCTGTACAGAGATCCTTCTCCATGGAAACTTCTTTTTGACCCAAAGGGAAAACCCTGACACCATCAAGGTCAGGGCTGCAGTTGTCCCAAAGCCTCTCTGCCCCTCTTTTCTCCAGATATTTATTTGTACTCAGGTCCTTCCTCTTGCCTCTGGAATTGTGACTGTGACAGTGAAAGGATTCCTGTCCCTGCAGCCACATTCCCTGCACTTACAGACAATTGATGTGCAATCCCTCTCTCTCTTTCCCCTGGCTTCTCCTCAAATGAACAGCCAGAAATTAATCCAAGCCCTGCACTTCTGTTATTATCAGGATGCCAGGAGCTCCTTTTTTGGGGGGGAATCATAGAAAAGCTTTCCAAGCTTTTGCCATGAAGAAATAATCCTCCCCCACCCCACCCCTACCTGTTGGCACTTGGATTCCTGCCCTTTTCCTTTTGCCCCCCATTCTCCTGGAGGATTGCTGGCTCTTGCTGACATTTGTATTGTGCCTGGCTTCATTAATTCATCAAATGCCAAGGATCTGGTTCCTCATTCTGCTGGAGCAGCTGGTTCCCATCAGCTGTTGTTACAATTGGCTCGAAAAAACCTCCCAGGAGGAGCCCAATAACTCACATTTGTCAGATCTGCAGTAATTCATGCAGGATGGGGCCCGATGTGGAAATCCACATTTCTTAACTGCAAGGATCAAGATACCCATCCTATTGTTGAATCCAAGATGGGGCTTCCAGTAGAACCCACTTGTCACTGACAATTCCAAATTCCACTTCCCGTTGCACAGCCTGAAATCTTCTCTGTTTTCCCTCAGGCCAAGAGGTTCAGGTATTTCCTTTTAAGACACAAGAAAATCTCTTCAGATTAGAACAGGAGAACCTGAACAATTCAGAAAAATCACTCCTCACACTCGGATAACTCCAGGAACATTTCCTTTAAAATCCTCACATTTGGCATCCGCCAAAGAGGAATGTGTGGTTTTGCCTCTACGGGAGAAATGTGGAAATGAACATTCAAACATTTTCTGCTTCGTAATTTGTAAATGTCCGGGTTGGTTTAGCAAGAAGTGTGTGAGTGCAACGTCCAGGGAGTTTTTAGTTCTGCTCCTCTGATCCAACACAGACCTTTTGTCATTGTTTTGATTCAGGAATTACATCAAATGCTGTTTGGAACTCACTGCACGATGGCAAATGAACATACCCAGAGGAGAAACTCAACATTTCCTTATGAAAACTCTGCCTCGATGCTTTTTGTTTCCTCACCTGCACAAGAACGGTGTCTAAACCGATTTTAGCTCTTGGACACAAACAGGATGAGGGGGAATGGCTCCCACCTGGAGCAGGCAGGGTTGGATGGGATATTGGGAAGGAATTCTGTGAGGTTGCTTTGAGGGGTTGTGGACTCCCCATCCCAGGTTGGAACAATCCATCCTGCCCGTGGATGAGCTTCAAGGTCACAGAATCCCAGAATCCCAGAATCACAGAATCACAGAATCCCAGAATCACAGAATCACAGAATGTCCAGGTTAGAAGAGACCTTCAAGATCATCGAGTCCAACCCAACCCCAACAGCTCAACTGGGTCATGGCATCGAGTGCCACATCCAGTTTCCTTTTAAACACATCCAGGGATGGTGACTCCACCTCCTCCCCGGGCAGACCCTTTCTGAGCTTTATCACTCTTTCAATATAACATTTTTTCCTGATATCCAGCCTATATTTCCCTTGGTGCAGCTCAAGGCTGTGTCCTCTGGTTCTGTCAGTGCTGCCTGGAGAAAGAGACCAACCCCCAGCTGAGCACAGGCACCTTTCAGGGAGTTGTAGAGAGTGATCAGGTCACCTCTGAGTCTCCTTTTCTCCAGGATAAACACCCCCAGCTCCCTCAGTCGTTCTTCATATGGCTTGTTTTGGGTCCCTCCCAGCCCAACCCAACCCAGTTGATGATTCCACCATCCCCCATGGGCGGAGGATTTATCCTGCTCTGCTCAGCAGCACCAGCAGCTCGTTAAGCAAATTAAAGCTCTTTGTCCCACCTCTCTGTGCCTGCAGCAGCTCTACCAACCCACCCTTTGTCCTTCTTTTTTCCTGGCTATGTCTCGGATTTTATGGTTTTCGCTCCTCCCGAGATTTCAAGGCTGGTGGTTCATGGGCTTGAGGGAGTGTTTTTCCCTCTCTGAATTCTGAAGGGTTTAAATCTGACTCTGTGTCTCTGTCTTTGTGCTTGGTGTGAGAATGATGAGGAGTCTCAAGGTTTTGGTTTTCTTGGTTTCTCACGTTGTTTATTAATTCTGATCTTACAATTCTCTGTGTCCCCCAAGGTGTTCACAGCAGCCTGGACACGATGGGACTGCCCCGTGATGGGAGGTCACTGTGCCTTTATACAGATAATTCCGTGGTTATTATTGACCATTCCATACCAATGTCTGTCACCTGCACTAACAGAGTCATTTCTACTCTGCCCCAACCCACTGAAACTCCTTTGTGCCCACGTCACTGCAGGAGATGGAGGCCAAGGGAGAAGGAGAAGAGCCCAGGGCACCGCCCTGAAATCTCCACCTTGTCCCTTTGCATCTGCATTCTAAAATCCCAAACTACAAAATCTTCTGCACAGTGATAACTCCACCACTGTCTGTCACACATTTGTGACTTGCAATTCTTCTCTGTGTTGGATGTTTTTCTCATGGACCAAAATCAAAGCCTGTGTCCCCCTGGGCTCTGTGCCAGGCAAACCCCCCTGGGCAGACCCCAGACCCCCCTGGACAGACCCCAGACCCCCCTGGACTGACCCCAGACCCTCCTGGACAGACCCCAGACCCCCCTGGGCAGACCCCAGACCCTCCTGGACTGACCCCAGACCCCCTGCACAGACCCCAGACCCTCCTGGACAGACCCCAAACCCCCTGCACAGACCCCAGACCCTCCTGGACAGACCCCAGATCCTCCTGCACAGACCCCAGACCCTCTTTCTCAGGTCCCAGGCCTCTCTACCGAGGTCTGTGACTTTCCAGAGCACCCAGAGTGATGCCCTGGACTCCAACAGATACTCTGTCCTCGAGCTCTGGCATCTCACCCTGAGTGTCCTGAGGAGCCCCAAACTCCAAGAACAAGGAACATCCTCAGCTCCATTCCCTGTGGGCACCTCTGGCTGTGCCCACAGTGAGTTCCCAGCTCCAGCTTCCCCCTGGGAAGGAGGGCTGGCCATGAAAACAGAGGCAGCCTGTGGTTAAAGCCCGGGCTCTGTGCTCTGTTCCTGGAATTGCAGCACATTTCCCGTGTGGCTTTGGACGAGTCACGTCAGCCAAAGCCTCAGACCTGGGGCCAAGCCACTGGTGGCTCCAAATCAGGTGTTGATTTGTTTGTTTGGCCAAGGATGGGGGTTTAGGAGCCTGGGGTTTGACATCCAGGGGTGGTTGTTTTTTTTTTTTTTTTAATAAATCTTTGGTCCATATGTCTCAGCCCTATGGAATTCCTGGGCGTCAGGCCAGTTGTTTAAATGTGAATTTAGGTGTGAATTCACTTTATAAAGCTCAGCAGGTGGGCACTCGTTTCTCTCTCAATCACTTCCACCTCTGGATAAAGAAGATCCAGCAGCACAATTCCATCTCTTCAGGCTCATTAGGAAACCCTCTTGTCCCAGGGAAATGCAAAACTGAGCATTTCTACTCCACCTCTGTGGACAGGCCTTGAATATCCCTGTTACATTCCCATTGGGAAACCCTCCAGAATTACTGGGCAATTGTTCTCACCCTGAAGATTTTTTTTTCCCCCCTCAGAAAGAATCCCAGAATTTCCCTGCTCACTTTTTAATTCCCTCTCCAATCCTGTCAGGACACCATCACCAGAAGATACCACGCCAAGACCTTTTTAAACAGAAAAAAATGCAAGGTAGGAGCCCACAGCCACTCATTATTTTCATTCCTTGTCTTAAATAACCTGTCCAAACAAACAAATCCCTCCTAGGCTGAGACTTTCTACAGCAATTTTTAGTCCAGGCTGGATGTTAACAGCCAACTTATAACAACAATTCCCCCCTCATTGGTAGTGGCGTGTGAGCTACCAGGGTAAAAATATTCCCAATGTGCACACACTGGATGGGATTTAAATAGAAATATCCTTATGATTTTGGCTGACAGAGTCCTCGGGCAAAGCTGGCTCTGTGCAGAGGGAGAAACTTTTCTTAGCACAGCCAGAGGCTGCCTGGGTTTGTGTCCAAGGCTGGACACCAGGGCTGGGGAGGGGACAGCAGGGACAGGGATGGGGGCTGAGCTTGGTCTCAGTCTAGACCTGTGTGAGAGACCGATGTTGGGAAAGATGGGACAGGAAGGACTTATGAATATGACTGCATGGTATGAAATACTGCAGATATAAAACCTGTGAGTGAAATAGGAATGGAAGCCAGTTTGGAGATGTGACCATGGCAGGCAGGAAGACGGGGATGAGCTGGAGACAGGAAAACAAAAGACAAGAATGTTGCCTTTCCACCTTGGCAGAGGCATCAGGGAACAAGGGCATAAGAAAGGAGTCTATAGAGTTTAGAATATAAAATGACATGGTGATGTAGTAGTTCTCACAGGCTGCAGGCAAAGTCTGTAGGTTTTGTATCTCACGCCGGTTGGTCACTGTAAATTAGAATATTCAACACAAAAAGAGATGGAATGGATTGGAACAAGGGGATCGCTCTCTTGTCCTGGCTCTCCTCCCTTTTGCCCTCACCTCTCTCCTCTGGCCCTCTCACCCTCTTCCCTCACCTCTCTTGGCCCATCCCCTCTCCTCTCTCTCACCTCACTTGCTCCTGTTTTCTCCCCACGTTTTTCCTGCTCCTGCCCCGTTTTTCCCCCTGAGCTCTCTTCTCTCTCTCTCTCCCCATTCTCTCTTTAGGGCTTTGCTCCAGCCCAGGCTGGTGGCTGAAGGCAAAGCCCTCTTTACCCACCACCCTTGGAATAATAAACCCCCGTGTTTCTAGAACATCTCAGCTCTGCAGAGCTCCTTGTCCCTGCCATCCACAGAAAAAATTGCTACAGACTCCAAATGGAGACACCAGTGAGGTGTTTCACAACCCCCAGCAGATGGAAATTGGGGTTTTTTTCCAATATCCAAAAATCCCTGAGGTTGGGAAAGATTTCCAAGGTCATGGAGTCCCAGCTGTGCCCACCTTGTCCCCCTGAGTGCCACCTCCAGGTGACACCTCCAGGGATGGGCACTCCAAAGCTCCCTGGGCAGCCCCTGCCAAGGCCTGAGCCCCCTTTCCATGGGGAAATTCCTGCTGCTGGCCAAGCTGAGCCTCCCCTGGCCCAGCCTGAGGCCGTTCCCTCTCCTCCTGTCCCTGTTCCCTGGGAGCAGAGCCCAACAGGGCTGTCCCCTCCTGGCAGGGACTTGTGCAGAGCCACAAGGTCCTCCCTGAGCCTCCTTTTCTCCAGGCTCAGCCCCTTCCCAGCTCCCTCAGCCCCTCCTGGGGCTCCAGACCCTTCCCCAGCTCCCTCAGCCCCTCCTGGGGCTCCAGACCCTTCCCCAGCTCCCTCAGCCCCTCCTGGGGCTCCAGACCCTTCCCCAGCTCCCTCAGCCCCTCCTGGGGCTCCAGACCCTTCCCCAGCCCCTTCCCTGCCCTGGACACGCTCCAGCCCCTCCAGGGCTCTCCTGCAGGAGCCACAACTGGACACAGCCCTGGGGCACAGAGGGGCAATCCCTGCCCTGGGGGACAATCCCCAATCCCTGCCCTGCTCCTGCTGGACACACAATTTCACCCCAATGTGCAGCAAATCTCTCAGAGATGTTACAAACAGGAGGCCCCAAAAGCAAGCCAAGGCTCTAAAAGTCCTGGTGGGGAGTGAGATTCCCAAGCAAAGTGGATTAAAAATCCAAGGGAACGTTTAAACCAAATATTGGGTTTTTTGTAGAACAACAAAACCAGGGCAGTGTTTGCACTGAGCCAGAAAAGTTGCTGTGGTTGTGTAATCCTGTGGAGTTGTGGCCTGAGGAGCGGTTAGAAAGCAGCTGCAGCAAATTAACTTTTCAAATTTATTATGGATTGGGTGGAATCTAGAAAATTCCCCCATGTTATTCTTTTTTTTTTTTTTTTTTCTTCAATAGAGCTGGAAAAGGCACGTTTTGGATGAGGTTTCATCTCAAGCCTCTCCCCCCCAGGGAAGGCACAAACCTGAAGCCTTGGAGGGGAAATGCAAAACCAGCAGCAAAACCAGACAACTCCCTCCCAAAAATGCATGAAAATGTTTTTTTTTCCTCCTTTAAGGACCTGATCCACATCCCACAGGGTTCAGGCAAATTCCCAGTGCAGGGAACTGACAGAACCTCAAAAAGGTGAAAATTTCTGGGGTGATCCCAAATGAATTCTGGTAAAATGGTTGAGGATCCTCATTCCAGAGAAAGGGATGGGCAGCACCAGGAGGAAATCCATGGGATGGTTCCCACAGCTGGAACAGGGAAAAAATCTGGATTTTTTTCTGAAATCCATGGGATGGTTCCCACAGCTGGAATGGGGGAAATTGTGGATTTTGTGCTGAAATCCATGGGATGGTTCCCACAGCTGGAATGGGGGAAATTCTGGATTTTGTGCTGAAATCCATGGGATGGTTCCCACAGCTGGAATGGGGGAAAATTCTGGATTTTTTTCTGAAATCCATGGGATGGTTCCCACAGCTGGAATGGAGGAAAATTCTGGATTTTGTGCTGAAATCCATGGGATGGTTCCCACAGCTGGAATGGAGGAAAATTGTGGATTTTGTGCTGAAATCCATGGGATGGTTCCCACAGCTGGAATGGAGGAAAATTCTGGATTTTGTGCTGAAATCCATGGGATGGTTCCCACAGCTGGAATGGGGGAAAATTCTGGATTTTTTTCTGAAATCCATGGGATGGTTCCCACAGCTGGAATGGAGGAAAATTCTGGATTTTGTGCTGAGAAATAAATTGGGAGTCTCCTCTAAAAATGAAGCAGAGAAAGCCTGCAGGGCCCTGCCTTTTTTAGAGGACAATCATAGGAAGCTGTCACAGATTCCCAACGTTCTCTGATGTTTCAGTTTCTCTTTTTCTTCAAAATAATTCCCAAGTGCTCCTCACCAGCTCCTCAGTCCTCTGGTGTTTTTTTTTTCCTTTGGGATCTTCAGTTCCTTGGCTCATCACTCTTCCCTACATCCCCTTGGATCTCTACATCTCCTCTCTCCTTCTTCACTTTCCCTCATCCCATCCCACTTTTAACCCAGGTCACTTTGAGTGTTTTTTCCCACCTTGGAAACCCTGTGGTTTTCCCCATCTCAGGAGGAGCAGGGAGTTGTGCCTGGGGTTTTGTGTCTGTAGGGATGATGGTTCTCAGGAGTCCACTAAAGGATGGGATCTTTTCCATGGAGAGCCTTCCCAAAAATAAAAGCAATACAAACTTTCCCAACCAAATAAAATAAAATAAAATAAAATAAAATAAAATATATATATATAAAAAAATTTAAAAACTATAAATAAAATAAAATAAAATAAAATAAAATATAAAATAAAATAAAATAAAATAAACCAAAATAAAATAAAATAAAATATAAAATAAAACAAAATAAAATAAAATATAAAAATAAAATAAAATAAAATAAAATATAAAAAATAAAAATAAAATATAAAATATAAAATAAAACAAAACAAAACAAAATAAAATAAAAAATAAAATAAAATAAAATAAAATAAACCAAAATAAAATAAAATAAAATATAAAATAAGCCAAAATAAAATAAAATAAAATATAAAAATAAAATAAAATAAAATATAAAAAAATAAAAATAAAAAATAAAATATAAAATAAAACAAAACAAAATAAAATAAAAAATAAAATAAAATAAAATAAAATAAAATAAACCAAAATAAAATAAAATAAAATATAAAATAAGCCAAAATAAAATAAAATAAAATATAAAAATAAAAATAAAAAATAAAATATAAAAAAATAAAAATAAAAAAATAAAATATAAAATAAAACAAAACAAAACAAAATAAAACAAAACAAAACAAAACAAAATAAAACAAAACAAAACAAAACAAAATAAAATAAAACAAAACAAAATAAAATAAAACAAAACAAAATAAAATAAAATAAAACAAAACAAAACAAAACAAAACAAAACAAAACAAATAAAATAAAATAAAATATAAAATAAAATAAAATAAAATAAAATTTCCCAACCACTTCACTGAACACAGTGACGATCCCACTGCTCAGATCTGGATTCTCTGTAATCTTCATTTGCTGCAGATCCCATCCAAACTTTCTCCAGTGGAAAAATTTTTTTCCATCACCTCCAAAGTTCTTGGGCTGCCTGGGACAGGCTCATTTTGTTTTCCCTGCAGGAACAGTCTTGTTCCCTGCATATTTCTGCTGGGTGTTGGACCCTCCTGAGCTGAGCTGCTCATTGACAGGAATTTTCACCCTCCAACACCCCCTTTTCCCTAAAGCCCACTTGTTGTTTTTGGAAAACGTTCAGTTCCTCCCGTTGTTTTCCTACCAAACTTTGACTCCTGGATTCGTTCCCTGGGCAGGATTCACCTTTCAGAGCAGCAAACAGGGAAGGAGTTGGGAATTCAGCTGGGAATTCATCTCTGTTGGGAAAGATGGGACAGGAAGGACTTATGGATATGACTGCATGGTAAGAAATACTGCAGATATAAAACCTGAGTGAAATAGGAATGAAAACCAGTTTGGAGATGTGACCATGGCAGGCAGGAAAACGGGGATGAGCTGGAGATGGGTGAAAAGACAGAAAAACAAAAGACAAGAATGTTGCCTTTCCACCTTGGCAAAGACATCCGGGAACAAGGGCATGAGAAAGGAGTCTATGGAGTTTAGAATATAAAATGACACGGTGATGTAGTAGTTCTCACAGGCTGCAGGCAAAGTCTGTAGGTTTTGTATCTCACGCCGGTTGGTCACTGTAAATTAGAATATTCAACAGAAAAAGAGATAGAATGGATTGGAACAAGGGGATCAATCTCTTGTCCTGGCTCTCCTCCCTTTTGCCCTCACCTCTCTCCTCTGGCCCTCTCACCCTCTTCCCTCACCTCTCTTGGCCCATCCCCTCTCCTCTCTCTCACCTCACTTGCTCCTGTTTTCTCCCCACGTTTTTCCCCTGCTCCTGCCCCGTTTTTCCCCCTGAGCTCTCTTCTCTCTCTCTCTCCCCATTCTCTCTTTAGGGCTTTGCTCCAGCCCAGGCTGGTGGCTGAAGGCAAAGCCCTCTTTACCCACCACCCTTGGAATAATAAACCCCCGTGTTTCTAGACCATCTCAGCTCTGCAGAGTTCCTTGTCCCTGCCACCCACAGAAAAATTTCTACAATCTCCTTGCTGCCACAAAGGAAGGAATTTTAGGGATATCACACTTCATTTCTGCCCTTGAGAGGCTCAAACCAGCTGCTCTTCCAGGGGAAATGTTCAGTGTCCCTCCAGGAATGCTCTGCATCCACAGGGAGCAAAGCTGGCTCATCCCCATGGAATATTCATGGCATTACAACAGGAAGCTCCTGCTTTGTGTGCTGGATTTTTTCCCTCTGGGTTCCAGAGAAAAAAAGATCTGAAAAGAAGTAAAAGTAGTTAAGGCTGCAGCAGAACCAGGTTTTAGTCATGAAATGAGAGCACCAGCTCCTTGGAATCTTGTCCCTAAATGGGAAAAAAATTTAAAAAATCACAGGATCTTCATAGCCACATCTCCACCCAGTGTCAGCCTGAGCTGCTCCAGTAGCCCCAGTACAAACCACTGAGGGTCTGGTTAGGGAATTCCTAAATCCAGACATGCTCCAGATCATTTTAGTGAATAACTGTGCACAGGTTTCACTGTTTTCCAGGTGATTTAGGGATGTCCAGTGCCTGAATGGATCTGAAAATCCTGGATAACTTCAGTGGAATCTGGGAATTTCTCTGCCCAGATTTGCTGTGGCTGCCCCTGGATCCCTGGCAGTGCCCAAGGCCAGGTTGGACATTGGGGACAGTGGGAGGTGTCCCTGCCATGGCAGGGCTGGCACTGGATGAGTTTTAATGTCCTTTCCAACACAAACCATTCCATGATTCCACAATTCTATGATTCCACGTTCTCAGCACCCACTATCACAGACATTTCCCAAGGTCTTGGAGTGACAGGATGAGGAATAACGGCTTTAAACTGAGAGAGGGAAGGTTTAGACTCGATATTAGGAAGGAATTCTTCCCTGGCACAGGTTTCCCAGATTTGCTGTGGCTGCCCCTGGATCCCTGGCAGTGCCCGAGGCCAGGTTGGACACTGGGGACAGTGGGAGGTGTCCCTGCCATGGCAGGGATGGGAATGGGATGATCCTTAAGATCTCTTCCAACCCAAACCATTCCATGATTCTTAGACACATTTTCTGTTCGAATAAACAGAATTCCTACATAAGAACCTCTGTGTGTCTCCAGGGAAAATCCCCAACCCTTCTAAGGTGACCCTGATGTTCCTGAGTGGTGCCTGTGCAGAGCTCTCTGCTTGCCATAACTCATTGCTAAAACGACACAGGAAAACCAGATTTAAAGCAAGAAAACAGTTTGAAAGGAGCAAATCTTTGAGCAGAGCCCCTGCCAGCTCCACAGCTTCATCACCTTTGCTTGCTTCACTGCAGACTCCGAGGAGTAGGAGTTGTGGGTATCAGCCACTCTTCCCTTACATTCCCCATCAATCCCAAAACTTCTCTCCCTGTTTTCCGCAGCTCGTGGAGCAGCCAAGCCACTCAGGGCCCTGCAGGAGCCCAGTGACGCAGCTGTGCTCACACAATTCCTCCCTGGATACAGCTCAGGAGCCATCCCAGCCTTTCCTGGCCTCTCCATCTGCAGAGAGTCATCACTGCTGGCAGGGACAGTGTGCAGGGTGATAAATCAGCTTCAATCCCTCTCCAGCCTCTCCTGGAATCTGTCACTGCAGAGGGACATTTGTCACGGCTCTGGCAGGTCAGGGATTTGAAGCAATGCTGCAGATCTTGAGGTTCAGTCTGTTTTTTTGAGCAGGCTCTGCAGTGCAGCTCGTCCAGGAGCTGTTCCAGTCTGGCAACAGGTTTGGGGTGAGGCTGTTCCTTTAGTGCTGACCTGTCGTGGTTTGAAAAGCAAAACAAGTGAGAGGCTCCAAGTCAGAAATATAATTTAATAAGAAGAAAGGTAAAAAAATAAAATAAAATAAAACAAAATAAAATAAAATAAAATAAAATAAAATAAAATCAATGCAATAACACAAAGGAGCAGTGACAGAGTCAGAACACACCCTGAGCAGGGTGGGGGGAGCAGTCCAGGTGAGGGGCTCTTCCTGAAGCAGTGATCCCACAGAAAGGTCTGGGAGCTCTGCTCCTCTGGGAATCCAGTGGCTCAGGGCTGCTTGTCCTGTCCCAAATCCCAGATTCTCTCCAGGTGGGAATGCTTGGCTCCTCCCCCTGGGCATTGGGAGCATCTCCCAATGGGATGAGGAGTCGTGCAGTGGCTCCTTGATGGCCCATTAAACAGAGAGAGCTCCTGGAGGGAGTTCCCTGTGAGTCCTGGGCAAGGCATTGATGGGCCATGAGCAGAAGAGCCCAAAGGAGGGGCCTGGGAAAACACTGCCCCACCTGGTTCCAACAGCTCATGGGGATGGGGATGGGATAAATACTGTGTGCACATCCTACACTGAAACCCAGGACAGCGTCCAGCACCCACAGGACGAACCAAAGGAACAACAAGACACAGGAGAGCAGCTCAAGCAATCCCAGACTGGTTTGTGTTTGGATTAAAGATCACCTCATTCCACCCCCTGCCATGGGCAGGGACAACTTCCACTATCCCAGGTTTTTCCACCCCTGGACATGTCCCAGGCCAGCTGGGGCAGGGCTTGGAGCAGCCTGGGACAGTGGGAGGTGTCCCTGCCCATGGCAGGGGTGGCACTGGATGGGCTTTAACCTCCCTTCCAACCCAGTTCCTTCAGTGAGTCCACGATCTCCTGGTTCTCTTGACCTTGCAGGATAATTGGAGTCTCATCCTGCTGCATCATCCCCCTCTGGGAAATGCCTGGATTTGTTATTCTGTCACCCAAGGGATGTCATTTCTTCCTGTCAAACCCGTGTTGCCTCAGAAACTCCGTCTCCAGGTTTGTGTCTCATTGTGGTGGGAGCAGCAAAAAAACCCCTCAGCTCTGCTCCAGAGATTTTTATAGACAGTGACAGGAGACAATAAATGGATGCAGAAGAGGGATGGCAGGATTTCAGGATTTCAGGAGAAAATCCTGCAGAGCAGAGCTGGCAGCAGGCAGAGCTCAGAGCTCACGGCTGCTGGGGGAGAAAACAAAGAAAGGAGAGTCTGAAAACAAATAATTCCAGGCTGGTTTGGGTCAAGATGGACCTTAAATCCCATCCAGTCCCACCTTATCCCTCTCCCATTATCCCCAATGTCCAGCCTGGCCTTGGGCACTGCCAGGGATCCAGGGGCAGCCACAGAAAATCTGGGAATTCTATTCCAGGCCCTGCCCACCCTGCCAGGGAACAATTCCTGCCCAAGATCCATTTAACCCTTGTAGAAACATCCGTGACTTAAAGGACAAGGAACTCTGCAAACCTGAAATATTCTAGAATATGTGGGTTTATTGCAAGGGTTGGGGGTAAAAAGGGCTTTGCCTTCAGCCACCAGCCTGGGCTGGAGGGGAGTCCCAGAGAGAGAGGGAAAGAGAGGAAGAGGGTGTGGGGTAAGAAGAGGGGAGTGATGGAGCAAGGGGCAGGGTCAGAGTGCAGGGGGAAGAGCAGGGAAAAGAGAGTGAGGTCTTTGTTACAATCCCTTGTATCTCCTTTTGTGATGAATATTCTAATTTACAGTGACCAACCAACACAAGACACAAAATCCTATAGAATCTCCACACAGCCTACAAGAACTACTACATTACCGTGTGTTATATTTTAAACTCTAAAAACTCCTCTTTAGACTTTTCTGTTTTGCTGCATTGACCTTTGGATCCCTCAGGCAGCAGAAGGGGATTGTTCAATCCAAAGGGATTCTCCTCCAGCTGCCCAGGCTGTTGTTTTCAGGTTCTATAGTCACTAAAACTCGATATCCTACAACTCAAAGTGAGTTCCATTTCTATTTCGATTACAGGTTTCATATTTTCAGAATCTTTTTCTAAGCACCCATATTTATAAGGTTTCCCTGATTCATCTTTCCCAACAAACCCTGTCTTCCTTCAGGGTAAAGCCATTCCCTCTGTCCTGGCACTCCTGACCAAAATCAGCCTCCAGACAGAAATCCATGAGAAAGGAGGATCCATAATCTCAGTTATCCATGGAATAACAATGTCTGTGTGTTAAAGGTGACTTTGTTCCCATATTTTTGGGTTTTCCAGAACACAACCACTTCTTCTGCCTCTCAATTCTGCCTGGGTTTAGGATATTTTTGGGATATTTAGGACATTTTCAGGACTTGCTGTGTCTGTTTGGATTTCTGGATTTTTTGGTCAATACAAGGGAGACCTGGCCACACTTTTGTCCATCCTAGTTGTTCCCACTGTATCAAAACTTGCATAAAATTGTGCCTGGCTGGGATCTGACATTGTCTGGGACCTCTCCTGGCAGAGGAACCTCAGAGTTCTGAGACAGAGCAGAGATGCCTCAACAAGAGTTTCGATCCTGCTCTTCCCACATTATAAAAGTGTTTGGGAAGCGTTGGCTTTGCAGAATGTCCTGTGTATCCTGTGCTCCCATGTTCTCATATCCATATTGTCATGCCCAGAAAACTGGAGAAGACATGGAAGAGCTTTCTGTGCCTAACAGGGACATTCTGGAAGATTTTTATTTTTTTTTTCCATAATCCAAATGTGAAAAGTGATATTGAGACTTAAGGAAGAGAAAAGGAAGAGGCAAAAAAAAGTGCTGGAGGCAGAGATGAAGGAACAGGAGTTGTGAAGAGGATGGGAAGAGTCCAGGTCCAGTGGAGGGGCAAGGTGGGCAGGGAATTGGTTTGGGCAGAAGGATTTGGGCTCCTCTGGAATCTCAATTTCCACCAGGGAATGGGTTTTATCTAAAGGAACAAGGGAAACTCAAAGGAAGGGTCTCAACCTTGGAAAGCTTTTTTATTCCAGGGGGGTTGGATCTGCTGGAATTTCCCCCTGGCAGCAGCTGGGGCAGGGCAGGGATTGTCCCTCTGAGCTCCAGGGCTGTGCCCAGTTGTGGCTCCTGCAGGAGAGCCCCAGGAGGGGCTGGAGCGTGTCCAGGGCAGGGAAGGGGCTGGGGAAGGGTCTGGAGCCCCAGGAGGGGCTGAGGGAGCTGGGGAAGGGTCTGGAGCCCCAGGAGGGGCTGAGGGAGCTGGGAAGGGGCTGAGCCTGGAGAAAAGGAGGCTCAGGGGGGACCTTGTGGCTCTGCACAAGTCCCTGCCAGGAGGGGACAGCCGGGGGGGTCGGGCTCTGCTCCCAGGGAACAGGGACAGGAGGAGAGGGAACGGCCTCAGGCTGGGCCAGGGGAGGCTCAGCTTGGCCAGCAGCAGGAATTTCCCCATGGAAAGGGGGCTCAGGCCTTGGCAGGGGCTGCCCAGGGAGCTTTGGAGTGCCCATCCGTGGAGGTGGCACCTGGAGGTGGCACTCAGGGGAACAACGTGGGCACAGCTGGGACTCCATGACCTTGGAAATCTTTTCCAACCTCAGGGATTTTGGGATTCTGGGATGGAACAGCAGTTTTTGCCACTGCCTGTGGATCTCTGCCTTTCTCCAGCCTTCCTGTCCCCCTCAGCAAAGGAGAACACAGGGAAGGACAAACTAAGAAATCACAGCATTAAAAAAAAAAAACAACAAAATCAAGCAGGCAGGGAACAAGGAGAGAGTGCAGGAAAAGTGGGATAGGAAGGACTCTCTCCTCCTCAATCAACACCTTCTTTTGGAAGTGCCACCTCTACGAATCTCCCCAGGCACCTCAGCTCAGAGATCCTGGAGCTTTTCTCTGAAACCCTCCAGCCTGGCCCCAGCAGGGTCACTTCACCTCATCCTGGCACTCCCAGCATTCCCCATGGAATATCCCGAGGCTACACAACCACAAATCCTAGAGAAACAATATTTAAGTTTTCGAAGACAATTGCCTTGTTTTTTAAGCCTGACCACTGGCTTGGCCCAGGGTTTGGAGCAATCTCCAATTTGCACCAGATGCGAAGGGAAAAAAAAAAAAAAATTCCCTGCACGTCCCCCAAAGTGCCCCAAAATTCCTTCTCCTTTGTGTTCACTTGACCTCAGCTTCCAGCCCACATAACTCCCCTCACCTCAACTATGTTTCTCTGGAATAACATTGAATTTTGGTCAGCTCATTGTTGGCTTTGTTTGCCCTTGGTGTGTGACAGCCTTGGCTGGGGACATTGTGGAGGAGGAACCCAAGATGGGGATTCAATCCTTTCCCTACTACTGCAGGAATAGTTTCCATTTTCACCCCTATTTTTCACACTCTCCTCACTTTCCAAAACACTCACCTTTGGACGTGGAGTTTTCCATGGGTGGTGTTTGCCTGGAGGTGAAATTTGCTTGGGTGAGTAAAAGTTGGAGCAAAGTTTTTTGCTTTATGGGAGAGTGGAAAAAGCCCCACTTTTGTTGTTCCAGATTGAGGGGGGGGGAAATGGTGTAACCACGTTTCTAAGAAGGGAAAATCTGCTGAGGGTTGGGATTTGACAGCACAGCCAGAGCTGTGGACTCATCCCTGTGACTCCAGGGGACAATTTGTGTCCCAACAGCCCAAGCAAACTGTCACCCCAACTCATTCCTCGGCCCTTTTTCCCTGTGTAAGCACAAACCAGGAGCTGGGTTATCCCCATGGGGCTGGAGAAGTTAAATTTCTAATCCTTTATTGGAATACATTCCATGAGTTTGTGTGTCAGGGAGTTTTTGTCCAGTTCAATCAGGAGAAGCGAACGGGATTGAAAGTGTTGGAATCTTCCTTGTGCCATTGCTTTTCTTTTTCCTGCTTAAAACATCTCCCTGATGTCTGGAGGGCTCTGGGGCTGGAAAAGCAGCTGAGGAATCCTACACAGAGCCTGCCTGGGAGGGATAATGATCCTGCTGTGGAATCCCAGACTGGTTTGGGTTGGAAGGTCTCGGGTTGGTTTTCTCACCTGAGATTCAGGTTGTTTAAAGTCCTTGCCCTCTAAAAGCCCCGAGTCACGTTGGTACAAAGAAGTGGAGTCTTCAAGGTTCTGTTTTCAGGTTTCTCCTGTTGTTTATTATTTGATATCTCAGAGTTTTCTCTGCTCCCAGCTGAGGTCTGGGCAGGGCTGGGACATGAGGGGACGGCCCCCGATGGGGTCACCTCACATTTATACAGATAATTACAATTATTTACAATTTCACACCAATGCCCAGGGCTCACACTAAAAGGGTCATTTCTGCTCTGACCCAACCCACTGTCACTGCCCTGTGCCATCACCACCCCAGGGGATGGAGGGCGGGGGAGAAGGAGAGGGACACGAGGCACCACCCAAATTCCACCATCTTGTTCCCCATTTACCTCTATTCTAAGAATCCTAAAACTACTGAATTTTGCATGTTCTACTGTGCTAAACCACTGTTTTCACTTCCTGGTGATTTGCAATTCCTCTCCTTGCGCTGGAAGTTTCTCCCATGGGCTGAGATCAAACCCAGTGTCTTCCTGGGCTGTGCCAAGGTCTCCAACCCCCCAGGACCAGCTCCAATTCCCTTTCCAGGGTCCCAGCTCATCCAAAGGGATGTCCTGGACTCCAACAGGAAGGGACCTTAAGGATCATCCCATTCCATGGGCACCTTCCACTATCCCAGGTTGCTCCAATTCCCAATGTCCAGCCTGGCCTGGGACACTTCCACCCTTGCACTGCTGAGAAGACACTTCCAGGTTCACCTTTATTAATGAACAATAATTAGCAGCTCATCAGGAAATGAGCAGCAGTGGAAGAGGTGAGAAGTTGTAGCTCCACAGGGGGTTGTCCCTCCATGGGTGGCACTGGACAGGGACAGGGACAAGTCCCACCATGGGGTGGGTCATTCCAGCAGCAATTCCAGAGCAGTGGATGAACCAACCCAGGGATCCCTGTCTGTCTGTCTGTCTGTCTGTCTGTGCTGCACCTGGAGCTGCTCAGGGGAAGGAGCAGAGCCCCCCATCCCTCTCCCTGGAGGAAATCCCATAGGAATGGCAGTTCTCCCCCCAAATCCCAGCAGCATTTCAGTCCAGCTCCAGCCTTGCCCTTAAGTCTGGATTTCTCTGGAGCACAAGGCCAGAGCAGGCAGCTCCTGAGGCACCTCCAGCCTGACTGTGCCATATCCCACACCACATTCCACATTCCTGGCTGGTTTTTCCATGTGTCCCCTCTGGCAGTGGCACCAGGAGCTGGGCAGAGCCATGGACTGTTCCCTGTTCCCTGTTCCCACTGCCCAAGGAGTGGGAAAACATCCCCCCCTCTTTGGATGAGGCTGCCCTATGGTGCTCCCCAAATTTTGTCACTCACAGGAGGTTTGGCTGTACCTGGGCCTCTGAGATCACCACAATCCCTGTCCCTCCTGGATGTCCCCACCTCCTGCCCCTGCCAGGTGTTTGCTGTGCTGCTGTTGGCATGAGATATCAGCCCCACATTGTGATTGTCATTGTTATCAGTTCTGGGACCATCTAAGTGACCATGGGGAATTCAGCCCCATCCTGAGCTCCTGCCAAAGGCCTGGGAGAGATCACAGGATCATGGAATATCCTGAGTGGGGAAAAAACCCACATGGATCCCTGATCCAGCTCCTGTCCCTGCCCAGAGCCCCCAACAATCCCCCCTGGGCATCCCTGGCAGGGCTGTCCAAAGGCTCCTGGAGCTCTGGGGCTGTGCCCATTCCCTGGGGAGCCTGGGCAGTGCCTGAACCCTCTGGGGGAAGAGCCTTGCCCTAAAATCCCCCCTCAATCCCTCCTGGAACAGCTCCAGCCTCTCCCTGGCTCCCATCAGGTCCCAGGAGCAGTTCCATGTTGGATCAGCCTGTTGGACATTTGGGGAATTCACCTTCCCAAGGAGGTGGGAGCAGCAGAGTTGCAAACACAGCAGGGAATTCCCTTACCCTGTGCTCTCCCTGTGTGCTCACACATCCCAAACTAGGGGAATTTTTAATTTTTTCTTGACCATCACCAGAAGTTTTGCTGGATGTTAAAGTGTTATTTTTCCACCCATTCCCTGGGGAGCCTGGGCAGTGCCCGAACCCTCTGGGGGAAGAGCCTTGCCCTAAAATCCCCCCTCAATCCCTGCTGGAGCAGCTCCAGCCTCTCCCTGGGTGCTGTCAGGTCACAGGGAGCAGAGATTGGAGCTGTGCCTCCTTCTCTCCTCACACAAAAGTTTTACCTGCACTGAGTCTCCTCTCAGTCCATCTGAACAGCCCAAGGGGGTCACATCGTCACCACCCTGCCCCAGGGGGGAGCAGCTGCTCCTGCAGCAATGGGACAGGGTGGGAATGTCCATGGGGTGAGAGAACAGGGACAGAGGTGAGGAATGTCCATGGGGTGAGAGAACAGGGACAGGGTGGGAATGTCCATGGGGTGAAAGAAGAAGGACAGAGGTCAGGAATGTCCATGGGGTGAAAGAACAGGGACAGAGGTCAGGAATGTCCATGGGGTGAAAGAACAGGGACAGAGGTCAGGAATGTCCATGGGGTGAGAGAACAGGGACAGGGTGGGAATGTCCATGGGGTGAGAGAACAGGGACAGGGTGGGAATGTCCATGGGGTGAAAGAAGAAGGACAGAGGTCAGGAATGTCCATGGGGTGAGAGAACAGGGACAGGGTGGGAATGTCCATGGGGTGAGAGAACAGGGACAGAGGTGAGGAGTGTCCATGGGGTGAGAGAACAGGGACAGAGGTGAGGAGTGTCCATGGGGTGAGAGAACAGGGACAGAGGTGAGGAGTGTCCATGGGGTGAGAGAACAGGGACAGAGGTCAGGAATGTCCACGGGGTCAGCGAGTGCAGGGCCAGGCACGCGTGGTCAGAACCCTTGGTGGCTGACAAGTGTAATCCTGTGGTCCAGGGCCAGCAATCAGCCCTGGCCTCACACAGAGGAGCTTCTGGCAAGGGATCATTCCTGAAAGTCAGCCCCCATTGCATCGCACATCTGGAACCGCTGGCTCTGCCAGGGGTCACTCACATTCCCTGTGCCCAGGGAGAAAGGTCACGGCACTGGGAACAACCTCAGGGGAGTCATCACATGCTGCCCTGACCTTTTCCTTCTCCAGGCTGCAAGGCACAGCTCAAATCCCTCTGCCAGCTGCTCGTGGCAGTGGCTCCAGGAGAAGGAGGATTTGCTCTTCTGCTCCCCAAACTCTGTGGTAACAGAGGCTGGAAAAAAGGGGGGACCATGGCACCTCTGCACAAAAATGACGCAAATCAAGAGGATCAAAAAATAGTCGAGTTGAAACAGCCCCAGGGCCCTGAGTTCCCTGGTCAGGGAGTTCTGTGATCCTGAAGATCCCATTGCAACTCCTCAGAGGGGCAGCTCTGATCTCTGCTCCTGCCACAGGAACAGCACCCAGGGAGAGGCTGGAGCTGTTCCAGGAGGGATTGAGGGGGGATTTTAGGGCAAGGCTCTTCCCCCAGAGGGTTCAGGCACTGCCCAGGCTCCCCAGGGAATGGGTGGAAAAATAACACGTTAACATCCAGCAAAACTTCTGGTGATTGTCAAGAAAAAATTAAAAATTCCCCTAGTTTGGGATGTGTGAGCACACAGGGAGAGCACAGGATAAGGGAATTCCCTGCTGTGTTTGCAACTCTGCTGCTCCCACCTCCTTGGGAAGGTGAATTCCCCAAATGTCCAACAGGCTGATCCAACATGGAACTGCTCCTGGGACCTGATGGGAGCCAGGGAGAGGCTGGAGCTGTTCCAGGAGGGATTGAGGGGGGATTTTAGGGCAAGGCTCTTCCCCCAGAGGGTTCAGGCACTGCCCAGGCTCCCCAGGGAATGGGCACAGCCCCAGAGCTCCAGGAGCCTTTGGACAGCCCTGCCAGGGATGCCCAGGGGGGATTGTTGGGGTGCAGAGCTCAAAGCAGGAACAGGCAGATCTGCAGGGCAGTGGTGTGATCTGAGAGAAAAACATCCCACTGGATTTGGTAGCTGGAGCCAAATCCTGATCTTCCACCAGGAGGGGTCTCAGGGCTGCTGCTCTGCACCAGCAGTGACATCTGGGTGACATCTGTGCCCCAGCTCTGCTCCTTGTCACTGCTGGAGGTGCCCCCGGCCTCAGCACTGCAGGCTCCACCTCATTTACTCCATGGCCTCTCTCACACAGATCACAAAATCCCTGGGGCTGGAAAAGCCCTCCCAGAACATCCCAGCTGTGCCCACCTTGTCACCCTGAGTGCCACCTCCAGGTGACACCTCCAGGGATGGGCACTCCAAAGCTCCCTGGGCAGCCCCTGCCAAGGCCTGAGCCCCCTTTCCATGGGGAAATTCCTGCTGCTGGCCAAGCTGAGCCTCCCCTGGCCCAGCCTGAGGCCGTTCCCTCTCCTCCTGTCCCTGTTCCCTGGGAGCAGAGCCCGACCCCCCCGGCTGTCCCCTCCTGGCAGGGACTTGTGCAGAGCCACAAGGTCCCCCCTGAGCCTCCTTTTCTCCAGGCTCAGCCCCTTCCCAGCTCCCTCAGCCCCTCCTGGGGCTCCAGACCCTTTCCCAGCTCCCTCAGCCCCTCCTGGGGCTCCAGACCCTTCCCCAGCTCCCTCAGCCCCTCCTGGGGCTCCAGACCCTTCCCCAGCTCCCTCAGCCCCTCCTGGGGCTCCAGACCCTTCCCCAGCTCCCTCCAGGTGGGTTTTCCCATCCCTGAGCTTCCTGAAACTCTTCCCAGTTGAGGCAGAATTCTCTCTCCCCATCTCAGTGGTTGCTTTTCCTCCTGATTTTAAAGGAATCCTTTCCTATTTCCCCTTTTTGTCTCCAGTTTGTCTTTCCTCCCATTTGGGCAGAAACCTCTCTGTAATCCCACAGCTCCTGCAGCTCCAACTCCATAAAACATCCCTGCAGGACACAGTGCCAGGATCCAGGGGCAGCCTCACCCTCACAGGGAATAATTTCTCCCTAATTTCTAACCTGACCCCACTCCAGGTTTTGGGATGTGTCAGAGCCCAGCATGAAGCTCATTATGCAAATGAGGCGCGGTGTTTTCCTCACTAATGAGCAGCAGAGCTTGAATCCTGACCTTTCCCTGTTGTTGCCTTTTCTCTGCCACTCGCTTTGGTGAGTTTTTTTTTTGGGTTTTCTTTTGGTTTTTTTTTTCCTTTTTTTTTCTTTTTTTCTTTTTTTCTTCTTTCTTCTTCTTTTTTCTTTTTATCTTTTTTCTCCTTTTTTCTTTTTTTTTTCCTTTTCTCTATTTTTTCTTTTTATCTTTTTTCCCCTTTTTTTCTTTTTTTCTCCTTTTTTCTGTTTTTTTTTATCTTTTTTCTTTTTTTCTCCCTTTTTCTGTTTTTTTTTAATTTTTTTTTCTTTTTTTTTCTCCTTTTTTTTCTTCCCCCCCTTTCTTCTTTTTCTTTTTTCTCCTTTTTTCTTTTATTTTCTTTTTTCTTTTTTCTTTTTTCTCTTTTTTCTTTTTTTCTCTTTTCTTTTTTTCTTTTTTTTCCTTCCTTTTTCTCTTTTTTCTTTTTTTCCTCCTTTTTTCTTTTTTTTCCTCCTTTTTTCTTTTTTTAAATTTTTTTCCTTTTTTCTCTTTTTTTCCCCTCCTTTATTCTTTTCTTTTTTCTTTTTTTTTTCCTCGTTTTTCTTTTTCAATTTTTTTCTTCTTTTTTTTTCTCTCCTTTTTTCCTCTTTTCTTTCTTTTTTTTTTTTTTCTTTTCTTTTTTCTTTTTTTTCTTTTTTTCTTTTTTTTTTTCTTTTTTCCTTTTTTTTTTTTTTTTCACGGCTCCATCCCGGCCTCACCAGGTGGACTGGGCAACCCTGAATGTCGGGAGCCTTTTCCTGCCAGCCCTGCCCGTGTCAGTGGCTGCAGCAGCGCTGGAGGGGGGTGTATTTATGGCCAGGCAGACGAGATCCCTGTTGGACTCGTTCCTGCAGGGAAAGGAGCAGGGATGGAGGGATGGAGGGATGGAATCACAGCTCTGTGAGGACACGCTGTGGCGGCTCCTGAAAAGCACCAGCTCAGCTGGAGCAGCAAAATCCTGATTTATTCCTTGGCTGGGGGCGGGAGAGGAGGGGAGGAACACAAGGTGTGTTCAGAGGGGCCAGGGTTTGGTGGCCAAATTGCAGTTTGAAAAGAGGGAAATCACAGAATCCTTGAATTACAGAATCCCAGAATGTGTAGGTTGGAAGAGACCTCCAAGATCATCGAGTCCAACCCAACCCCAACACCTCAACTGGGTCACGGCATCGAGTGCCACATCCAGTTTCCTTTTAAACACATCCAGGGATGGTGACTCCACCACCTCCCTGGGCAGACCATTCCAGTATTTAATCACTCTTTATGTGAAAAACTTCTTCCTGATATCCAACCTGTATTTCCCTTGGTGCAGCTTAAGATGTTGATTCCAGCTCTGCAGGGGCCGAATGATGAGTCCAGCTGGGGCAGGGCAGGGATTGTCCCTCTGTGCCCCAGGGCTGGGTCCAGTTGTGGCTCCTGCAGGAGAGCCCTGGAGGGGCTGGAGCATGTCCAGAGCAGGGAAGGGGCTGGGGAAGGGTCTGGAGCCCCAGGAGGGGCTGAGGGAGCTGGGGAAGGGTCTGGAGCCCCAGGAGGGGCTGAGGGAGCTGGGAAGGGGCTGAGCCTGGAGAAAAGGAGGCTCAGGGGGGACCTTGTGGCTCTGCACAAGTCCCTGCCAGGAGGGGACAGCCGGGGGGGTCGGGCTCTGCTCCCAGGGAACAGGGACAGGAGGAGAGGGAACGGCCTCAGGCTGGGCCAGGGGAGGCTCAGCTTGGCCAGCAGCAGGAATTTCCCCATGGAAAGGGGGCTCAGGCCTTGGCAGGGGCTGCCCAGGGAGCTTTGGAGTGCCCATCCCTGGAGGTGTCACCTGGAGGTGGCACTCAGAGCTCTGCCCTGGGGACAAGGTGGGCACAGCTGGGATGTTCTGGGAGGGCTTTTCCAACCCCAGGGTGATGCCTTGGGAAGGCTGAGCTGGAACAGAGACTGGACAGAGCTGGAGAATAAAGCAGATCTTTATTAAAAGGCTTTTAAGGATCCACCTTGAGCAGGACAAGAGCCTGGCCAGGGCTACACCCAAGGTGGACACAAAATGGTCACAAAATGGTCACAAAATGGGCACAGAATGGACACAAAATGGACAGAAAATGGGCTAAAAATGGGCACAAAATGGACAGAAAATGGGCACAAAATGGACAGAAAAAGGTCACGAAATGGACACAAAATGGACCCAAAATGGACCCAAAATGGACACAAAATGGTCACAAAATGGACACAAAATGGACACAAAATGGACACAAAATGGACACACAATGGACACCTGGTCAGGAGGTCTCACACTTTTCTAAGTTTTGGTCCATTTGCACCTTGGGGTTGAATTGTCCAATCCCAGCCCCAGGTGGTGCAGTCCCATCCTTCTTGTTTTCTCTCCTCAGCCCAGCCTTGGTTGTGCTTTTGGGCCTGAACACTTGTCCCAGTTGTCCTTGGTGTGCAGCAGGAAAAGGATTTGTTTTGTGTCCCTGCTGTGTGCAGAGCTGAGTGACACTGACTGTGAGCTCAGAGCTGCCCCCCTGGCCACCACAGACACATCAAATACAGCAAAGAGAAAACTTGAGGCATCAAGGAATCCTGGGATTCTCCTCTCCAGCCCCTTCCCCAGCTCCATTGCCCCTTTTGGGAGTTTCAGTCCCATGAGACAAACCACCCAAATTCTCAAAGGTGTTTTGGTTCCTCAGTCCCACTGATTTAAATATGGATAACACCCCTTGAAGATTTACACTTTCCTTTGCTTTCCTGGAGGAGACTCAGCAAATCCATGTTGAAACTCATCAAATCCATGTTTTCCTTCAAATTTATGGCGTCCATGGTGGTTCTGTCCCCAGGAAACCTGCCAGGGATCCAGGGGCAGCCACAGCAAATCTGGAAGGATTTCCTCACCCTCCCAGGGAGGAATTTCTTCTCAATATCCCATCAAATTCCCTTCTCTGTCAGTTTAAAATCATTGTCCCTTGTCAAAGGACGGGTTAAATCACCTGGTTACACCTTAGAAAATTCCAGACAGGAATGTTTCCATCATTCCAGCCAAATACTCAAAATGCCTTTTATTTATGGGATCAGAGCATCACTTCATCCTATTTGGACATTTCTTTGTGGCCTGTTTGGTATATAGTTTATATTTTTAATAGGTTTTTTGGGGAGGTTTTTTGGGGTGGTTTGTTTGGGTTTTTTGGGGTTTTTTTTGTGGGTTTTGTTGTTGCTGTTGATGTTTTGTGTGTGTGTGGGGGGGGTTGTGTTGTTTTGGTTTTCTGTGTTTTTGGTTTTTTTTGTTGTTGTTGTTTGTTTGGGTTTTTTGGGGTTTTTTTTTTTTTTGAGTTTTTTTGTTGTTTATTTGTTTCATTTTTGTTTGGGTGGGTTTTTTCGGTTGGTTGGTTTTTTAGGTTTGTTTTGGTTTGGGTGTTTTGGTTGTTTTTTGGGTTTTGTGGCTTTGTTTTGTTTTGATTTTTTTTTTGTTTGTTTGGTTGGTTTTGTTTCTAGTTATTTTATTTTCTGGTTTTTTTCCTCTCCATGTGTAAAAAGCAGGAGGATCCCATTTTGGCTCACCATGGGCTGTTGACATGGACTTCTTGTTGCACAGACTTTTTTTACTGCAATGATCTCCAACTGAAAAATAAACATTTTGCTTCTTTAACTATCCCTTCCAATAGGAAATGGGATTGAGAGCAACGATTCCAGCTGGAGCTGGGACCTGCATCCTCCAGGGTGCTCCAAGAGGAAAACCAAGGGACATCCTGATTTATGGGAATATGTGTCTCTGGATGATATTTAATCCTCTCCTGCTTCCCTGGCAAAAGTGCCCCAGATATTTTTCTATCTAATCAGGCTCCCTCTCGTTTCTCAGGATGTTCAGGCAGAGCTGGAGGTCAAATAAACAGCTCTGAGCTCAGCCAGGCTGAGATGGAGCCTTTGGATAAGGAATGGGAATAAATCTCCTCCCCACAGGTTTGGGCTCCTGATAAATGGGGACAAAAGTGACACCTCACTCCCCAACCCACCCATGACCACTGGTGGGTTTAATTCTGATATTCTCAGCAATACGTGGAATATTTGTCAAAATCGAAACCCGAATAAAGCAAAAAAATATGAAGTTTTAAGGATCAGCTTTAAGAGTAATTGTGGGTCTGATGAGAGATTTGAAACCTCCCTTCAGGGATTAAATGACTCCAGGTGAGCCCTGAGCTGTGGGATCTGGGTTTGTGTTTTAAATGATGCAGAATTTGATCATTCTGGGTGTGGGTTGGCAAAAATCAAACCCCCAGAGATGGGGATCCCTCCAGCTCAAGGCTCTTTGTCTTCAGCCAAACCATCCAAATCATTCCTCCATTTGGAATTGGGATGTTTGGGGTTGTTCTGGAGGAGGATCCGTTTGCCAGGAGGAACCTTTCCATTTGGGGTCATGTCCTGGGTTTCAGTGCAGGATGAGCACACAGTATTTATTCCATCCCCATCCCCATGAGCTGTTGGAACCAGGTGGGGCAGTGTTTTCCCAGGCCCCTCCTTTGGGCTCTTCTGCTCATGGCCCATCAATGCCTTGCCCAGGACTCACAGGGAACTCCCTCCAGGAGCTCTCTCTGTTTAATGGGCCATCAAGGAGCCACTGCACGACTCCTCATCCCATTGGGAGATGCTCCCAATGCCCAGGGGGAGGAGCCAAGCATTCCCACCTGGAGAGAATCTGGGATTTGGGACAGGACAAGCAGCCCTGAGCCGCTGGATTCCCAGAGGAGCAGAGCTCCCAGACCTTTCTGTGGGATCACTGCTTCAGGAAAAGCCCCTCACCTGGACTGCTCCCCCCACCCTGCTCAGGGTGTGTTCTGACTCTGTCACTGCTCCTTTGTGTTATTGTATTGATTTTATTTTATTTTTTACCTTTTTACCTTTCTTCTTATTAAATTATATCTCTGACTTGGAGCCTCTCATTCATTTTGCTTTTCAAACCACGACAGGTCAGCACTGAAATAAATCCCAGCTGAAATGGGAATGGATCAACATAAGGAATACCCAGAAGTTAAGTGAAGCTCCTTCCACAAACCAGTGAGTGGATGCAGCATTTGAATCCAGGTCTGGATTCCTATTTGGGGGAATTGCAGTCAGGAAGGTCAGCTCTGTCTCCTTGTCAAACAAAATTCCTGAATTAGGCCCCTGAAGAGGTGAGTGCTGGTTTTTCCCTTTTTAATCCTTTGGGATTACCTCAGTGGAGGCAAAACCAGGAGTCTGTCCCATGAAATCCACTGATTTCCAGCTCCACAGGGACAACAAGCTGAAGGTCACAGGAGCAGACAAACAAATAAACACCCACTTGACTCCAGACTCTTGGATGTTTGTGGGACCAAATCCTGACTTTTACCTGCAATCTGGTGTCTATTACAACCAATTTGCCTTAGGAAACTTGTGCTGGTTTTTTTTTCTGCCACTGGAACAGCAGCAAATTCCTGAAAATCAAACTCCAGGATTGTCCCCCCCAAGTTGGGCACTGCAGACAATCCCAGATTTACACACACACACACCAAGGTCTGCAGAAACACCATGAAAAATCGGATTTATTTGCAAAATTTACATGAATTTTGATGAAAACGGTAATTCCTTATCTTTATTCCATCCTCAGGTCAGCAAAAGGCAGCACCACAAATATTCAACTCATGGTTTCTTAAATGTGGCACTGGAACTAAGAAAAAAACAGGATGAAAATGTAGTTCCATGATGTTGGTGGGGTAAATGTATAAACCAGGATTTTCTGGCCATCACACTCAGAGGATTGTAGAAACTCCAAGGTGAACCAACATTTCCTGGCTTTCTCCTGGAGCTGCTTCTGGAGCCTTCCACGGACACACCAGGATGTGTTTCTAGAGAGCTGGACAGGAGCAGCTCCAGCAGGGCAATTATTATCCACAGGGAATCCAATTAAAAGATTACTGTTCTCCAGCCAGGGTGTGTGTGTGTGCTCTAGAGATGCACAGAATTATCTGTTGAAATCCCTGAGGCAGCTTACCCGGGATAACCTTCTCCTGGATCCTCTCCAGCTCCCAGGGGAGGCTCCAGCTCAGGAAATCATCTCAGTGCATGTAGGATTTTTTTCCGTGGACAGCAGGAACAAGGAGCTCTGCAGAGCTGAGATGTTCTAGAAACACGGGGGTTTATTATTCCAAGGGTGGTGGGTAAAGAGGGCTTTGCCTTCAGCCACCAGCCTGGGCTGGAGCAAAGCCCTAAAGAGAGAATGGGGAGAGAGAGAGAGAAGAGAGCTCAGGGGGAAAAACGGGGCAGGAGCAGGGGAAAAACGTGGGGAGAAAACAGGAGCAAGTGAGGTGAGAGAGAGGAGAGGGGATGGGCCAAGAGAGGTGAGGGAAGAGGGTGAGAGGGCCAGAGGAGAGAGGTGAGGGCAAAAGGGAGGAGAGCCAGGACAAGAGAGTGATCACCTTGTTCCAATCCATTCTATCTCTTTTTGTGTTGAATATTCTAATTTACAGTGACCAACCGGTGTGAGATACAAAACCTACAGACTTTGCCTGCAGCCTGTGAGAACTGCTACATCACCATGTCATTTTATATTCTAAACTCTACAGACTCCTTTCTCATGCCCTTGTTCCCTGATGCCTCTGCCAAGGTGGAAAGGCAACATTCTTGTCCTTTTGTCAGCTCATCCCCGTCTTCCTGCCTGCCATGCTCACATCTCCAAACTGGTTTTCATTCCTATTTCACTCAGGTTTTACATCTACAGTATTTCTTGCCATGCAGTCGTATTCATAAGTCCTTCCTGTCCCGTCTTTCCCAACAAGTGCAGAGCAGCGCTCCAGCCTCAGCTCAAAGTCAGGCACTTCCCGGCAGGATGAACGGAATTGCACCATCCCTGCCCTCCCTGAATGCAGAGGGAAGGTTCCAGAAGATTTCAAGAGAGCTGGGAGGAAAGAGGCTGCTGAAAAATCTCCATGGATTTGCTGCGGTTTGTGGAATCGTGGAATGATTTGGGTTAGGAGGGATCCTGGAGATCATCCCATTCCCACCCCTCTGCCATGGCAGGGACACCTCCCACTGTCCCCAGTGTCCAGCCTGGCCTTGGGCACTGCCAAGGATCCAGGGGCAGCCACAGCAAATCTGGGAATTCTATTCCAGGACCTGCCCACCTTGCCAGGGAATAATTCCTTCCCAAAATCCCATCCAGCCCTGCCCTGGGAGCTTGGGACACTCCATGGAGGACGTCGCCATCCTCCCTCTGTCTCATGTGGAATCTGGAGCTGGATCCACGAAATTTGGGGGTTGTGCAGGGAGGATGATTTTTCCAACAGGGAAAAGGCAAATCCTCAAGGAGTGAGAGCAGAGCAGCCTGAGCTCAGAGCTCTCCCAGGGGATGCAGCACCCAGGGAGAGGCTGGAGCTGTTCCAGGAGGGATTGAGGGGGGATTTTAGGGCAAGGCTCTGCCCCCAGAGGTTTCAGGCACTGCCCAGGCTCCCCAGGGAATGGGTGCAAAAATAACATGTTAACATCCAGCAAAACTTCTGGTGATTGTAAAAAAATATAAAATAATAATTCCCAGATTTTGGGATGTGTGAGCACACAGGGAGAGCACAGGATAAGGGAATTCCCTGCTGTGTTTGCAACTCTGCTGCTCCCACCTCCTTGGGAAGGTGAATTCCCCAAATGTCCAACAGGCTGATCCAACATGGAACTGCTCCTGGGACCTGATGGGAGCCAGGGAGAGGCTGGAGCTGTTCCAGGAGGGATTGAGGGGGGATTTTAGGGCAAGGCTCTGCCCCCAGAGGGTTCAGGCACTGCCCAGGCTCCCCAGGGAATGGGCACAGCCCCAGAGCTCCAGGAGCCTTTGGACAGCCCTGCCAGGGATGCCCAGGGCCTTCCCACCCTCCCAGGGAATAATTCCTTCCCAAAATCCCAACTAACCCTGCCCTCCTTCATCTTAGAACCACTTCCTCCTGGTGGAACTCCAACCCATTTCTCCTCCCTGACTCTTTAGTAATAAGAATAAAATAATCATTATAAATATAAGGGATTAAGATACATAAACTTGTCAGTTCCCATGTCTGGTTTGCGACCTGCTCTGGGGGATGTTCCCTTCCTGTGGCAGTGGGAAAAAAACGAGAACACCAGGAATCACTCCACGCCCTCCAGAGCTCTGGGGCACAGATTATCTCCCCAATCCCACACCCCCTCACCCTGGCAGCCATCCCAGTGAGGGAGATGACCCCTTGTGACCCAGCATGAGGAGCTCCCCTGGCTTCCAGAACCTTCTTGAGGGAGCTGGTGCTGGACAGGGGATATTGGGAAGCCAGCAGGGATCAGAGCAGGCTCAGTGCAGGATCCAGAGCATTCCCAGGGGTACCAGGTCTCTGTTGGAGTCCAGGACATCCCTTTGGATGAGCTGGGACCCTGGAAAGGGAATTGGAGCCAGTCCAGGGGGGTTGGAGACCTTGGCACAGCCCAGGAAGACACTGAGTTTGATTTTAGCCTATGGGAGAAACTTCCAGCACAAGGAGAGGAATTGCAAATCACCAGGAAGTGAAAATAGTAGTTTAGCACAGTAGAACATACAAAATTCAGTAGTTTTAGGATTCTTAGAATAGAGGTAAATGGGGGACAGGATGGTGGGATTTGGGTGGTGCCTCGTGTCCCTCTCCTTCTCCCCCGCCCTCCATCCCCTGAGGTGGTGATGGCACAGGGCAGTGACAGTGGGTTGGGTCAGAGCAGAAATGACCCTTTTAGTGTGAGCCCTGGGCATTGGTGTGAAATTGTAAATACCCCACCCGTGGTTATCTGTATAAATGTGGGGTGATGTCCCATCAATGGTCAGTCCCCTCGTGTCCCAGCCCTGTCCAGACCTCGGCTGGGAGCAGAGAAAACTCTGTGATATCAAATAATAAACAACTCGAGAAACCAGAGAACAAGGCCTTGAAGACTCCACTTCTTTGTACCAACATGACTCAGGGCTTTTAGAGGGCAAGGACTTTAAACAACCTGAATCTGGGGTGAGAAAACCAACCCAAGAGGTCTCCTGGGTGCCACCAGCCCCTCACCCTGGAGCCCAGGCTGGTGCCAGGGCAGGGCTGGGCTCTGCCTGCCCCTCCAGAGGGGAGGATTTTCAGCTGGAAGCAGGAGCTGCGAGTTGCGAGACCCGTTTGCGCAACGGGATCACAAACGGGCCCGAGGTCAAGGCAGGGGGAGGAAACAGGAGATGAGGAACATTCCTGTGCTCACGCAACACATCCCAGGTTTCACAGGCAGGGATTTCTTCACTCCTGGGCTGACACCCTTGTTTGCCTTCCCTGGGTTGGAAATGGTCAGCTCTCCTTGCTTTCAGCCATGTGGGAAGCCCCACATAACCCCAAGTCTGGGTTTTGTGAGGTCTCGGGATGAGTTCTGGCCTCCTGGGATGGTTGTGTGTCAAAGGGAGATTTTTTTCCTGCCAAAATAAACAGCCGGGGAAATGGAACTTTCTCCGAGAGTCGGGCTCAGAAGATGCCACTGCAGGAGGTGGTGTGGGGTGGCTGCTCTGGTTTTCTGGGTCATTCAAACGTCCTGACCTGGCCTTTGCTTCCCCTCTGACTGTGCAGCACCCACTGGGTCCACAATCCCAGGACTCTCATCACAATCCCAGGAATGGGAATGAGCCTCTCTGGGCTGTATCAAGTGAAAAATAACCAGCATTTCTTTAATAGTCAACTACAGGGTTCAGCAAACCCAAACTACAGAGCAGTTCTAGACCTGACTTGATATTTCTGCCGAACTCTGAGCTCGGCACAGGTTGTACCCAGTGGGGAGCTGCTCATCCCAGAATTCCAGCAGGATTTGTTCCTCCTGTTCCTGCCTGTGGCACAAACAGAGCCCAGACCTCACCAGTAGCACCATCCCAGAATTCTGGAAATTTTATAGTTGGAAGGGACCTCTGGAGATGAGCCAGTCCAACCCCCTGCCCAGGCAGGGTCACCCTGAGCGGTGACACAGGGACACATCCAGGTGGGTTTGGGATGTCTCCAGAGAGGGGGAATCCATCACCTCCCTGGGCAGCTCTTCCAGGGCTCCATGGAAAGACACCTTTCCTCAGGTTGAGGTGGAACTCCAACCCATTTCTCCCCCCTGAATCTTTAGTAACAAGAATAAAATAATAATTTAAAATAGAAGGGATTGAGACACGTAAGCTTGTGAGTTCCTGTGTCTGTTTTGTAACCTGCTCTAGGGGATGTTCCCTTCCCGTGGCAGTGGGAAAAAAATGAGAATACCAGGAAAAGCTTCCAACAGAACAAGGCTCAGGGGTAAAGGAAGTGAAATTCTCCTGCCCATGGGGATGGATCAGGCCACTTGTTTTCCTGAGGAATTATGGAAACAGATCCTTCACTCCTCCATCCACTCCTCAGGAATAATTCTGTAATTCCATGAACATGTGGGTTACCAACACCACACTCCATGAAGGGGGGTGTTGATGGGAACTTGGGTCCATTTCAGGCTCTCCAGGTGCTGTTCCATCCCAATTCCCCACGGAATTCCATGGACTCCACTTGAGCCAGGAGAGCAGATCCAGTTTGGGTTTGATCCATGCTGGTGGGGCTGGAACCAAAGCCAGCCCCAGTATCCCTGATCCACCTCACAGCTGCCATCAAACCCACTCTGAACATCCATGGAATGCACCGAAATCTATGGAATACACCAATGTCCATGGAATACACCAATGTCCATGGAATACGCCAACATCCATGGAATACACCAACATCCATGGAATACACCAATGTCCATGGAATACACCAATGTCCATGGAATACACCAACATCCTTGGAATGCACCAATGTCCATGGAATACACCAACATCCATGGAATACACCAATGTCCATGGAATACACCAACATCCCTGGAATGCACCAATGTCCATGGAATACACCAACGTCCATGGAATACACCAACGTCCATGGAATACACCAACATCCATGGAATACACCAATGTCCATGGAATACAGCAATATCCATGGAATACACCAATGTCCATGGAACACACCAATGTCCATGGAATACACCAATGTCCATGGAATACACCAATGTCCATGGAATACACCAACGTCCATGGAATACACCAACATCTATGGAATACACCAATGTCCATGGAATACAGCAATATCCATGGAATACGCCAATGTCCATGGAACACACCAATGTCCATGGAATACACCAATGTCCATGGAATACACCAATGTCCATGGAATACACCAACATCCATGGAATACACCAACATCCATGGAATACACCAATGTCCATGGAATACACCAACATCCATGGAATACACCAATGTTCATGGAATACAGCAATATCCATGGAATACACCAATGTCCATGGAACACACCAACATCTACGGAATACACCAACATCTACGGAATACACCAACATCTACGGAATACACCAACATCCATGGAATGATGTCCATAAAATGCACCAACATCCATGGAATACACCAACGTCCACAAAATAAACCAACATCCATGGAATGGACCAATGTCCACAGAATCCACCAATGTCCATGGAATACATCAACGTCCATGGAATACACCAAAATCTACGAAATGTACCAATGTCCATGGAATCCACCAATGTCCACGGAATCCACCAATGTCCATGGAATACACCAATGTCCATGGAATACACCAATGTCCATGGAATACACCAATGTCCACAGAATACACCAACATCTATGGAATACACCAACAAATGTGGAATACACCAATGTCCACAGAATGCACCAATGTCCGTGGAATACACCAAAATCCCTGGAATACACCAATGTCCATGGAATACCAACACAAACATGCTCCTCCTGGCTCAGCCACGAGTCCAAGAGGGACAGACTCGGGCACACAAAGTGCCCTGAGGGGGGGCAGGTGGTGATTTCCCTTCTGAGCCCCAAAGAACCGTCTAGAAAAGCTCTGGCCCCTCCCTTGCCCTCCCCTTTTTATTCCCCTTTTCCTGTCTGAAGCTCCATGAAGTCCCAGCACCTTTGCCCCAGAAGGGAAGGTCTCACAGGAGCATCCAGGTGACCTTTGCATCCTTCCTTGGTCTCCTCTGCACAGCTCAGTCCCCACATGCATTTTTTTTTTCCTTTTCCCACCCTCCTTTTTCCTGCCTCTCCCTCCCCTTTCCCAGACAGGGTGGGGAGGTTTTAGGTGAAGAAATCCATCGAGGGGATGGACAAACTTGAGGGATTAAGGAAGGACACGCAAGTGGGGCAGGCATGTGGTCACACCTCCCCAGACTAATCCTCTGCTGGGACTGGACATGATGTCCTTTTACCCAAACCATCTGGATGCATTTTCCCCCAGTGAATCAACCTCTTTGGGATGTTTGCACCTCCAGCATCCTGTGGCACGAAGGTCCCGCAGTGTGAAGGGAGAAGGGGTGAGGTGAATCAGGAGATTCAGGATTTGGTGAGGGATGAAAGGAGAAGGAATGAGACTGAAAAGGAAGAGTGCTGCCTGTGGGAATTCAGACACTGAGCTGTCCCTGCCCACGGGGAGATGTGGCAATCAGTGGCCTCTGGCAGGGCTCTGCTCTCCTGCCAAACCTAAGGTCTGGTGCTGCAACTGCTGCTCTGCCTCCCTCTGCTTTGGGAGGACAGGACTTGGCAGGAAAGTGGGGATTTGGGCAGGGCTGCCTCGCCCAGTTTCCATCCCCTGGAAACCCCAGGCTCTGGAGGGGTTGATTGTGACAAGAGGCAGGTGGGACGGGATGACTGTGACCATTGCACACCTGGCCTGCAGGTTCTGGGAACTGTTTCACTCTGCAATCCCAAATAATATCTCAGGTCTCCTTGAGGCCAAACCATCAACCTTTGGCCCTCTGGTACCATCTGCAGCCTCACTCACCTGTCTCTGGAGTCCTGTGTGGAAGTGGAGAGAACCTGGAATCACAGAATGATTTAAGTTTAAAGATTATGGAGTCCAACCTGTAACAGAGCACCACCAAGTCCACCCCAAAACCATGTTCCATTTATATGGCTTTGAAATCCCTCCAGGGATCTGTCAACTGGGCAGCCCCTGCCAAGGCCTGAGCCCCCTTTCCATGGGGAAATTCCTGCTGCTGGCCAAGCTGAGCCTCCCCTGGCCCAGCCTGAGGCCGTTCCCTCTCCTCCTGTCCCTGTTCCCTGGGAGCAGAGCCCGACCCCCCCGGCTGTCCCCTCCTGGCAGGGACTTGTGCAGAGCCACAAGGTCCCCCCTGAGCCTCCTTTTCTCCAGGCTCAGCCCCTTCCCCAGCTCCCTCAGCCCCTCCTGGGGCTCCAGACCCTTCCCCAGCTCCCTCAGCCCCTCCTGGGGCTCCAGACCCTTCCCCAGCTCCCTCAGCCCCTCCTGGGGCTCCAGACCCTTCCCCAGCTCCCTCAGCCCCTCCTGGGGCTCCAGACCCTTCCCCAGCCCCTTCCCTGCCCTGGACACCCTCCAGCCCCTCCAGGGCTCTCTTGGGATGGCTCTTCAGTGAGGCTTCAGCTCCACAGGGTGTGTTTATCCCAGCAAATGCCAGGAAAACAAAAAAAACCCATTTGAATGTGATGGATCAGGGCCCACTTTTATTGCCAGGACTCAGAGTGTGGCTGTCAGGTGTGTAGAGATCAGAGCAGAGGTCTCAGCTCACAGCCTGGAGGGGGGACACGAGGGACACGAGGGACAGTGGAGCCACCACTGCTGTTTCCAGTCACTGATGGCAGAGGAGCTCTGGATTCAGGTTTTCCATTCCATGGAAGCACAGAGGGGACGTGGGGACAGACAGCACCTTGCTGTGTGACTGTCCTTGGTGACATTTGTACTTCTCATATATCTCAGAGCCCCTGGCAGGGCCTAAAGGGGCTCCAGGAGAGCTGCAGAGGGACTGGGGACAAGGGATGGAGGGGCAGGACACAGGGAATGGATTCCCAGTGCCAGAGGGCAGGGCTGGATGGGATCTTGGGCAGGAATTGTTCCCTGGCAGGGTGAGGAGGGGCTGGGATGGAATTCCCAGATTTGCTGCGGCTGCCCCTGGATCCCTGGCAGTGCCCAAGGCCAGGTTGGACACTGGGGACAGTGGGAGGTGTCCCTGCCATGGCAGGGCTGGCACTGGATGATCTTCAAGATCCCTTCCAGTCCAAACCATTAAAAAAAACAATCAACCAACCAATTAAACAAACCAAAAAAACCCAAAAACCTCAAGCAATTGCTGCTGTCACCCATGTCCTTCGCCTTTCATGATGTTTTGAGCAGACACTGCCCTCAGGTACCCGCAGGTTGTTGCAGTTCAGCTGCAGCACCAATGTTTTCATGACAGCTGAAAGAATGGGGAACCCCCCCAATATTTCAAAGGGATCAGTGTGAGCACCTCGAGTTTCTCTTCCCCTCTGAGGGACACACACACCCCTGAGCATTTCAGGTGTCACGTCTGCTCTTTCCCAGCCAGAAATATCCGCGTTTGCTTTTTCAGTTCAACGCTCCGTGCAGCCAACACCCTCATTCATCCCCTGCAGCTTCTGCAACAGCAACACATAAAACCATAGCAACAGAGAGCAGGGCACTGCAGCCTCCTCCTGCCTCGGATTTCCCCATCCCTGCAGCCTGGGCTGAGGCAGCAGAGCTTTTCTTGGCAGGACCTCATTGCTCTCCACCAACCACTCCCTGACCTGAGGGCACAGTCAGGTCTCTTCTGCCCCGTCCCATAGGAAAGGAGGAGAGGAAATGGCCTCAAATTGCACCAGGGGAGGCTCAGGCTGGAGATTGGACAAGGAAATTTCCCTGGCAGAGTGGTCAGGCCTTGGGATGAGCTGCCCAGGGAGGTTTGGAGTCACTGTCTGGGGGAGTGTTCAGGAGGAGGCTGGAGGTGGCCCTTGGGGACAGGCTTTGGGCTGATGCTGGTGCTGCTGGGGTGGCACTGCCTGATCCTCAGGGGCTCTTCCCACCTTGGCCATTCCATGGAATCAAAGCCAAAGGCACCTGCACATCCACCAAATCTTCAGGGGGCCACAACTCCCAATTCATCTGCTCCCAGCCTCAGCCCCTTGAGGGCTGTCAGGAGTCTCCAGGATGGTCCCTCCCATCCAAAGCTCAGCTTCCTCCAAAACCAAAGGGCTGAGATGAAGTTCAGCTGAGCTTTGGAGTGACAGGCTGGAGGTGGCCCTTGGGGACAGGCTTTGGGCTGGTGCTGGATGACCATGAAAGTGATTTGGGGATTTTGTGACTCTGGGATTTTTCTGTAGCCACAAAGGACCATCCCAGGTGTCCCTTTCCACCAGGAATTAAGGACAGTCAATCCTGATGTGGTCTCTGACCTTCAGCCGTGGCGTTATTGCAATATTTAGAGACAAGTTTTTACCAGGTATGAATATTTTGGGGTCAGCCTGTCAGGATCCCTCTGGAAAGCAACAACATTCCAGCTGTTCCTCTGATCCTCTGGGAAAAGATGGGGGTCAAACAAACCCCAAGGGTCACAAGAGATGAATAAACTCTTTAACATTAAATGAAGTCTCAGAATCTCTCAGGAAACCAAAATAACCCAATGGTTGACCCATTAGAAGTCAAAGACCCCAAAAGATGGAAGAGCTGTTCCATAAGAAAGAAACAATTCCAAAGAGTTTCCTCAGTTCAAAAGAAAACCCAGCCTGGACAGGGCAAGGCATCCAAAGTGCAAAGTTTGTTTATTGTAGATGATGCAGGAAAACAACGGAATATTGGGAGAAGAAGGGATCAAGTGCACTGAAAACTCCTCTGAAGGGAAATGTCTGGGGAGATCATTATTGATAACAATCTTCTGCTCTTCAGCAAAATCACAGAACCATCTGGGTGGGAAAAGGCCTCCAGATCATGACCCTCTTGAATTATCAAAAAACTATGGATATTGATCTAATACCAATATCTAACTATGACGGACAAAGACTCTCTAACAGTTTAAAGTTAGAAAGTGTGTGTTTATTACGACTCCCAAATACACAAATACCTCAATCCACAGATGATCACAGGGTCTTTTCATGTCCAGGAGTATTGAATACCCAAAACACAAATGCATATTCATAACTCTGGTACATCCTACTCTCTGCTTTGTATGGTAATTAGCCAAAAAGCCATCAAGCATGGGGAGTTTGTTCTTTGAAATGGGTCGGTGGTCTTTTTTATGGGGTGGGGTCCCAAAATGATGAAGTAAGATGGGTTTTCCTCTGTTTGGCTTTTTAACCTTTAGTGTTACGTGACAGCTGAATCCTGTTTTTCCAGGACTGTTTGATTTATGATTGTATTGTATTCATGGGGTCTATTGATTATTCAGGATGTAAAAGCCTGGTTTGACAGGTTCTGTGATTTATCAGTTCCTTCAATGATTTATCAATTCCTTCAGTCCGACTTCTGTTAACAAAAGGGAAGTCCCAGCTACATTACCTCAGCACTATTTATTTTGACTAAAGTCTTTAATTCTTCTAAATCACTGCTTCACTCTTCTCCTTGAGAGAGGGGCAGGATCCAGTCTGGAGCTGTTCCAGGAGGGATTGAGGGGGGATTTTAGGGCAAGGCTCTTCCCCCAGAGGGTTCAGGCACTGCCCAGGCTCCCCAGGGAATGGGCACAGCCCCAGAGCTCCAGGAGCCTTTGGACAGCCGTGCCAGGGATGTTGGGAAAGATGGGACAGGAAGGGCTTGCAAATATGATTGCCTGGTAAGAAATCCTGGAGATGTAAAACCTGTGAGTGAAATAGAAATGAAAGCTGAGCTTTGAGATGTGATCATGGCAGGCAGGAAGACGGGGATGAGCTGGAGTCAGGTTGAAGGACAGAAAGCAAAAGGAGCCAAGGGTGCAGCCCCTCTCCACCCTGCCAAGGCATCAGGGAAAAGGTGGATAAGAAAAGCAGTCTTTAGAGTTTAGAATACAGGATGATGTGGTGATATAGCAGTTCTCACAGGCTGCAGGCAAAGTCTGTAGGTTTTGTATCTCATGCGGGTTGGTCACTGTAAATTAGAATATTCAACACACAAGGAGATAGAATGGATTGGAACAAGGTCCTCACCCTCTTGCTTTTACCCCTCTCTTACCTCTCTCTTACCCCTCAGCCTTTTGATCTCCCTCACCTCACACCCCCCCCCCCCTCTCTCCCTCTCTCTTTGGGGTTCCCTCCAGCCCAGGCTGGTGGCTGAAGGCAAAGCCCTTTTTACCCACCACCCTTGCAATAAAACCCCGTGTTTCTAAAATATCTCAGCTCTGCAGAATTCTCTCTCCCTGCCCTCCAGCGATGTTCCTACACCAGGGATGCCCAGGGGGGATTGTTGGGGGCTCTGGGCAGGGACAGGGTGGGACTGGGTGATCCCTTCCCACTCAGGAATTCCATAATTCCATGAGATCAGGAACGTTTTGCTTGGCATTAATCTCCATTCCAGACTAATATGAGAGTTCCCACCTTTCCTGCCCAAGAGATTTGTCTGTTCCTCCTCCTGTTCAGTCATTCCCTGTCTGTCCTTGACCACCCTCAGCAAACCCTGAGCAAAGTGACCTTCAGGGGGACACGCAGCAAACTGGGATTATCCAGGGAATCTTTGGTTTTATCTGGAACAGCCCTGGCCAGGAACAGCTGGTAGAAGAGCGGGTTGATGAAGGGATAAATTTCACCACGTTATTGGCAGTTATTCCTGAACTTGAGAATTTCCAGGTCCTTTTCTCATTTCCATAGGCAGATGAAAGAGCTCCAAGTGATTTTATCCAGCTGGGAGCAGCCAGGGAATGTCTGTGCACAGCACATGGAGGTCTCTCTGAGCACACAGGAGCTGTGCCAGCTCTCCCTGGACTTCCAGGGGCAAAACCAAGGGAACCTGCCAGGAAAAGTGTGGGATCAGGAGGAAACGCTGCCAGCAGCTCATCCCTCTGCTGGGAGGTTTCAAGCACAAAACATCTCCAGGAGCAAGGAGAGCAGTCACTCTGCTGAGGGTTTCCTCAGGGATCAGCATTTTCCACACCAGGAGCAGATCTCCCTCTCTCTGGGCTGTGCTGTGGATTCAGGGTCACTCCACGCTGCCTTCCTGTGATAACATTTCTTAGGCAGGACTGGCTGTGAAAATGAAAATGTGGGGTTTTTTACAGCAAGTCTGTCCCAGCCCAAGTGCTTGGGGAGCTTTTTTGCATCTCAATCTCACCATAGTCTCCCTCCCTGGATGTCCCCACCATCAGCTGCTGCAGATGCTCCTGATGTGATTTCATTTTCCTGAGCAAACTCCTGCTCCTTCAGGTGTTTCAGAGCCTCTCAGAGGGGGCAGCATGTGCTGTTTGACAGAAAGGAAGTCAACACCCATTCATTCTCCATTTTTTATTCGTTTGATTTGGTTTTCTGGGCGGTTTTTTTTTTTTAGGAAGTTTTTGTCTTTTTCTCCTCCAGCTCATGAAATAGGAAAGGAAAGGAAAGGAAAGGAAAGGAAAGGAAAGGAAAGGAAAGGAAAGGAAAGGAAAGGAAAGGAAAGGAAAGGAAAGGAAAGGAAAGGAAATTCAAAGAAAGGAAAGGAAAGGAAATTCAAGGAAAGAAAATTCAAGGAAAGGAAATTCAAGGAAAGGAAAGGAAATTCAAAGAAAGGAAAGGAAAGGAAATTCAAGGAAAGAAAATTCAAGGAAAGGAAATTCAAGGAAATTCAAGGAAATTCAAGGAAATTCAAGGAAATTCAAGGAAAGGAAATTCAAGGAAAGGAAATTCAAGGAAATTCAAGGAAATTCAAGGAAATTCAAGGAAATTCAAGGAAATTCAAGGAAAGGAAATTCAAGGAAAGGAAATTCAAGGAAATTCAAGGAAATTCAAGGAAATTCAAGGAAAGGAAAGGAAAGGAAAGGAAAGGAAAGGAAAGGAAAGGAAAGGAAAGGAAAGGAAAGGAAAGGAAAGGAAAGGAAAGAGGAAAAAGGTCAAACTTTGGGTGTTGAGCAGCCTGACTGCTCAGTGGTCACCTCTTGTGCCCAGATCAGCAAAGGAAATTCTTGTTCTTAAATTATTGTTCTTATCACTGCTGGTGCCCACCCTCACAGCCAAGAATTCTTCTCTAATAACCCTTAATATTATTATTTTACAGAGCTCATTTTTACTCTTCTGGCTGACCAAAAAAGAAATGGAGCTGCATCCCAGTTTATCCCCAGAAAAGCTCTTTTCTATTTAAACTTGCAGCAATCAGCTCATTCCCAGATCCGACAGGATGACTGATGCAAGCTGTCAGCCAATATTTGACTTTCCAGGTGAGATTAGATTTCGCTTTTAATTTAATATAAACATAAAGCGTGCAGTGCAAGGCACTTATTTCACAGCCTCGTGCAGGCTGGAGGCTCCTTAAAGACATCCCTGCTCTTTTTTTGGGGAGTTTCATCCCATTATCCAGCGGAGTTGGAAAATCCTGACTGTTCTGGGAAGGACTCAGCAAAGGTAAGTTGCTGTTGGCAAGTCTGTTTCCCTTTGAAAAGTGATAGCAAGTTTTGATGTAAATCAAGGAAAAAAGCAGATTTTACAAAGTAAATGCAGTTTGTATTTATATTTTCTCGTTTAGTCTCATTAATTGCCTTTTTCCCCTATATTTGAGCCTGTGTGAGGGTGTAACTGCAGGGGGAATTTACCTGCACCTGTACCTGAGTCCCTGTGTGCACACAAGGCTGGATTCCTGAATTCCTCAATTGAAATAAACCCCAAATTTCTTATTAGCAATGAGAATTCACTGTCCCTTCCCCTTGGATGCAGCGAACTCCTCGTTCTTGAGGGCTGGTGTGAGAAAAAAGGGCTTTGGGGGGAAGATTTCCACAGGTTTTAGGGTTTGGTTGGCTGGAGAACTGAAGGAATTGCACACATTGAAGTGGGACAGCCTGGGTGGGAATGGGATCTGGAGGGAATGGGATCTGGAGGGAATGGGATCTGGTGGGATGGGATCAGTGTGGGAATGGGATCTGGTGGGAATGGGATCTGGAGGGAATGGGATCAGTGTGGGAATGGGATCAGTGTGGGAATGGGATCTGGTGGGAATGGGATCAGTGTGGGAATGGGATCAGTGTGGGAATGGGATCTGGTGGGAATGGGATCTGGAGGGAATGGGATCAGTGTGGGAATGAGATCTGGTGGAATGGGATCTGGTGGGAATCAGCTCTGGCAGGAATGGGATCAGTGTGGGAATGAGCTCTGCTGGGAGTGGGATCTGTGTGGGAATGGGATCTGGTGGGAATGGGATCAGTGTGAGAATGGGATCTCATGGGAAGGGGATTTGGAGGGAATGGGATCTGGAGGGAGTGGGATCTGGTGGGAATGGGATCTAATGAGAAAAGGATCTGGAGGGAATGGGATCAGTGTGGGAATGGGATCCGCGTGGGAATGGGATCTAATGAGAAAGGGATCTGGTGGAATGAGCTCTGGAGGGAATGGGATCTAGTGGGAATGGGATCTGATGGAATGGGATCTGTGTGGGAATGGGATCTGGTGGGAATGGGATCAGTGTGAGAATGGGATCTCATGGGAATGGGATTTGGAGGGAATGGGATCTGGTGGGAATGAGATCTAATGAGAAAGGGATCTGGAGGGAATGAGATCAGTGTGGGAATGAGATCAGTGTGGGAATGGGATCTGTGTGGGAATGAGCTCTGGAGGGAATGAGCTCTGGTGGGAATGAGCTCTGGTGGGAATGAGCTCTGGTGGGAATGAGATCTAATGAGAAAGGGATTTGGTGGGAATGGGCTCTGAGTGGGAAGGAATGCTGGAGGGGGACTCCCCCCCTGTGGGACACACACCTGGTTCATGGTCTGAGCAGCACTGGGGTGTGAATTTTGGGAGGAATAGGATCAAACACGGCCTTGCAGCACCAGGCAGTGTCTCTGCCCCTTCAGGACTGCCCCAAATGGTCCCTGAGGCCACTCCACAAATGGACTCTCAGCCTCCATGTCCCTTCCAGGGCTTTGTCTTCTCCCCAGGAGAAATCCTTCTTCCCCTGGAGTTTCACCTCTGTAGGGAGGGGACAATGCCACAAACCCTGTGACAGAGCCATGGGGACCTTCACCAAAGTGTCCCCCAGAGCAAAGGGACCTGAGAGGGCTCCAGGATGAGCAGAGGGATGGAGCAGCTCTGCTGGGAGGAAAGGCTGGCACAGCTGGGATTGTTCAGCCTGGACAGGAGAAGCTTTGGGCTGAGCTCAGGGTGGCCTTGCAGGGCCTGAAGGAGCCCCAGGAAACCTGGAGAGAGACAATTCCCAAGGGCCAAAGGGACAGGACACAGGGAATGGCTTCATACTGAGAAATGACAAGTTTAGGTGGGATGGTGGGAAAAAATCCTTCCCTGGTGTCCTGGTTTAGGGCAAATTTGGTAGGAAACCTCCCAATGGGGTTCCTCAGGAGGGCAAACCCAAATGGCCCCTCCCCCCAGCCAGTCCTGGAAAAGAATTTCCTCGGAGAAAAGTGGAAAAACCTATTTATTTAACAAACAAACTGCCCACAAACATAAGAAATGAATAACATGAAACAATAAAACCTCTCGCTGCTCCGAAGAGAGATGGCAAAACTGAGAAAAGTCCTTGTCTGAGTCAGCTCAGCTCTATCAGCTCTATCAGTCCCAGTCCCTTCGGTGCTGGAAAATGCCAAGGTCCAGCCCTGGTGGGCCACAGGTGCTGCTCCTGGTGCTCCTCTGGGTTTTCAGTCTGGAGCAGATTTAAACAGTCCCAAGAAAAAGGAAAAAAAAACAGTCTAGGAAGCTTTTTTGCCCCAGCTAACTAAACTAACTTAAAGGAAAAAAAAACCTCTGACCGCTGTCCGTGTGTTCGATGAACACACAGTCCAAGGAAGAAGAAAAAGTGCAGAGGAGTGAATAGTTTTCCAAAACAAACTGCTTCTTCTTTCTCTGCTCACTTCCAGAACCAGTCTTAAAGGTACAGAACACATAGAACAGACGATTGGGGATACAAGAGCATCATAGTCACCCCAGGACACCTGGGAGGGTGGGGAGGGGCTGGGATGGAATTCCCAGATTTGCTGTGGCTGCCCCTGGATCCCTGGCAGTGCCCAAGGCCAGGTTGGACATTGGGGACAGTGGGAGGTGTCCCTGCCATGGCAGGGCTGGCACTCAATGAGCTTTAGGGTCATTTTCAACTCAAACCATTCCATCATTCCATCATTCCACGATTCCACGTTCCCAGCACCCACTATCAGAGACATTTTCCAAGGTCTTGGAGTAACAGGACAAGGAATAACGGCTTCAAACTGAGAGAGGGAAGGTTTAGACTCGATATTAGGAAGGAATTCTTCCCTGGCACAGGTTTCCCAGATTTGCTGTGGCTGCCCCTGGATCCCTGGCAGTGCCCAAGGCCAGGTTGGACATTGGGGACAGAGGGAGGTGTCCCTGCCCATGGCAGGAGGTTGGAATGAGATGATCTTTAGGATCCATCCCAACCCAAACCATTCCATGATTCTGAGGAGCACCTCCTTGGGTCTCTGAACACATTAAAGCCCTCAGAGATGGGGATTCTCAGCTGAGCTAAAACTGCACCTTCAAGTCTCAGAGGGATGCCTGTCACTGGGTAATTGTCCTAACAATGACAAAATACTCCAAATCAACTCTTTTAACACAGACATCCGATTAAAAAGAATATTTTCTTGTCTCTAGAATCATTAATTGGCAAGGATGGCCCAGCTGCAAAACTTCACTTGGGCAGTGGAGGATATTTTCAAGGACACCTTCCTGAACTACATGAACAGCTGGAGGAGGAACATGACAGAAGCAGCGAACAAACTTCAGGCTGAGGTGGCTGCTGAGAACTTTGACTACGTGATCCTTTATCTGATGGTGATGATCGGGATGTTCTCCTTCATCATCGTGGCCATCCTGGTGAGCACGGTGAAATCCAAGAGGAGGGAGCACTCCAACGACCCCTATCACCAGTACATCGTGGAGGACTGGGGAGAGAAATACAAAAACCAAGTCCTGAACCCGGAGGATCTCAAGTGTGTGATCCATGAGAACCTGGGGGCAAGGGATAAAACGAGCCCGGAATCACCTTGAATTTCAGCAGTGAGGGATTCGTGGAGTAACACGGAGGGAACTCAATGGAATTCCCAAGAGCTGTGGGAGTGTTGATTAAATTGACACACGGGTCAATGGATAATGGAGTCCTGAGGAAATTGATGTGATGGTTCCCGTGGGGATCTTGGGAAAGTCCAAGAAAAAAAAATAAAAATCTATGATTGTGCTTCCCTGTGATGTTCTGTCCTTTAGGAAAATAAAGCCAAGACGAGGATAACTTGATTATTTCAGCATTTTTTAAAATTGATGTTCCCACCTCAAAATAACTGTGAATTAGTAGTCAAAAGTGCCAATTTAGATCCAAACTGTGTGCCTTAAAAAATAACTTGAAAATGTCCAATAAAATCTCCACAGATTGACTGAACACTCAATCAGGGAATGAATCACAGGAGGGACCTGCAAATATTCACTCCCAACTCCCTTTTAGTGATCTGATTCTTGTTTTCACTCGTGTTAAGTGATAAATGCCAAAGGGCTTCTATTCTTTGGGAGCCCATGGGGATCTTGGGAAAGTCCAAGAAAAAAAGAAATCTATGATTGTGCTTCCCCGTGATATTCTGTTCTTTAGGAAAATAAAGCCAAGATAAGGATAACTTGATTATTTCAGCATTTTTTTTAAATCCACAAGCACATCTGGATGTTCCCACCTCAAAATAACTGTGAATTAGTGGTCAAAAGTGCCAACTTAGATCTAAACTGTGTGCCTTAAAGAAATAACTTGAAAATGTCCAATAAAATCTCCACAGATTGACTGAACACTCAATTAGGGAATGAATCACAGGAGGGACCTGCAAATATTCACTCCCAACTCCCTTTTAGTGATCTGATTCTTGTTTTTGCTTGTGTTAAGTGATAAATGGCAAAGGGCTTCTTTTCTTTGGGAGCCCATGGGGATCTTGGGAATATCCAAGAAAAAAAAAATCTATGATTGTGCTTTCCTGTGATGTTCTGTCCTTTAGGAAAATAAAGCCAAGACGAGGATAACTTGATTATTTGAGCATTTTTTAAAATTGATGTTCCCACCTCAAAATAACTGTGAATTAGTAGTCAAAAGTGCCAACTTAGATCTAAACTGTGTGACTTAAAGAATAACTTGAAAATGTCCAATAAAATCTCCACAGATTGACTGAACACTCAATCAGGGAATGAATCACAGGAGGGACCTGCAAATATTCACTCCTAACTCCCTTTTAGTGATCTGATTCTTGTTTTTGCTTGTGTTAAGTGATAAATGGCAAAGGGCTTCTTTTCTTTGGGAGCCCATGGGGGTCTTGGGAAAGTCCAAGAAAAAAAAAATCTATGATTGTGCTTCCCCGTGATATTCTGTTCTTTAGGAAAATAAAGCCAAGATAAGGATAACTTGATTATTTGAGCATTTTTTTAAATCCACAAGCACATCCGGATGTTCCCACCTCAAAATAACTGTGAATCAGTGGTCAAAAGTGCCAATTTAGATACAAACTGTGTGACTTAAAGAATAACTTGAAAATGTCCAATAAAATCTCCACGGATTGACTGAACACTCAATCAGGGAATGAATCACAGGAGGGACCTGCAAATATTCACTCCTAACTCCCTTTTAGTGATCTGATTCTTGTTTTTGCTTGTGTTAAGTGATAAATGGCAAAGGGCTTCTTTTCTTTGGGAGCCCATGGGGATCTTGGGAAGTCCAAGAAAAAAAGAAATCTCTGATTGTGCTTTCCTGTGATATTCTGTCCTTTAGGAAAATAAAGCCAAGACGAGGATAACTTGATTATTTGAGCATTTTTTAAAATTGATGTTCCCACCTCAAAATAACTGTGAATTAGTAGTCAAAAGTGCCAACTTAGATCTAAACTGTGTGACTTAAAGAAATAACTTGAAAATGTCCAATAAAATCTCCACAGATTGACTGAACACTCAATTAGGGAATGAATCACAGGAGGGACCTGCAAATATTCATTCCCAACTCCCTTTTAGTGATCTGATTCTTGTTTTTGCTTGTGTTAAGTGATAAATGGCAAAGGGCTTCTATTCTTTGGGAGCCTTTGGCATGTCTTGGACACAGATCTTGAGATCTGAGGTGATACCAGCACACTGCAGATGTGCTGGAGGTGCAAAAAAAACCACAAAAGGCAGGCTGAAGGAAAAGGATTTTCTTCTGCTCTGTTTTTATGAATCCCTACCTGCAGATCTGCCTCTGGATCATCCAAACACCAGAAAAAGACGGAGCTGCTGGAGAGTCCAGAGAAAGGGGCTCCAGGAGAGCTGGAGAGGGACTTCTCCCAGTATTGGATTGGTAAGACAAGGGGAAATGGCCTTAAGGTGAAGATTTGTCAGATGTTAATGAGAAATTCTTTAATATGAGGGTGGTGAGTCCCTGGCACAGGTTGTGGTTGTGGACTCCTCATTCCTGGAAATGGTCAAGGCCAGTCGGATTTAGGGTTTGGAGAAACCGGGACACCTTTAACTGTCCCCAATGTCCAACCTGGCCTTGGGCACCGCCAGGGATCCAGGGGCAGCCACAGCAAATCTGGGAAACCTGTGCCAGGGAAGAATTCCTTCCTAATATCGAGTCTAAACTTTCCCTCTCTCAGTTTGAAGCCGTTATTCCTTGTCCTGTCACTGCAAGCCCTTGGGAAATGTCTCTGGTAGTGGGTGCTGAGAATGTGGAATCGTGGAATTATGGAATGATGGAATCACAAAATCATGGAATTATGGAACAGTTTGGGTTGGGAGGGACCTTAAACCCCACCCAGTGCCACCCCAGCCATGGCAGGGACACCTCCCACTGTCCCCAATGTCCAACCTGGCCTTGGGCACTGCCAGGGATCCAGGGGCAGCCACAGCAAATCTGGGAATTCCATCCCAGCCCCTCCCCACCCTCACAGGGAAGGATTTTTTCCCACCATCCCACCTAAACTTGTCATTTCTCAGTGTGAAGCCATTCCCTGTGTCCTGTCCCTTTGGCCCTTGGGAATTGTCTCTCTCCAGGTTTCCTGGGGCTCCTTCAGGCCCTGCAAGGCCACCCTGAGCTCAGCCCAAAGCTTCTCCTGTCCAGGCTGAACAATCCCAGCTGTGCCAGCCTTTCCTCCCAGCAGAGCTGCTCCATCCCTCTGCTCATCCTGGAGCCTCCTCTGGGCTCTCTCCTCCAGCTCCAGCTCCTCCCTGGGCTGGGAATTCCAGATTTGGGGCAGCTCTGCAGGTGGGGCCTCACCTGGGGGGGAACAATCCCAATCCCTTTCCTGACCCCAATCCTTTTCCTCATCCCAGTCCGTTTCCTGATTCATTTCCTGATCCCCACACTGGGCACGGGGGGCTCTAGGATCTCGCCGCGGTGTTTTGGGGAGCTGTTTTAGCTCAGAATTGTTTATTTCGGGAAGAAAAGCGGATCTCTGCAGCCCCAGGGCGGAGCGGGCCCGGAGCTCAGTGAGGGAGCGCCGCCCCCGCCCGCCATGGCCGCCCGCAGGTAGGACCGGCTGAGGCTTTTCCTTCCTTCATTTCTTTATTTTCTTTCCCCTCACGGCCCTGCGGAGCTTCGGGGAATCTCAGCCCGCTTTGCTGCGGGCCCTGAGCGTTCTGCTCCTCCCGCAGGCTTGGCTGTTCTTCCGTACGGGGCCTGCTGCTTTCCCTGCCCGGCCTTCCCTGTCCGGCCTGCCCCGCTGCCTTCCTTCCCTTCCCTGCTGCCTTCCTTTCCCTGCCCTGCTCTTCCCTTCCCTTCCCTTCCCTGCTGCCTTCCTTCCCTTCCCTTCCCGTTCCTGCCCCTGCCCGTTCTCCACCCCCGCTCTTTGCCCTCCAGGCCTCGTCCTTTCTCTCCAGTCTCCCCCTTTCCGTCTCCTCCACCCCCATCCCCGTCCTTCTCTCCGCTCCTTTCCGTGTTTTTCACTCCGCTTTCCTCGATCTCTCCAGCCCCTCTCTTGGTTCTCTCCCCACCCGCCCTTGCTCTCTGGTCCTTTCACGGTTGTTTTTCAGCCTTTTCCTTGCTCTCCAGCCCCTTTACCTGATATCCACCTCTCCCTCCTGGCTCACCGGCCCCCCTTTCCTTGTTCTCCATCGCTTTCTTTCCTCTCCAGCCCCCTCCCCATTCTTGTTCTCCACTCCCCTCCTTTCCCTTCAGCTCCCCCTGCTTATTCTGGAGATATCCCCCCTTTACTCTCCAGCCCCTATTTCTTGTTCTCCAATACCCCTCCTTTCTCTCCAGCCCCCATTTCTTGTTCTCCAATACCCCTCTTTTCTCTTCAGCCCCATTTCTTGTTCTCCAATATCCCTCTTTTCTCTTCAGCCCCATTTCTTGTTCTCCAATACCCCTCTTTTCTCTTCAGCCCCCATTTCTTGTTCTCCAATATCCCTCCTTTCTTTCCAGCCCCTGTTCCTTCCTCTCCATCCCCTCTCCTTGCTCTCCACCCTCTCTGCTTTTCTTGCTCTCCATCCTCCCTCCGTGTTCCCCAGTCCTTTCCTTGTTCCACAGTCCTTTCCTTGTTCTCCAGGGCGGAGCTGGGCTGGGCTGGAGCAGCCACAGCTGCTCTGCCCACCCTCCCAGGGCACAATTCCTGCCCAAAATCCCATCCAGCCCTGCCCTGTGGCAGTTTGAAACCACTGCCCCTTGTCCTGGCACTCTGCCTGTGTAAAAAGTCCCTCTCAGTCATTTTTATAAGTCATTTAAGCACTGGAAGGGGCTCTGAGGTCTCCCTGGAATTGTGTTTTCTCCAGGCTGGACAATTCCCAATTCTCCCAGCCTGTTTCCAGAGCTGAGGGACTCCAGCCTTGGGATCCCTGGTGGTGCCATGGTGGAATGAACAGTCTGATGTACCCCTGCCATTTCTGAGTTTGATTTGATTTTAATCCAACCAATGTGAATGAAATATCCCATCTACTCTGTTCCTGTTTTCCAGAGTTTGGAGTATGTGAGGAGCTGCCAGAGGAATCACTCGTGTTTTAATTTCTCCATCATCAGGTATAAAGATCTTGATGGGGTTTTTTAAAATTATTTTGAGGTTGCTTGAGTTGGAACCTTGGGTTGATCCAGAATCAGAATCAGGTCTGGGTTGGAAAGGACCTTAAAAATCACCTAATTCCAAGCCCTGCCATGTGCAGAAACACCTTCCAGGCTGCCCAGAGCCCCATCCAGCCTGGCCTTGGTCAGTGACACCCCTTTTCTAGCTCAGAATGTCTCATCTAACTGCACTCACATAACTCAGTACTTCAGTGCTTCCTGAGCCCTGGATATGTCCAGCAATCCCCAAAGGAATTGAGGGATTGGAGTGGGATTGGGATATCCCCAGCCTCATTTTGTGGGAATGATGGAGTTCTTGGCAGGCAGGGCTGAGCGATGTGCAGCCAGGACACTTCAGGAGGGTTTTTGGATGCTGTGGATGTTGTGTGGAGCCTCAGGAGGGTTTTTGGATGCTGTGGATGTTGTGTGGAGCCTCAGGAGGGTTTTTGGATGCTGTGTGGAGCCTCAGGAGGGTTTTTGGATGCTGTGGATGTTGTGTGGGGCCTCAGGAGGGTTTTTGGATGCTGTGTGGAGCCTCAGGAGGGTTTTTGGATGCTGTGGATGTTGTGTGGGGGCTCAAGAGGCTGTTTGGATGCTGTGGATGTTGTGGGGCTAATCCCAAGATCTGGGAATGTGGTGCAGCCCTCCCTGAGGGACACCACCCTGGGGAATGAGGGACCTGCACGGGATTCCAGAGGATTTGGGGTTCTGGACAAACCCTCTCCTCTTTCCCATCTGCAGGAGTCTAATCTGCTTCAATTGTCTCAATTTTACTGGCAAAAAATAAATCCACATTCCCAACCACTCCCCTGCTCCCCACAAAAAAAAAAAAAAAAAAAAAAAAAAAAAAAAAAAAAAAAAAATCATAAAATCCCAGATTGCTTTAAGTTGGGAGGGACCTCAAATCCCATCCAGTGCCACCTCTGCTATGGGCAGGAACACCTTCTCCTGCTCCAAGCCCCAATGTCCAACCTGGGCTGGGACATTTCCAGGGACAGCCATAGTGGGATGACTCTGCTCATGCCCTTGCAGGGGCGGCCACTTCCCATTTATTAAGGAATAAAACTGCAGAGAACACCTGGTGGTGCCTGGCAGCTGCAATCTCGAGGAATCCCTGTGAGCCTGGTGCCATTTTTTTTTTATCCCAGCTTTTGGAACATCACTCAGGGAGCAGCAGGCAGAGGCTGGAGCTGCTGCCCCTCCTCAGGAGCTCCTGGCAGGTGAGAGAAGGGAGCAGTGCCCTTGTGTGGGGCCCAGGCCCTGCCTTTTCCTGGGGAAGGAACAATGCCTGCCTGTGGATGTGTTCCCACCTCCCATCTGGGCCTTATCTCCTGGGGAAAGGCAAACACACAATTCCAGCTGTTTATTTAAGATATCCCAACCTTGAAAAAGCAGCCTTGGAGCTTTTCGCTCTTGCACTGATGACCTCAGTGATCATAAAATGACGGGTTTTTTTAAAGTGTGAAGGGAATCCCAGAATCCTGGAATGGTTTGGATTGGAAGGGATTTCAAAGCTCATCCAGTTCCACAGGCAGGGACACCTTCCATTAATCCCAGGCTGCTCCAAGCCCCAATATCCAACCTGGCCTTGGGCACTGCCAGGGATCCAGGGGCAGCCACAGCAAATCTGGGCAAAATCCTCCCCTTTTCCCACTTTTCTCCCCTCTTCCCGCTTTGTTCTCCCTGCCCTGTGCTGCAGCTTCACCTGCTTTTTTCAGTCCTAAATTTTCAGCTGGATTTGATAAGGACTGGGATCAGATGGAGCCTGGAAAAGCCAAGAGATGAGATGGGGAGAAGTCCTTGGCCCCTGGAGGCTGATGGGGTGTGGAAATGCAGCCTGGAGGGAGCAGTGACATTCCCACTCAGTTCCAGCTCTGGGACACATTTTGGGATTACATGAAAGGTGGAGAGAGACTTTTTCCAAGGTTGGGAGTCACAGGACACAGGGAATGGCTTTAAGAGGAAAAAGGGCAGGGCTGGGTGGGATCTTGGGCAGGAATTGTTCCCTGGGAAGGTGGGGAGAGGCTGGGATGGAATAGAATTCCCAGATTTGCTGTGGCTGCCCCTGGATCCCTGGCAGTGCCCAAGGCCAGGTTGGACATTGGGGACAGTGAGAATGATCTCCAAAGTCCTTCCCAGCCCAGCCCATTCCATGATTCCATGAAATGAAAATACATTTTTTTTTTTTGGAGGTGTAACAACATTGCCTCACTTCACAACCACCCTGATGTTTCCTCAGCAGGATAAGGAGCTGCACAATCAGGATCAGCACAGGAATTGATTAATTAGCACAGTGACTGATTAACAGGAATTTGGTGGTGGCTGCCACTGCAGGGCTTTGGTACAGTTGGATTTTAGTCACAGGGATCTCTGGAGGAACAGGAATTTTTCCAGAGGGCTCTCAACAGGGTGAGAGGGGAAAATAAGAGGAGAGGATGCTCTCGCTGGAGAAATTAGAACATCCACCCAGTAACTGAGCAGGACAGGAGCTGCAAGAACATTTAATTTCTGCAGGAAGCTCAGCAGCAGCTCCCTGGTGTGGTGCTGATTTATTCAGCCCAGCTTTTCTCGGTGCTGGACTGTTCCCTCCTGCTTTTCCACTCTTGTTCCACGGACAGGAAAGGCCTCCTGGGGTTAATTTGGATTCCAGCAGCTGAAGAGGTGGAGCACAGAGCCCAGGGCAGTGCTGCAGCCTGGAGCAGGTTTTTCGTCCCAGGAATTCAGCTCTGGAATGGTTGGTGACCACTCAGGGCTCCAGGGAGTGCTTGGTTCGCCAACCTCCAAATTTATAAACTCTTAGTACAGAGAATTCAATTAATCACTCACAGAGAACTGATAAATTAGAGGATTAATGAGACATTCAGGCTCTAAACAGAGCAGGTGGGCTTAGAAACCCTCCAGGAAGCTCCTGTGGGGCTCTGGGGCTCTCAGGGGGAGCACACACAGCTCCAGCTCCCAAAAACAGCCCTGCTTTCCATGGGGCAGCTGCCAGGACGTGGAATTCCAGCCCCAGCACCTGCCCTGGGGCTGTCAGAGCCCTGTCCTGCTCCTGCTCCTGTCACTCAGCCCCAGAAAGGGCCTGGGGCTCGCTGGGGATTGCTGGGATCAGCCCCTCAGAGGGGCAGGGAGGGCTGATTAGCAGCTTGTCTAATTCTCTTTTAATTTCTATTTCTCTGAGAGTTCATTCTGCTTTATTTTCTACTTCCATTCTGCTTTATTTTCCACTTCTCCAAGAGTTCATCCTGCTTTACTTCTCCAAGAGTTCATTCTGCTTTATTTTCCACCTCTCCAAGCGTTCATTCTGCTTTATTTCCCATTTCTCGAAGAGTTCATCCTGCTTTATTTCCCATTTTGCCAAGAGTTCATTCTGCTTTATTTTGCATTTCTCCAAAAGTTCATTCTGCTTTATTTTTAATTTCTCCAAGAGTTCATTCTGCTGTATTTCCCATTTCTCCACGAGTTCATCCTTCTTTATTTTTAATTTCTCCAAGAGTTCATCCTGCTTTGTTTCCCATTTCTCAAGAGTTCATTCTGCTTTATTTTCCATTTTTTCCAAGAGTTCCTTCTGCTTTATATCCTGTTTCTCCAAGAGTTCATTCTGCTTTATTTTCTACTTCTCCAAGAGTTCATCCTGCTTTGTTCTCCATTTTTCCAAGAGTTCATTCTGCTTTACTTTCAACTTCTCCAGAAGTTCTTCCTGCTTTGTTTCCCATTTTTCCAACAGTTAATTCTGCTTTACTTTCCACTTCTCCAGAAGTTCACTCTGCTTTATTTCCCATTTCTGCAGATGCTCCTGCCCTGCCCTGTGCCTCCAGGAGTGTGACCCCCCCAAGTCGAGATGGTGGCCTTTAACTGGAAGGTGAGGCTGGAGCACATTCCCAAGGCAGGGATTGCTGCTCTCTCCATGTGGGATGTGTTGGGTGGGTTTTCATGATTCCTTTCCCAGGGGAGGGTTGTTTAACCCCCAAACTTTCAGGATTTATTTGGGATTTGATGTTATCCTGCCTTGTTAGATGTGTCTGCCCCAGGGTTTGCTGTTGGGGCCTCACATGTTAAACCTGAACTCTGCTCATCCCTTCTCCTCCTGCCTTTCCTCTCTCCAGCTTTTTCTCTGGCTGCTGCACTTCCCTCAGCTCCTTTTATTACTGGAGTGGAATTTCTCCACTGAATTTTGGGGGTTTTGGGGATTTGGGGAAAGCTCTGCAGGGTCTGGTGTCAGTGTTGGAACAGAGATCTCCTGCTGGTGGAGCAATTCCAGAGGAGGCTCCAGGATGAGCAGAGGGATGGAGCAGCTCTGCTGGGAGGAAAGGCTGGCACAGCTGGGATTGTTCAGCCTGGACAGGAGAAGCTTTGGGCTGAGCTCAGGGTGGCCTTGCAGGGCCTGAAGGAGCCCCAGGAAACCTGGAGAGAGACAATTCCCAAGGGCCAAAGGGACAGGACACAGGGAATGGCTTCACACTGAGAAATGACAAGTTTAGGTGGGATGGTGGGAAAAAATCCTTCCCTGGGAGGGTGGGGAGGGGCTGGGATGGAATTCCCAGATTTGCTGTGGCTGCCCCTGGATCCCTGGCAGTGCCCAAGGCCAGGCTGGACATTGGGGACAGTGGGAGGTGTCCCTGCCATGGCAGGGGTGGCACTGGATGAGCTTTAGGGTCATTTTCAACTCAAACCATTCCATTATTCCATCATTCCACGATTCCATCATTCCATCCATGTTCTCAGCACCCACTATCAGAGACATTTTCCAAGGGCTTGCAGTGACAGGACAAGGAATAACGGCTTCAAACTGAGAGAGGGAAGGTTTAGACTCGATATTAGGAAGGAATTCTTCCCTGGCACAGGTTTCCCAGATTTGCTGTGGCTGCCCCTGGATCCCTGGCAGTGCCCAAGGCCAGGTTGGACATTGGGCTTGGAGCAGCCTGGGATTAATGGAAAATGTCCCTGCCTGTGGAACTGGATGAGCTTTAAAATCCCTTCCCATCCAAACCATTCCATGAGTCTGTAATTAACAAATTGATCAGATTAAATCCAATTTTTCCCCCTGCCCTGGTGTTGCAGAGCTGTTGGATTTCAGAGCTGTTGCCTCTGGGATTGACAGAGCCTGGTGTTGTGTTTTCCAAACTCCCTGCTGGTGCAGGGACACAAGGCTTGGCTTAAATTCAGGACTTTGATGGTGTCCTGACAGTCTGGGCAGATCCTGAGGGAACAAGGCTTTAATTCCAACTTCTCAGAGTTACCACAAAACCATGGAATATCCTGATGGGAAGGAACCCACAGGGATCTCCCAATCCAAACCCAGAACCCCCAACAATCCCACCCCAATCCTGGAATTCCTGCTCAGTGCCCACAAATTTCCATTTGCTTTTCCTCTCCAAATTCATATTTTTATAGCATTGAAACACTGTGTGCAATTCCAGGCAGTCAAAACTGCTACAACCACCTTTGGAAATTGTGGATTTTTTTACTTTTCTCCCAGTTTCAAGGCATTTATTTGCACCTTCCATGTCTGAGCAGGTTCATTACAAAATTGCTGCAAATTAAGATTTCCTGGAGTGTTTTTTGAGGGTCCCATCTGAGAGCAGGGATCCATTTCCCTGAAATACTCACTTCTCCCTTTTTTTTAACTCCAGAGGGTACAAACATTGCTGGAAAATGAGCAAAAAGAGTTCAGGACTTGAGGGAAAGGGATTTTCTTTGGCTTTCTTGCTCTGCCTGGTTTAATTTTCCCACAGAAATAAAAACCACGGAGAGACAGGAGAGTTCCTATTGAAATAAAAGCTGCAGAACATCCCTATAAATTCATTTTTAACTCTTCCAGAAGTACCTAAAATGGATTTTTTTGGCATTCCAGGCTCTGGAGAATTTCCCACTGCTGATGTACATTTTGGCAGCCAAAACCTTGATCCTTTGCTTGGCCTTTGCTGGAGTCAAAATGTACCAGAGCAAGAAAATTGAGGAGAAACTGAAGAGGGAACGAGAGGAGAAATTAAAAGCAGCAGAAGAGAAAAAGGATGAGTGAGGTGAGTGAGGAAACCCTCAGGGATGGAATTTTGAGCCCAGATTTTGGGATTTGGGAATGGTGTCGTTGATCCCAGTGGGATTGATTGGGAATGTGCAGTTAAAACTGGAATATTTGGGATGTTTTCAGGGGATTTGTTCACTCGTTCTTTGTGGGATTTGCATGAGCCTCCTGTTTGAGGTTATTTAATATTTTAAATGTTAAAATTTAAATATTAATTTAAATTTTTGTTTAAATTAATATATAAATGATATTTTTATAATTTATACATTAATATATATATAATTTATGTATAAATTATATATTTTATATAATATATGTAATAATATAGAATATTTATATATTATTAATATTATAATATTAATAATTATATAATAGTATAATATTATATATTATATAATTATAAATATTATTGACTAATTATATTATATATTATAATATATTTTTATTATAATATATGGGAATATATAATATTATTTTATTATAAGATAATAATATTAATATAATATATAGTATATATAATTTATATATAATCTATATATAATTTTTATATTTATCATATTATATAATTTATATATTGGGAATATATTATATTTAATTATTATATATAATTTATATATTATATATACTATATTTATTATATAATAATATATTATAATACATAATATATCATTATATATTATATAATAAAATATGTAATATATAATATATATATTATATAATTATATAATATATAATGATAAATATATAATGATAAATATATAATATGTTTTATTATAGAGCTATAATAAAAATAAGATAATAGATAATGATATATAATAAATAACAATAATGTTTATTTAATTATTTTAATATTAATTTTTAATTAATTAAATATTTTAGCCCAATATTCCCTCTCTGCTTTTATCTCGCTGGATTTTTATGTCTGATGCACAAAGAGGGGGATAAATTGGGAATATTTATCAGGATGCTGCAAGGAGAACTCTGGGCCTCAAAGTGACAAAATAAAGAGGGAAAATAATCAACCTTTTCTTATTGACAGCTTGAGCTGGAAAGGGCAAATCCCACACCTGGAATTCCCAAAGGGACAAATTATACCATGAAACATCCACCATGTGAAAAAAAAAAAATGCACATTTTTCTCCTTGCATCCATTAAAAAAAAAAATCCCTAAATTTGTGATTTTCACTCTGAAATTCCTGAGTTCCTCCCCTCTGTTCCCAAAGTTGAAGCAATTCCTGCTTTCTTGGAGCAAATCCATCAGCAGAACGAGTCCTGCCTGTTGCTTGGATTCTATTCCTTGTAATTTTTGGAGCAGTTTTGCTTCACTTCTCCCTTTTCTGCAGCAAAATGAGAATTCTATTCCTGCCTGCCCTTTGGAAAGCTCACTGGGAGTTGGATGTCATGTTGCCCTTATTGAAATAAAATCTTATTTCCCTCATTTCTGAGGGAAATAAGATTTTATTTCAATAAAGAGCAACATGACATCCAAAGACACTTCTGAGTTCTTCAAATCTTTCCTAGATTTTTTTTATTTCCAGCCTGTCACTGTTTTTTATTCCCTTTCTTCCCAAAGATTGGGAATTGAGCCTAGAAATGAGGCCCTGGGAATAACCATGGGAACAAATTTTTTTTCTATTTACACAGAAAAAAAAAACAAAAAAAACCAAACCAAACAACAAAACCAAAAGGTTGTTTTCAGTCTCCCGTTTCCAGCAGATTCAGGATTTGGATTTGGGGCAGATTTTGGCCTGGAAAAAGAAAAATTGGACAGGGTTTGGAGCAATCTGGGATGGGTGGGATGAGTTTGAAGATCCCTCTAACCCAAACCAGTCTGGGATTCTGGAATTCTGTGCAGGGTTATCCCAGGGAATTCTGTGTGTGTCAAACCCCACAACTGCAGGGATTTCACACAAAACACCCTCAGTGCCCAGCAAGGGTGACATCACCCTTGGAAATTCCCTTCCCAGTCCTCAAAATTCTGGGATTAAGAGGAAGGAATTCCCCCCTGGAGCTGGAAACAGCTCCAAAAGGATTTTCTGTGCTCTCCCTCTTGTTCCTGCTGTTCTCACTGCTCTCTCCCCACCCCTGCAGGTTCCTGACACTTGGATTTCCTTTCCCAGGAGGATGAGAAAAATGGTGGAAAAAAAAGGAAACCTGTAAAATGTGTAACCTCAGAGTGACACTTAAATTATCTCCTTTTTTTTTTTTTTTTTTTTTTTTTTCTGTGTACAGCAAAGCATCTGAGCCTCTATTTATGCAATAAAAAAGCCTTTGTTTAGAAAATAAAAAAATCAAAAATAAACCTGGCTGCTGCTTCCTCAAAGGATTGGAGCTGCAAGGAGGTGGCTGGGATGGAAAACACTCTGGAGGGACAAAAAATCGAGGAGAAAAACACTCTGGATCCATCCTGGGAGGCTCCAAAGTTCATGGAGAGGGAGGAGGAAGAGGAGAGGGCTCAGTGCAGCTTCTGGAGCTGCTGCCTACAAGGATCAGCAGGAGCTTTTCCAGGCACTTTTTGCATCCAGGACTTCCTTGGATCCATGGAAGTCACAGCATCACCTGAAGGAAATTTCCTGGGAGTTTTATCCCGAAAACTCTCCTTGGTTCTGTTTTCTGCTCAGCCTGGGGGCAGCTGTTCCTGCCAGGGCAGGGGCACCAAATCCTTGGGGGTGGAATCCTGGAATGGTTTGGGTTGGAAGAAACTTAAAATCACCTTTTTCCACCTTTCCATGGACGCCTCCCACTGTCCCCAATGTCCAGCCTGGCCTTGGGCACTGCCAGGGATCCAGGGGCAGCCACAGCTTTTTGGGAATTTCATTCCAAGGCTTCTCCACCCTGCCAGGGAATAATTCCTGCCCAAAATCCCGTCAAATCCTTCTCTGAAGCCATTCCCTGTGTCCTGTCCCTCCATCCCTTGTCCCCAGTCCCTCTCCAGCTCTCCTGGAGCCACTTGAGGTGCTCTGAGCTCTCCCTGGAGCTTCTCCTCCTCCAGGCTGTTCATTCCCAGCTCTCCCAGCCTGGCTCCAGAGCAGACTGAGGTTAATCCACAGAGAAAACACAGAAATACAGCAATAAAGGCTCAGGTGTGGCAGTGCCTTGGGTCCCTTTGCCTTCACATTCCCATTTCCATTCCAAAGCACTTCCTAGACCCTTCTGGGAGTGAAGGAGGAGCAGAAATTTGCCAGTGGAGTGTGGAGGGCAGGGGATGCTCAGGGAGCTCTGGCCCTGCTGGAATCACTCCCTGGAAGTGCAAGGATGTTAAAATCTCACTTCTCCCGCTGTCTCCTTGGAGACTGGAGAACAAAAGCAGCCCAAAAACCTCACTCCCAGCCCAGAGAAATATCCTGCTGTGCAAATATCCTGCTGGATCCCAGAGAAATCTGCTCCAGCAGCCTCAGGAATTCCCAAATCCCAGGGAATCCAGCAGTTCCCTCTGTTGCCAACAATCACCTAAAGCAGGAATTTAATTCAGTTCTAGGACAGCCTGGTGCTCACCTTCCCTTAGGGAAACACAAGGAAACCTGCCCAGGTTTTGGGAAATCCCAAACCTCCCCAGGGAATTGTCAGCTCTGGTGACACCAGTGCCTTGGCTCTGGGCAGTCAATGGTTATTTTTGGATATTAGCCCCAGTCTGGTGTTTTGAGCCTCTCCAGAGTAGATTTTTCTATTAAAAAAATAACTATGATGAGGATTTTTTTTTTCTTTTAGTTTTTCAGATAGTGCTCTGTGAGCAGAACCAAAGGGACACAATTTCCCTTTACAGTTCCATTTCCCACCAAAGCAACTGGGTGCAATTCAGCACCCAAAACAATCAAATCTGGCTTAAAACCATCCCTGCCAGAGATGTGCAAAAAAGGAATTAATATGCTTATTTTTTACCCCTGAATATGGGGGAAGGAGCTGTGAGAAATCCTGCAAATTATCACATTCCTGCCTCTGTAGCCAAATCAGAAAAATCTTTGCAGGTAAAAGATTTCAAATCTGGTCCAGGCTGATTTTTAAAATCCCAGAGTGGTTTGGGGTGGGAAGGGATTTTAAGGATCAGCCCAGCCATGGGCAGGGACACCTCCCTCTGTCCCCAGTGTCCAGCCTGGCCTTGGGCACTGCCAGGGATCCAGGGGCAGCCACAGCTTTTTTGGGAATTTCACCCTCCCAGCCAGGATTTTTTTTTCTCAATATCCCATCCAGCCCTGCCTTCCTCCTGCTTGAGGCCATTCCTGAATTTCAGTGTGTTATCAGAGCTCAGATACCCCTAGAGTTTGGAATGGTTGATATCCCATAATTTCCATAATTTCCAGGATAAGAACAGGTCTTGTCTAGTCCTGTCCCTTCCCAAAGTGACCCAATCCCTGTTCCCTGATATTCCAGGGGAGTCTGAGCTGTGCTGTCACATCTTCCAGGTGGTTTCACCTTTGGGACTCCCCTGTGCCACAATTCCAACAGGGAAAATCTGACACTGGGGGGAGACAACAGCTCAGCTTTGCTGCGGTTTCTCCTCCAGAAACCAGCTGGGAAACCTGGAATTCTGAAAGAATCCCTGAGGTTGGAAAAGGCCTCCCAGCCCAGGCAGTCCCACCTTGTCCCCAGCCCAGAGCTCTGAGTGCCACCTCCATCCCTTCCTTGGGCACAGAAAGGTTAAAAACACATTTAAAAGAGGAAAAGAAAATTCAATTCAGTTTAATTTCTTGGGGAAGAGGAGACAGCAAGGATAGAGAGCCTTGGGGTGCTTGGTGTATCCCCAGAATCATCGAGATGGGAAGAGCCCCTCAGGGTCACTCAGTGCCACCCCAGGGCCACCAGCAGCAGCCCAAAGCCTGTCCCCAAGGGCCACCTCCAGCCTGTCACTCCAAAGCTCAGCTGAACTTCATCTCAGCCCTTTGGCTTTGGAGGAAGCTGAGCTTTGGATGGGAGGGACCATCCTGGAGACTCCTGACAGCCCTCAAGGGGCTGGGGCTGGGAGCAGATGAATTGGGAGTTGTGGCCCCCTGAAGATTTGGTGGATGTGCAGGTGCCTTTGGCTTTGATTCCATGGAATGGCCAAGGTGGGAAGAGCCCCTGAGGATCAGGCAGTGCCACCCCAGCAGCACCAGCATCAGCCCAAAGCCTGTCCCCAAGGGCCACCTCCAGCCTCCTCCTGAACACTCCCCCAGACAGTGACTCCAAACCTCCCTGGGCAGCTCATCCCAAGGCCTGACCACTCTGCCAGGGAAATTTCCTTGCCCAATCTCCAGCCTGAGCCTCCCCTGGTGCCATTTGAGGCCATTTCCTCTCCTCCTTTCCCTGCCCCCTCCTGGCAGGGACTTGTGCAGAGCCACAAGAGCCCCTGAGGATCAGGCAGTGCCACCAGCATCAGCCCAAAGCCTGTCCCCAAAGGTCACCTCAACAGCTTCAACACCAAAAGATCTACACAGGAACCTCCTGGAAATATTCCCAGCCCCAAAAAGTGAGCCAAGGTCACTGTGGTGCCTCCAGGACACGGGGTCTGTCCTCTCCCCTGTCCCATAAAATTCCTTTTTTCCAAAGCAGAGTCCAGGCTGGGCCTCCCTTGCACAGCTCTGCATTTCTCACATTGTCCTTGTCACCAGCGCCGGGTGCTGAAGGCACAAAATAAAAGGATTAAAATTAAAAACTGGCTTCTGAATTTCCAGTGTTTGCACCTTTAGGGTTCCTTTTATTCACAGGAAGGTTGTGTGGGTTCAAACAGAAGCTGCAATCCTTGTGGAGTGAGCAGGGAAGGAGCTGTTGGGATTTTAAGGGAAACAAAGAAAACTCTTCCAGTTTCTGAGGTGACTCAAGTGGCTGCTGGAATAGGGAGCTCAGGGCTCTGGGCTTTCTGAGGTCTTTAAAATAAAAAAAAATAAACCTTCAACAAGACAGTTTTGTCATTAGACTTCAGCTGAGATGAGCTCAGCTTAATTTTAGTCTCATTGAAAGTTTTAAGTCTGAGACTTGTGCCAGAATGAGCCCAAGGGCATCACATCCAAACAGTGATCCCAACATTCCCTTCCCTGCTCTTCCTCTTGGGAATCACCAATTCCCCCTCCTTTTTCCTGCCCTGCAAATGTTCTGTGTGGGGGAGAATCCTTCATCATTCCCTGGAATCCCAACTCCAGCCTTGGCAGGATTGCTTCCAGCTTGTCGCATCCTCTAATTAACAGCAGTTAATTAGTTAATATTTGTTATTAACTGTTGCTAATCTCCTTAAAGTAGCAAAGTCATGATTTATGCCAAAATGTTGAACTACCCTGACCTGAGGCCTGGTCAGGGCCTTAGAGCCATGACGCAAATAAAATTCTTTTAAAGTTGTAGCGCAGTTAAAAAAAGTTCTTAAAGTGTTTAAAAAAAGTATTAAAGTTTAAAAGTCACTGAGTGAAGCAGTTAATAAGCACGTGTTAAGCCACCTTAATTGTAACTAAAATAATGTGTGTTTGCATTCTTTCTCTCACTGTATGCCAATAACTAAGCTATCTAAACTGTAAACTATATAAAAATGTATAAAAGATGCCATTTCTCTCAAAATAAAGGAGTTGCGTAGTTGTTAATCACATTGATCGAACCTACGTTTTCTCTGGCCAGTCTCTTTTTTATTTATCTAGGTAGCCCTCACTAAAATTAACCTCAGCCTCAAAGGCTGGTGAGGAGCCGAGAGACCTCACAGGAGGGAGTTGGAATATCCTGAGTGGGAATGAACCCACAGGGACCATCCAGTCCCACCCCAACAATCCCCCCTGGGCATCCCTGGCAGGGCTGTCCAAAGGCTCCTGGAGCTCTGGGGCTGTGCCCATTCCCTGGGGAGCCTGGGCAGTTCCTGAACCCTCTGGGGGCAGAGCCTTGCCCTACAATCCCCCCTCAATCCCTCCTGGAACAGCTCCAGCCTCTCCCTGGCTCCCATCAGGTCCCAGGAGCAGTTCCATGTTGGATCAGCCTGTTGGACATTTGGGGAATTCACCTTCCCAAGGAGGTGGGAGCAGCAGAGTTGCAAACACAGCAGGGAATTCCCTTATCCTGTGCTCTCCCTGTGTGCTCACACATCCCAAACTAGGGGAATATTTTTGGTTTTTTTGGACAATCACCAGAAGTTTTGCTGGATGTTAACGTGTTATTTTTCCACCCATTCCCTGGGGAGCCTGGGCAGTGCCTGAACCCTCTGGGGGAAGAGCCTTGCCCTAAAATCCCCCCTCAATCCCTCCTGTGTAGGGAGAAGATAGAGCTAAGAGAGAGCAAGGTCTTTGTTCCAATCCCTTCTATCTCCTTTTGTGATGAATATTCTAATTTACAGTGACCAACCAACACAAGACACAAAATCCTATAGAATCTCCACACAGCCTATAAGAACTACTACATTACCGTGTGTTATATTTTAAACTCTAAAAACTCCTCTTTAGACTTTTCTGTTTTGCTGCATTGACCTTTGGATCCCTCAGGCAGCAGAAGGGGATTGTTCAATCCAAAGGGATTCTCCTCCAGCTGCCCAGGCTGTTGTTTTTAGGTTCTATAGCCACTAAAACTCGATATCCTACAACTCAAAGTGAGCTTGCATTTCTATTTCCATTATAGGTTTGATATTTTCAGACTCTTTTGCAAAACAATCATATTTATAAGGTTTCCCTGATTCATCTTCCCCAACACTCCTGTCCAGGATCCTGTCCCTGTCCCAGGGATGCAGAAATTGGATGAGCTGCAGCCCCTGAGGAGTCTCCCCCAGGCTCCTCCACCTGAACATCCCAAATTCCCTCAACCTCTCCTCGTGTGGCCCCTCCAGACCTTTCCCCACCCTTTGGACACTCTCTGAGAGCTTTGGCTCTCACACTGCAGCCCCACATGGAAAACAACCCAATGTCCAACCCTGCAGCCTGTGGAGACATCTCAGGTGAAATTTCCAAAACCTGAGTTGATGTTTTCCCCCCTGGATTTGATCCCAGGGCCATTTTTTTTGGCTGTGAGTGACCAAGAACTGGGAAATAACACAACCCAAGTCACTCCCCATCTTGCCTTTGGCTTTGAAGCTGCTTTGTCTTGGCTCATGGAGCAATTCCAGCCTGTCTTGGCTTGCCTGGCTCACCTGTGGAGCAGTTTGGGCTAATCCCAGCTGAGAACAGCAATTCCTGGCAGCTGCCATGAGTTATCCCATTATCCCATGGCCATGGGGCTCCCTGAGTGCTCCTGCACAGGCAAGTCTCTTTGTCCACCAATGAGTTGATCAGGGAATCATTAATTAGTTGATTTTATCCACGTTGGATTCCCCATTCCTGCAGGATCAGAGGGAACTCCTGGAAGTGTCCACAATCCCAGCCTGTCCCAGAGCTGGGATGGGTGACTCTTCCTTTTTGATTATCCTTTTTTTATTATTATTTAATTGTTTTTCTCCTCTCTGGACTTCCTCCTGCTGCTTGGCTTTGTGGTGTGTCCCTTTCCCAGTCCTCCAGCTCGTTTTGTCTGCTCTGACTCATTTCTTGGGCTCATTTCCCAGCCTGGAGCTCCTGGTTGATGTGGGGGAGGCTCAGAGCCAAGACACCAACAAATGAGTCAAAGAAATGATCCTGGGCCTTGTGTTTGGGCTCTAAACCTGCTCTGATATTCTGCTTTTCTCCCACAGATCCTCATTGGTGTGTTCCCTCTTTTTCCCCATTCCCTCTCCTCGCCCACCTGGGCCCTGCAGGAAGAAATTCCAAGGAATAAATCCACAGAGTGTGAGGTTTGAGTGGTGGCTCCTGGTTTTCCATCCCTGCCCACCCTTCTCTCATTTCTCAGTGGTCTCCACTTTTCCTGCTCATTCAGAAAAGCTTTTATCCCCAAATCCCAAATCATCCAGCTTGGGAGAGACCTCCAGGGTCATCCAGTCCTAAATTCAGGCTCATTTCCCAGCCTGGAGCTCCTGGTTGATGTGGGGGAGGCTCAGAGCCAAGACACCAACAAATGGCAGCTCCTGACAGGGGAGTTTGAGCCAAAGAAATGATCCTGGGCCTTGTGTTTGGGCTCTAAACCTGCTCTGATATTCTGCTTTTCTCCCACAGATCCTCATTGGTGTGTTCCCTCTTTTTCCCCATTCCCCCTCCTCTCCCACCTGGGCCCTGCAGGAAGAAATTCCAAGGAATAAATTCACAGAGTGTGAGGTTTGAGTGATGGTTCCTGGTTTTCCATCCCTGCCCACCCTTCTCTCATTTCTCAGTGGTCTCCACTTTTCCTGCTCACTCAGAAAAGCTTTTATCCCCAAATCCCAAATCATCCAGCTTGGGAGAGACCTCCAGGGTCATCCAGTCCTAAATTCAGGCTCATTTCCCAGCCTGGAGCTCCTGGTTGATGTGGGGGAGGCTCAGAGCCAAGACACCAACAAATGGCAGCTCCTGACAGGGGAGTTTGAGCCAAAGAAATGATCCTGGGCCTTGTTTTTGGGCTCTAAACCTGCTCTGATATTCTGCTTTTCTCCCACAGATCCTCATTGGTGTGTTCCCTCTTCTGCCCCATTCCCCCTCCTCTCCCACCTGGGAAGAAATTCCAAGGAATAAATTAACAGAGTGTGAGGTTTGAGTGATGGTTCCTGGTTTTCCATCCCTGCCCACCCTTCTCTCACTTCTCACTGGTCTCCACTTTTCCTGCTCACTCAGAAAAGCTTTTATCCCCAAATCCCAAATCATCCAGCTTGGGAGAGACCTCCAGGATCATCCAATCCCACCATAATCACCCCTAAATTATGTCCCCAAGTGTTTTGGGCTCTGGGTTGAAGAAAACTATCAAGACTGAGGGCTTGAAAATGAGGAAAAAATGTTCCCATTTAAAATGTTCCCACCTAAAGATGCGTTGGGTCACCCATTAGAGCCCTGCTCCAAGAGCTGGAGGAAAAATTAAAGTTTGTGGGGTGTTTTTTTTTCCATGAAGATGAGGCTTGGAAAGGCATTTAGGACATGATGGAAATTCAAGTGATTTTCATTCCAGCTCAAGCAGGGGGACATCTGTGACAACTTCTCCCCCAGAATTTGCCTCTTGTCCTCATGCAAAGATATTTCAATTATTTTTTCCCTACATTTTAAAAATAATCATCACACACAGAGAAATCCCTGAGTGGGACCAGAGCTTGTCTTTGCCCTCCTGCCACATCCAAGTGCCCTCCACCAGCTCCTTGCTGGCAAACCCAATAAAATAATGGGGTTTTTTCAAGGGAGAGATGTTATTTCAAGGGCTCTTGATTAAGGTGCTGCTGTTGGGAAAACATCCTCCCATTAGCCTGAGCCAGATGCTCAAGGAACTGCTCATCAAAATCATCCCAAATTACCAGTTGAGTCACGAGCTGCCACTGAGCCACAATATTTTTCTTCCCCGTGTAGGGTTATGGGGTTTTGTGGGGAATATGGGCTGTAATTATCCTGCCCAGCAGCACAGGGGGAGAGGGGGAAAGGCAAGGGCTCCTCTCTTGGAGGGGTTTGTGTAAAATCCTAAAGTCTCTCAGCTCTTTTTCCTGCTCTTAAAAGGGATTGGGGAGCGGAAAGGTTTTGTCAGGTCTCAAAGCTCCCAGAGGGAAATGGGAAAGGATTCGACAAAGGCTTTTCCAGGAAAAAGGAAATTCTTCTGGTTTTTCCTTTGTTTTCTGGCAAACTGACAGCAAACATTTCCTTTTTCCTAATGCTTGTTTTTATTAAATCCTCCATGGGGGCTTCCCCCTCGTCTTCCCAAAGAGTGCAAAGCAGGAAGGACAATTCCTGGGACACAAATTCCTCCCTTGGGATACTTCTTGAAAGGGAAGGAGGTGATTTGAGTTGTGCAGCCCGGAGGAGAGAAGGTTCTGGGGAGATTTTAGAGCCTTCCCAGGGCCTAAAGGAGCTCCAGGAGAGCTGGAGAGGAGCTGGGAACAAGGGATGGAGGGACAGGACACAGGGAATGGCTTCAGAGTAGGATTTGATGGGATCTTGGGCAGGAATTGTTCCCTGGAATAGTGAGAGGCGCTGGAATAAAATTCCCAGATTTGCTGTGGCTGCCCCTGGATCCCTGGCAGTGCCCAAGGCCAGGTTGGACATTGGGGACAGTGGGAGGGGGATGGAACAAGATGAGTTTTAAGGTCTTTTCCAACCCAAACCATCCCATGACCCTCTGATCCCATTCCTGGCTCCACATTTGCTGTGTCAGGGAGGGCAGGACACACCTTTCCATGGAACAAAAGTGGAAAAACAGCCCCGGCAGCTGTGGAGCCCTGGGACCAAACCCAGGACTCTGAGCCCTTCAGGTCTGGGCTTGTTCTCCTTCCTGTGAACCCAGAGACAGGAGTGGAGTGCTGGGATTTGTGCTGGTGTCACTGGAGCTGCTCCTTGTCCCCAGAGGTGGCAGCAGGGCAGGGACAAGGGCTGAGCAGAGCTGTGTCCCAACAAGAGCCGAGGGCTGTGCAATCCCTGCCTTTCCCCTGGGGACAGAGGCACCTCAGCCATTCCTGTCCTCATTCTCATCTCACAGCTCTCCCAGTGAACCAGCACAGCCTGGGAGAGGCAGCTGAAGGAGCTGGGAAGGGGCTGAGCCTGGAGTAAAGGAGGCTCAGGGGGGACCTTGTGGCTCTGCACAAGTCCCTGCCAGGAGGGGGCAGGGAAAGGAGGAGAGGAAATGGCCTCAAATGGCACCAGGGGAGGCTCAGGCTGGAGATTGGGCAAGGAAATTTCCCTGGCAGAGTGGTCAGGCCTTGGGATGAGCTGCCCAGGGAGGTTTGGAGTCACTGTCTGGGGGAGTGTTCAGGAGGAGGCTGGAGGTGGCCCTTGGGGACAGGCTTTGGGCTGATGCTGGTGCTGCTGGGGTGGCACTGCCTGATCCTCAGGGGCTCTTCCCACCTTGGCCATTCCATGGAATCAAAGCCAAAGGCACCTGCACATCCACCAAATCTTCAGGGGGCCACAACTCCCAATTCATCTGCTCCCAGCCTCAGCCCCTTGAGGGCTGTCAGGAGTCTCCAGGATGGTCCCTCCCATCCAAAGCTCAGCTTCCTCCAAAGCCAAAGGGCTGAGATGAAGTTCAGCTGAGCTTTGGAGTGACAGGCTGGAGGTGGCCCTTGGGGACAGGCTTTGGGCTGGTGCTGGTGCCACTGGGGTGGCCCTGGCTGATCCTGAAATCACCTGCATTTCCCATGGCTGACAAGCAGAGCTCTGGGTTTGGCTCCTGCCAATGGCTCCTTTAAACCTCTCAGCCCCACATTTTGCCCCCAAATCTGTTCACAGCTCCCTCAGCCTGGCAGCCCTGGGGTTCTCCAGGAATGAGGGAGTTTCCCAGGCCTCTCCTTCCCCCTGCAGCCCCTCTCAGGACCCCCCTCCTCCCAAGTGTGAGACCTTGTGACCAGGTACCCATTTTGTGTCCATTTTCTGTCCACTTTGTGACCATTTTGGGTCCACCTTGGGTGTAGCCCTGGCCAGGCTCTTGTCCTGCCCAAGGTGGATTTTTTTATGGCCTTTTAATAAATCTCTACTTTATTCTCCAGCTCTGTCCAGTCTGTTCCAGCTCAGCCTTCCCAAGGCATCACCATCACCTCAGCTCTGGCAGTCCCTGTCTCCTTCACCCTCCTCAGACCATCCACAAGGAGGGACAGGCAGTGACCCCTCCATGGGACAGGAGCAGGATCCTGGCTGGAGCTGTTCCAGGAGGGATTGAGGGGGGATTTTAGGGCAAGGCTCTGCCCCCAGAGGGTTCAGGCACTGCCCAGGCTCCCCAGGGAATGGGTGGAAAAATAACACGTTAACATCCACCAAAACTTCTGGTGATGGTCAAAAAAAAAAAAAAAAAAAAAAATTCCCCTAGTTTGGGATGTGTGAGCACACAGGGAGAGCACAGGATAAGGGAATTCCCTGCTGTGTTTGCAACTCTGCTGCTCCCACCTCCTTGGGAAGGTGAATTCCCCAAATGTCCAACAGGCTGATCCAACATGGAACTGCTCCTGGGACCTGATGGGAGCCAGGGAGAGGCTGGAGCTGTTCCAGGAGGGATTGAGGGGGGATTTTAGGGCAAGGCTCTGCCCCCAGAGGGTTCAGGCACTGCCCAGGCTCCCCAGGGAATGGGCACAGCCCCAGAGCTCCAGGAGCCTTTGGACAGCCCTGCCAGGGATGCCCAGGGGGGATTGTTGGGGTGGGGCTGGATCATCCCTGTGGGTCCCAACTCAGGATATTCCATCATCCCATTATTTGGCAGCCCTGGAGGGACATCTCTGGAGGTGAATCCAGGCAGGATTTCCACTCTCTGCTCCCTCTGTTGGCGTTTTCCACATTGTGCTTTAAACTCCCCTCGGTTTGGGGATTTTATTTTTCCCTTTTGCTTTTTCTTTCCAAGTGGCAAAGGCACCAGGAGTCACCAGGATGCTCAGAGAGCACTTGGAGGGTGATGCTCATCCTTTATTCTTCACTCCTGGACTGAGATTTCCACATTTAACATCCCTTTAATACCAAGAGAGCTGAGTGACAGGAGAAAAAATGCCCCAAAAACCAGTGTAACTGAGCAGGGGATTCTCCTCTGCCCCAGTCCAATAGCAGGGACACAAACCAAGCCAAGCACCAAATTCACCACTTGGCCCTAAACAAATTCTCTATTAATGGAGCAATTAGGAGGGCAATTATCACTCACATCCCAATTACCCAGTTCATTATGTCATTACCTTCCCAGTCACCACATTTGAGATTCGAGCTAAAAAAAAAAAAAAATCATCACAAAACCCTTTATTTTAAAATGCCAACTAAAAACATCATGAAATACAGAACATTATGAAATACACAGTGACAGCAAGATTTTTTTTTTTTACTGCTGTATTATATTGCAGCTAAAATTAAGTTTGGAAATTTAATATTTTATTTTTATCTAAATTAAATGTTTTGTAGGTTTGATTTTTTTTTTTTTTCTTTCCAAAACCAACTCTCCACAGGGAATTTGGTTCTCTCCCAGTTTTACACAAAGTGACAAAGATTAGGATTCTTTTTCTAACCAATGCCATCCTCAATTTAAATAATTTCATTTCCCTCCCGCTGGCTGATGAATTCCTGAGCATGAGCTGAAGTCCTGCCACCAAAGTTGCATTTCTGGTGTCAAAAATACTTTCCAAAAGTGGGTAATTTTAGCTCTGCTGGAACCAAAGAGAGACAAACTCGTCCAAATCAAAGATGGCCTCAGGATGGAAACAGAAAAAGGTGGGAAATTTAGAAAATAAATTAAGACAATAATTAAATTAGAGCCTTTTACTCCTCAGAACAGAGTCAGTACCAAGAGCTGCCATCCCTCAGCAGGGAATTTGGTTTTGGAAACTCAATTTGCTCTTCCCTGTGCAATTCAACTTCCAGCCTGGCACTTTCTGGCAGCAGCTAAAGGTGCAGGAGGTGAAACCTCTGCACAAAATCTGGAGGGGTGATGGAAACTGAAACCTGGATCTCAGCATGGAATGAGGCACCTCTAAACCTGGATCTCACCTTGGAATGAGACCCCACCAAAACCTGAATCTCACCAAGGAATAAAGGACCCTCAAAACCTGGATCTCACCTTGGAATGAGGCACCTCCAAAACCTGGATCTCACCAAGGAATAAAGGACCCTCAAAACCTGGATCTGACCATGGAATAAGAGACCCTAAAAACCTGGATCTCACCTTGGAATGAGGCACCACCAAAACCTGGATCTGACCATGGAATGAGGCACCTCCAAAACCTGGATCTCATAAGGGAATACGAAACCCTCAAAACCTGGATCTCAGCATGCCATGAGGCATCTCCAAAACCTGGATCTCACCAAGGAATAAGAGACCCTCAAATCCTGGATCTCACCTTGGAATGAGGCACCCTCAAAACCTGGATCTCACCTTGGAATGAGGCAGTTCTAAACCTGGATCTCTCCATGGAATGAGGCACCTCTAAACCTGGATCTCTCCATGGAATGAGGCACCTCCAAAACCTGGATCTCTCCATGGAATGAGGCACCTCTAAACCTGGATCTCACCTTGGAATGAGACACCACCAAAACCTGGATCTCACCATGGAATGAGGCACCTCCAAAACCTGGATCTCACCATGGAATGAGGCAGTTCTAAACCTGGATCTCTCCATGGAATGAGGCACCTCCAGAACCTGGATCTCACCAAGGAATAAAGGACCCTCAAAACCTGGATCTGACCATGGAATAAGAGACCCTAAAAACCTGGATCTCACCTTGGAATGAGGCACCTCCAGAACCTGGATCTCAGCATGGAATGAGGCACCTCCAAAACCTGGATCTCATAAAGGAATAAGAAACCCTCAAAACCTGGATCTCACCAAGGAATGAGACATCCCCAAAACCTGGATCTCACCAGGGAATGAGGCACCTCTAAAACCTGGATCTCACGATGGAATGAGGCACCTCCAAAACCTGGATCTCACCAGGGAATGAGGCACCTCTAAAACCTGGATCTCACGATGGAATGAGGCACCTCCAAAACCTGGATCTCACCATGGAATGAGGCACCTCCAAAATCTGGATCTCACCTTGGAATGAGGCACCTCCAAAACCTGGATCTCACCAGGGAATGAGGCACCTCCAAAACCTGGATCTCACCTTGGAATGAGGCACCACCAAAACCTGGATCTCACCTTGGAATGAGGCACCACCAAAACCTGGATCTCACCTTGGAATGAGACACCTCCAAAACCTGGATCTCACCTTGGAATGAGGAACCACCAAAACCTGGATCTCTCCATGGAATGAGACACCTCCAAAACCTGGATCTCTCCGTGGAATGAGGAACCACCAAAACCTGGATCTCACCAGGAAATGAGGCACCTCCAAAACCTGGATCTCACCTTGGAATGAGGCACCTCCAAAACCTGGATCTCTCCATGGAATGAGGCACCTCTAAACCTGGATCTCTCCATGGAATGAGGAACCACCAAAACCTGGATCTCACCAAGGAATAGGTCACCACCAACTCTGCTCCCCAGTGCTGTTGCATGAAAAAATGGAGAATCTGGGTGTGCAAAGCAGGAATTCTCAGAGCTGCTGGAATCTCCTCTCGGTGCTGGCACAGCGGAAATTGGATCCAGAATTTTGGATGGTGCCACTTGTCCCCTGTGGGAAAACAGCCCCACTGGGGGAGAAGGAACAAACCTGAGAGCTGCAAATGTTGTTTCTACCTTTAAACATCTCCCGTTTTCCAGCTGAGCAGCAGCAATGGGAGCTGGAATTGTGGATTGTGGCTCCAACAGAGCTGACACCACAGGGGAAAGCCAAAGGAACAGGATCCAAAACCAACTCCAAACCCTAATTGGCCTCTGCTGGAGCCAGTGGCTGGGAATATCCACCTGTCCAAAAAAGGAGAGGTCTCTGCTGGAAAGCTGAAACTCTGGAATTCCAAGGACAAGTGTGGAAAGCCAAGAGAGTGGTTTGGATTTCAGCTTGGATGTCAGCTGGAAGCAGCAGCCTTGGAACAGTTCTGGGGAGATCAGGCTATGAAAATTCCCTGTAAGGATGGGGCCCACATGGAATAAATCAATTCCAGGCGGTTGGGTTGGCCCAAACAGTGGCAAAATCCCATAATAGCAACGATTTATCGTGGCAGGAAAAGGATACGGGGAAAGCAGGGAGAGAAAAAAAAAAAATCACAGTAGCAAAACGTGAAGTTCCAGACAGTGAAAACCTGCTGAAGGAGAATTAGGAAATAATCCTTCCTATAAAATTGTTGGGAAATCATTTCCCGTCAGTAACAACGAGCAAACAACACAAAGGAGCACAAAGGAGGCTGAGAGGAGCCCCCAGTATTCAGACTCACAATTTTACAGGATTTCATAGGATTTTTTTACTCCTATAACCAAATGCCTCAAGGTTCTCACAGTGTCTGCCCCACTGGTTTCCAACCATTGGGATTTGCAGACTCCAGAGCTTTGCCAATGAACTCTTGGACCAAGTGCAGCAAGCTGGGACCCTCTGCCAACATTTCCCTCTCCATGTATCCCACCCTGGATTCCAGGGCTCTGCAGGACTGAGCATTCCTGAGCCCTGTGGGGACCTGTAGGAGACACCCCAAAATTCTCACACCCCTCCCTTGGCTCCTGTAACCGTCCTGGGGAAGCAGCAGCAGCAGCTCTGTGGGATTCCAGGAGGAGAGGGGTGGCACTGAACCCCAAAGGAATTGTTTGGGATTGTTGGCACAGCTGTGTCACATCCCAAAGGGCTCCAGATGAGAATTGTCAGCCCTGAGGCTGCCCAGGGGGGGACATCAGGAGCATGGAATGGTTTGGGTTGGAAAGACCTTAAAGATCATCCCATTCCAACACAAACCATGGGCAGGGACACCTCCCACTGTCCCCAGTGTCCAACCTGGCCTTGGGCACTGCCAGGGATCCAGGGGCAGCCACAGCAAATCTGGGAATTCCATCCCAGGGCCTTCCCCACCCTCCCAGGGAACAATTCCTGCCCAGGATCCCACCCAGCCCTGCCTTCTGGCAGCTCCAGGCCGTTCCCCATTGTCCTGTCCCTGCAGCCCTTTGGGAATGGCATGTCCTGGCCCTCCTCATTTTCCTGATTTAGGGCAGCCAAGTGTGGAAGAGCTGCTGAGAAATGCACGACCACTGTCCAAAAACCTGCTGCAGACCAAAACAAGTCCAAGCCCAGCAGGTGCCTCCAGATCCTCGAAATCACCTTCATTCCTTGTGGAATGGCTGGACACAGCTCACTGACCCTTTCCCATCATCTCGGGGTGGACAGGGAGGCTGCAGGAGGCTGAGTCCCAGCCAGGGCTCACTGACACCTCTGAGCTCCCAAATAAATTGGGGAATAACCAACACCAGGCACAGACACACTTTGTCCCAGCTGGAAGCAGCAGCAAAGGAAGATCAGTGATCCCTTCTCCTGAGAGCCAAGCCATGAAAACACCAGAGGAACGACCATGGAAGGGAATTCATCTCCAGCCTCTCATCCAAAGGCCTGGAGCTGGAACAACACAGGTGCCTTCACACATATGGGAAGCCTCCAGGACAGGCACAGCTCTTCACGAATGAAAACCATCCCTGGGTAGGCTGAAGAGAAGGAAAATGAACAAAAAACCCCATTTTCACACATCCCTGAGGACCGAATTAGTGGCCAGCCCTGCAGCCCCGGGGTGGATTTTGCCCTCCTGCCTCTGCAGGTCCAGGAAGGCAGCGCTGTTGATGAGCACAAAGGTGTCTTTGCTCTCGGGCAGCTCCAGCTGGCCCCGGGCTGGGCTCAGCTTCCCCGAGTACAGATAATCCATGTAGTTCTCCGGCTTGCTGGACACGATGTTGCTGAGCATCATGACAAAGAGGAGGAAGCCGAAGAAGCCGACGATGATGAGGATGTAAAAGGAGGCCATGATCTCCTCCTGCAGCTCCAGGGCTGGGTTGCTGTAGTTGTTGAAGCGAAGGGATTTTTTTTGTTCCACGAATGTCTGGAGTAAATTGGGCAGTGCGGAGCTGCTGTTGGTGTGGTTGGCCAGAGCCATCGCAGCTTCCACTGAAGAAGTCATATCTGAACAAAACAAAGTGAAAAAGAATGGATTAGCTGAGCCCAGGGCCTTCACACCATTCCCTGTCCTCTGCTCTGGGCATTCCTGAACTTGGGATGTTCAGCTGGAGGAACTTGAGATCAGAGACCACCTGAGCTGCAGCTCCAATCTCTGCTCCTGGGACAGGATCCTGGACAGGAGGGGTTGAGGGGGGATTTTAGGGCAAGGCTCTTCCCCCAGAGAGTTCAGGCACTGCCCAGGCTCCCCAGGGAATGGGTGCAAAAATAACACGTTAACATCCAGCAAAACTTCTGGTGATTGTCAAAAAAAAAAAAAAAAAAAAAAAAAAAAAAAAAAAAAAAAAAAATCCCATAGTTTGGGATGTATGAGCACACAGGGAGAGCACAGGATAAGGGAATTCCCTGCTGTGTTTGCAACTCTGCTGCTCCCACCTCCTTGGGAAGGTGAATTCCCCAAATGTCCAACAGGCTGATCCAACATGGAACTGCTCCTGGGACCTGATGGGAGCCAGGGAGAGGCTGGAGCTGTTCCAGGAGGGATTGAGGGGGGATTTTAGGGCAAGGCTCTTCCCCCAGAGGGTTCAGGCACTGCCCAGGCTCCCCAGGGAATGGGCACAGCCCCAGAGCTCCAGGAGCCTTTGGACAGCCCTGCCAGGGATGCCCAGGGGGGATTGTTGGGGTGGGACTGGATCATCCCTGTGGGTTTATTCCCCACTCAGGGTATTCCATCATTCCATCCCCCAGCTGCACATCTGGCAAGCAGAGATCCACAGTGGAAGCAAGTTAGGACAGGAATTTAGGGAATCCAAAGTTAAAACAGGCAGGGCACACACAGCTCCCCCAGGCTGGCTTTGCCCTGATGGTGATGCAGAACCCGAGTCAGAATTTGGGAATAAAATTGCCAATTCCAGGGATTATGTCGATAGAAATGGGATGAAAAGTAACCTCACCAATTCTGGGATTGTCACAGAATCAAGGAATGGTTTGAGTTGGGAGGAACCTTAAAATCATCCAGTGCCACCCCTGCCATGGCAGGGACACCTCCCACTGTCCCCAGTGTCCAACCTGGCCTTGGGCACTGCCAGGGATCCAGGGGCAGCCACAGCAAATCTGGGAAAACCATTGCCTGCCTCAGAGCAAACCACAAAATCTTGCCATTCTGAAAATTTTTAAGATGAAAAAAAAATTTTTGCTCCATCTCCCAATCCCACACTCAAAAATAAATGTTCAGCAGCAACAATTTCCCAACTTTGACAGCAATCCATGGAACATTTTTAGCTCTCTGAAGTGCCTTCTTTGAGGGGAATGTGATAATCTTAGAAAAACTCTGTGCCAATCTGCCCACGAGGGCTGTAAATCAAATCCAAGAGTTTCATCTCAAACATGCAATTTTTTACTAATTTTAAGTCATTCTCTTTCCTGGCACAGGGTGCCCAGATTTGCTGTGGCTGCCCCTGGCAGTGCCCAAGGCCAGGTTGGACATTGGGGACAGTGGGACGTGTCTCTGCCCATTGAAAGAGATGAGCTTCAAGGTCTCTCCCAACAAAACCATTCCACGATTCCTTGTCTCAGTTTTCCTCGGTTTTCATCCTATTCTGGTTAACCAGTGTAGCTCCTCAAGGCTCTTTAAAAATGAGGAAACAACCTCAGCTCTTGCTGCCAGAGCTCAGGTGCTTTACAACACCTTGAAGAGTTTATTCTGCCTTCAATTTCCTACCAGAACCTATTTAAAAAGTGAGTTTTAAAAAAAAAATATTAAGGGGGTTTTAAAAAGTGGGTTTAAAACAGTGCGTTTACATTTGGAACTTGAAATTTTACAGTTTCGAAATCCTGACTAATGTGAATAGGGGGAGAATAAAGAGAATGAAAAAAAATTACAGTTTTGAAATTCTGACTCATGTGAATAGGGAGAGAATAAAGAGAATGAAAAAAATTTTACAGTTTTGAAATTCTGATTCATATGAATAGAGAGAGAATAAAGAGAATAAAAAAAATTACAGTTTTGAAATTCTGACTCATGTGAATAGAGAGAGAATGGAAAGAATGAAAAAAATTTTACAGGTTTGAAATTCTGACTCATACTAATAGAGAGAGAATAAAGAGAATGAAAAAAAAATTACAGTTTTGAAATTCTGACTCATGTGAATAGAGAAAATAAAGAGAATAAAAAAAAAAAAAAAAAAAAAAAAAAAAACAAAAAAAAAACACATGGAGACTAAAGAGCAGATCTTCCTGCCAGTGTCCCCTGAGCTATTTGGATGGTAATCCTTGGATTACCTGAGCCCAGCTGGCATTTCTGTCCTGGCATCTTCATTCCCTTGGAATTATTTGATCCTCCCTCACTCCCTCCTGGTGTCCAGCACTCCTGACTCAGGGAATTGCAGCATTTCCTCCCCTGGGATGAGCCCAGCCCCATCCCCAGCCCCCTGGGCTGGCTGGAACATCCTGGATGATTCAGGTTTGGCCATTCCTGCTGAGGTTTCCTGGTAATGGGTGTGTTTATCCTGCTGGGCTCTGCCTGGAATCTCCTAATGGCCAAATAAACCACGGCTGAGTCTGTGGGATCCAGGGGATTTAATAATTCCAGCGGAATCCAAGGAATTCCAGCAGTTCTGGGTGTGGGGGGGTCATTCAGCTCAGGTGGAGCTTTGAGTTAAATGGGATTTTTTTGTCTCTATAGGAAAATAAAAAGGCAAAATCCCTTCATGATTCCAAGTGAAGTGGATTATAAAACTCTTCCCTCTGCCCCAGCCCAATGTGGCTTCTTAAATTAATGAATAATTTGAAAGGGACCTTAAAGATCACTTTGGGACAGGGCAGGGACACCTCCCACTGTCCCCAATGTCCCTTGGGCACTGCCAGAGATCCAGGGGCAGCCACAGCAAATCTGGGAATTCCATCCCAGGGAACAATTCCTGCCCAAGATCCCACCCAGCTCTGCCTTTGGGCACTGGGAACCATTCCCTGTGTCCTGTCCCCAAATCCTCCTGGAAATATTCCCTCCCCAGGGACTCAATCCAAGATCACAGCTCTGCTCAGGAGAGAAACTTCCCCTCTCAGAGGGCACAGCACAATAAATGGGATTTATTCCTTGGCTGAACCCCAGGTGAAGGTTTTAGTCTGGGAAAAAAAAACTGACTGAAATTCTGTTGGAGCTCTGGGCACTGAGAATTGCAGATTTTCTGTGCTGAACCCCCAGCAAACACTGCACTGACCTGGAAAAGGCTCCCAAAATTGAGTGACAGCCCTGGGATTGTGCCTGTGGAGTTGGGATAGAAGTGTGTGATATCACAGGGGGCAAAACTCAGAGCTGGAGGGTTTAGAATACAGGAATAGAGATCTAAAGCAGGATGGAGGATTTAGGGCAGGGGCTGAGTCCTTTTTCACTTTCATAGTTTGGGTGGGGTTTTGTAATTGGATAGAAAAGTCCCCATTGCGGGCCAGGGGTGGGTGGTTATTGGGGTAAAAGTCAAAATAATTTAGGCGTCATTTCCTAATTAGATAATTTATCCTTTAAAAAAGAAATTTATCCATGTAAAGAAAGCCATTCTTCACTTTGTTAGCTTGAAGTGCTGTAGGACTCATTGTTTGTGAGACTGTAATATAAATAAAAATTAATAAACATCTAAGTCTGAATAAAAAAATATGGTCTGGCACATTTAATCTTGACTCCAGCAGAGAAAGAAGATAAAAGCTACAAAGCTACTTGTCCTGGAACAAGGTGTACAAATTTTGGGGATTTAAAATTGAATTTAAAGCCCAGATTTCTGAATTTCAAGTCCTCAGACTTTGTTTTTTAAGTGTCTTCTGCTCAGTGAGATGTTGGACGGGCATTTCAAATCTCAATATTAAAATAAAAAGTCAATACTAAAAAAAAAAAAAAATCAATATTAAAAATATTTTAAATCAATATTTTTAAAAAATCTATATCTTAAAAAATCAGTATATGCAAAAATCCAGTATTAAAAGCCTCAATATATTAAAAAAACCTCAATAGATTAAAAAACCTCAATAGATTAAAAAATCTCACTATACTAAAAAATTAAATCTATCAAAAAAACCCCTCAATATATTAAAAAAAAATCTCAATATATTTTAAAAACTCTCAATATATTAAAAAAACCTCAATATATTAAAACCCCTCAATATATTAAAAAACCCTCAATATATACATATATATTATACATATATTGTATATACATGTACATATCAACTATACATTAAAAAAATCTCAATATACATTAAAAAACCCCTCAATACATTAAAAAGCTCAATATATACATGTATATATTATACATATACTGTATATATCAACTATACATTAAAAATCTCAATATATTAAAAACCCTCAATATATTAAAAAACTCAATATATATATATTATACATATATTGTATAAATATGTAAATATCAACTCTACATTAAAAATTTCAATATACATTAAAAAACCCTCAATATATTAAAAAAACTCAATATATACATATATATAATACATATATTGTGTATATATGTATATATCAACTATACATTAAAATTCTCAATATACATTAAAAATCTCAATATAATAAAAACTCAATAAATACATATATATATTATACATATACTGTATATATATCAATTATACATTAAAAAATCTCAATATACATTAAAAAACCCTCAATATATTAAAAAACTCAATATATACATATATATTATACATATATTGTATATATATATATCAACTGTGCATGAAAAAATCTCAATATACATTAAAAAATCTCAATATATTAAAAAACTCAATATATACAAATATATTATACATATATTGCATATATATGTATATATCAACTATGCATTAAAAATCTCAATATACATTAAAAAATCTCAATATATTAAAAAACTCAATATATTAAAAAACTCAATATATACATATATATTATACATATATTGTATAAATATGTATATATCAACTATACATTAAAAATCTCAATATACATTGAAAAACTCAATATATTAAAAAAATCAATATATACATATATATTATACATATATTGTATATATATGTATATATCAACTCTATATTAAAAAGTTTCAATATACATTAAAGAACCCTCAATATATTAAAAAACTCAATATATTAAAAAACTCAATATATACATATATATTATACATATATTGTATAAATATGTATATATCAACTATACATTACAAATCTCAATATCCATTGAAAAACTCAATATATTAAAAAATATCAATATATACATATATATTATACATATATTGTATATACATGTATATATCAACTATGCATTAAAAAATCTTAATATACATTAAAAAACCCTCAATATATACACATATATTATGCATATATCGTTTATATATGTATATATCAACTATCCATTAAAAAACTCAATATACATTAAAAACTCCTCAATATATTTAAAAATCTCTCTATATACATATATATATTATACATATATTGTATATATGTATATATCAACTATACATTACAAAATCTCAATATACATTAAAAAACCCTCAATATATTAAAACCCCTCAATATATACATATATATTATACATATAACATATATATATGTATATATCAACTATACATTAAAAATCTCAATATATTTAAAACCCTCAATATATACATATATATTATACATATATATATCAACTATACATTAAAAAATCTCAATATATTTAAAAAACTCAACATATACATATATATATTATACATATTTTATATATATATCAACTATACATTAAAAATACATTTCAATATACATTAAAAAGCCCTCAATGGGCATTAAAAAAAAATCTCAATTTACATTTTAAAAAATCCAAAATCTCTTCAAATATTCCCATCACTGAGCCACATCCCTCTTGACTCCATCCAAAAAATACTTGGGAAGGGAAAATCCATTCAAGCTTTTTCAGTTTTCCCTCCCATTCCAAACACGGGAGAGGAACCAATTCCCAGAAAATAATATATATATATATATATAATATAATTATATAATAAGAGGCTTGAGGGAAATGACAGAGGAGCAGAAAGGACCAGTAGGGCCCGTTACCTTTAACAATTCTCAGGTTAATTCTGCAGAACCTGAATTTTCCCTCCAAAATAAATGAAAATAAAAGAATTTTAGGGCAGGATCTGCCTTTAGAGACGACCAAGGGAGGATTTGTGGCCTCTCTTGGGTAACTCCGGGTGTCCAGGAAGGAGTAAACAGCTCTTGTGTAAATAAATTGTGTTATTTCTCCATGTGCAGCTCACAGGCAGAGCTGGAAGGACTCAGAAATGAGGTTGGGAAAAGTCTGCAGGATCAGCAGCTCCAGACTTTGAGGAGGCTGGGCTGGCCCATCACTTCAGTTTCCTCGTTGTTGTATTCATTAAACAGGTGAGAAATTAACTTTTCTTTCTTTTATTTTCTTTATTTCCTTCCTCTTCTCCTCTATTCTTTCCTTCTTTTCTTTCCTTCCTTTCTTTGCTTCCTTATTTCCTTCTTTCCTCTTCTTTCCTTCTTTTTTCTTCTTTCCTTTTTTTTTCTTCTTTCTTTCCTTCTTTCTTCTTTCTTTCTTTCCTTCTTTTTCCTTCTTTCCTTCCTTCCTTTTCTTTTCTTTTCTTTCCTTCTTTTCCTTTTCTTTCCTTCTTTTCCTTTTCTTTCCTTCTTTTTCTTTTCTTTCCTTCTTTTTCTTTCTCTCCTTCTTTTTCCTTCTTTCCTTCTTTTTCCTTCCTTCTTTTTTTTCTTTCCTTTTTTCCTCCTTTTTCCTTATTTTTCGCTTTCTTTCCTTCCTTCTTTTTCCTTCTTTTCTTCTTTTTCTCCTTCTTTTTTCCTTCTTTCCTTCTTTTTCTTCCTTTCCTTCTTTTTCCTTCCTTTTTTTCCTTCTATTTCTCTTCCTTTCCTTCCTTCCTTTTCTTTCTTTCCTTCTTTTCCTTCTTTCCTTCTTTTTCCTTCTTTCCTTCTTTTTCCTTCTTTCTTTCCTTCTTTTTCTTTCCTTCTTTCCTTCCTTGTTTTTCCTTCCTTTTCTTTCTTTCCTTCTTGCCTTCTTTGTTTTTTTCCTTCTTTTTCCTTCTCTCTTTTCTTCTTTCTTTCTTTTTCTTTCCTTCTTTTTCCTTCTATTTCCTTCCTTCTTCCCTTGTTTTTCTTTCTTTCCTTCTTTTTCCTTCTTTTTCTTTCTTTTTCCTTCTTTTTCTTCTCTTTCTTTTTCCTTCTTTTTCTTTCCTTCCTTCTTTCCTTCTTTTTCTTTATTTTTCCTTCTTTTTCTTTCTCTCCTTCTTCCTTCCCTGGGCTCAGCCCCTCTCCCCTGCTTTCCCCAGCCCCAGGATTGCAGTGACCTTTTTTATTTTATTTTCTGTGTGTTGAGTGCAGAGGTGTGGCCACTCCAACCCAGCCCAGAGTGCAGAGAGAGGGGCTGGATCAGCCCTGGGATGGAATTCCCACACAAACTGGGAATTCCTGGAAATTTCCTGGAGGGGGTTTGGAGGAGCCTGGGATGGTGGGAGAGCTGGAATGTCCCTTCCAGCCCAGCCCGAGCCTCAGAAATGGATAAAAATAAATTAAATCCAGGCACACCTGGAGGCCTCCATTCATTTCTGCTCCCCCGTACACACACAAACACATTGGAAAACAAAAGCAGAGCTCCAATTCTCTGTTAAATGTCATATAAATACAAATATAAATATAAAATAAATATAAACATATATATATAAAATATATTTTATACAAATATAAAAATATTTATATACAAATATAAATATAAATATAAATATAAATATAAATATAAATATAAATACAAATAGAAATTTAAATATAAATATTATATATATATAATATATGGTTATATATTTTATAATATATGTCATATATTATATATGGTTATATATTATATATTATCTATATACAAAAAGAGAACTCCAAATCTCTGTTATAGATAATATAAAATAAATGCACAACATCTGTATTATATATAGTTATATATAATATAAATATACAATATTTATATTATGTATAGTCATAAATAAATAAATACTATATATATATTATAGTTATATAAGATATATAAACAGAGCTCCAAATCTTTCATATATAATACAAAATATAATAATACAAAATATAATAATACAAAATATAATATATATTTATATAATATAAATATACGAAAATATATATATTATACATAGTTATATGTAATGTAAATATACGATATCTATATTATATATAGTTATAAATAAATAAATACTATACATATTATAGTAATATAATATATATAAGCAGAGTTCCAAATCTGTTATATATAATATAAAATATAATAATACAAAATATAAAAATACAAAATATAAAAATACAAAAGATAATATATATTTATATAATATAAATATACTCTATATATATATAGTTATATAGAATATATTGTATATATTATATATAGAAAAACAGAGCTACAAGTCTCTGTTATATACAACATAAATTAAAACAATATAATGTAAATATATGAAAAATATATAATATATATTATTATAGTATATATTATATTAATATATAATAATATAAATTATATTATATTATATTATATATATTATATATACAAAACCACAGCTACAAGTCTCTGTTATATATAATATAATACAATATAATATATATTTATATTTATATAGAATATAATACATCCACCAAATGCCCATATACACCTAAAGCTATACCCAGCTAATCTTTTTTAAAAAATCCCAATAACAAGAGCACTAAACAGAGCTGATTTTCTGGAGGAGAGAAAAAAAAAATAAACCAAATAACCACATCCAAACCAATAAAAAAAATTAAAATTCCCCATCCCAGCAGCGCTGACACATCACTGACAAATGAAACCACAGATGCTGTGGCAGCATCTGGAATTTATTTTATCTCACCTGCACCTCTGGCTCCTTCCCCTGGTACCTCCTGTTCCCTCTGGCTCTGGCTGCTCCAGGATTTAAATATTTAAAGAGCAGAGAGAGGAGGAGTGGCCTGGGGATTGTCACAGCAGGGAGTGGCCGGGCAGGCGGGGACAGGATACTGGACATGGGGAGGTTCTGGGGGAAGGGACAAAAAAAAGGGACAGAAAGTGTCCCCTTGGTCAAGCACAAAAGGAAAGACTCAGAGGTGTCAGCAATGGGGAAAATAAATCAGGAAGGTTGTTCTGGGAAGGTGTTTGTTGTTGGGTATAAAAGGAGATGGTGGGGCTGGGGGGATTTTTTGGTTATTGGTGATAAATGCTCAGAAATTTTGGTCGTTTTTAGACTCAGAAATATCCAGGTTTGTCCCCTCGGTGTGTTGGTGAACCTGGGGAGGCTCCAGGAGAAGGGACAAAAAAGGGACAAAAAAGGGACAAAAAAAGGGACAAAAAAGGGACAAAAAAAGGGACAAAAAAGGGACAAAAAGTGTCCTCCCTTGGTCAAGCACAAGAGGAAAGACTCAGAGGTGTCAGCAATGGGGAAAAAAAATCAGGAAGGTTGTTCTGGGAGGTGTTTGTTGTTGGGTATAAAAGGAGATGGTGGGGCTTGGGGGGATTTTTTGGTTATTGGTGATAAATGCTCAGAAATTTTGGTCGTTTTTAGACTCAGAAATATCCAGGTTTGTCCCCTCACTGTGTTGGTGAACTTGGGGAGGCTCCAGGGGAAGGGACAAAAAAGGGACAAAAAAAAGGGACAAAAGGTGTCCTCCCTTGGTCAAGCACAAGGGGAAAGACTCAGAGGTGTCAGCAATAGGGGGAATAAATCAGGAAGGTTGTTCTGGGAAGGTGTTTGTTGTTGGAAAACAGAAGAGATGGTGGGGCTTGGGGACATTTTTTTGGTTATTGGTGATAAAAGCCCAGAAATTTTGGTGGTTTTTAGACTCAGGGAGTGTCAGAAATGTCCAGGTTTGTCCCCTCGGTGTGTTGGTGAACCTGGGGAGCTCCAGGGGAGGGGACAAAAAAGGGACAAAAAAGGGACAAAAAAAGGGACAAAAAAGGGACAAAAAGTGTCCCCCCTTGGTCAAGCACAAGAGGAAAGACTCAGAGGTGTCAGCAATGTGGAAAATAAATCAGGAAGGTTGTTCTGGGAAGGTGTTTGTTGTTGGATATAAAAGGAGATGGTGGGGCTTGGGGACATTTTTTTGGTTATTGGTGATAAAAGCCCAGGAATTTGGTCATTTTTAGACTCAAAGGGTGTCAGAAATATCCAGGTTTGTCCCCTCGGTGTGTTGGTGAACCTGGGGAGCTCCAGGAGAAGGGACAAAAAAGGACAAAAAAGGGACAAAAAAAGGGACAAAAAAAAGGGACAAAAAGTGTCCCCCCTTGGTCAAGCACAAGAGGAAAGACTCAGAGGTGTCAGCAATGGGGAAATAAATCAGGAAGGTTGTTCTGGGAGGTGTTTGTTGTTGGGTATAAAAGGAGATGGTGGGGCTTGGGGACATTGTTTTGGTTATTGGTGATAAATGCACAGAAATTTTGGTCGTTTTTAGATTCAGGGGTGTCAGAAATATCCAGGTTTGTCCCCTCGGTGTGTTGGTGAACCTGGGGAGCTCCAGGGGAAGGGACAAAAAAAAGGGACAAAAAGTGTCCCCCCTTGGTCAAGCACAAGAGGAAAGACTCAGAAGTGTCAGCAATGGGGAAATAAATCAGGAAGGTTGTTCTGGGAGGTGTTTGTTGTTGGGTATAAAAGGAGATGGTGGGGCTTGGGAGGGATTTTTGGTTATTGGTCAGAAATTTTGGTCGTTTTTAGACTCAGAAATATCCAGGTTTGTCCCCTCGGTGTGTTTGGATGCACAAGAGGAATCACAGAATCCTGGAATAGCCTGGGGTGGGAAGGAGCCATGAGGATCATTGAATCCAACTCTTTACCTGTCCAGACCTGCAGGAATTCCCTGGATTGGGAAGGAGCCACCAGGATCATTGACTCCAGACCCCCAGAAATTCCCTGAGCTGGGAAGGAGCCATCAGGATCATTAAATCCAACTCCTTTACCTGTCCAGACCTGCAGGAATTCCCTGGGTTGGAAAGGAGCCACCAGGACAATTGAATCCAACTCCTTTACCTGCCCAGACCCCCAGAAATTCCCTGGGTTAGGAAGGAGCCACCAGGATCATTGAATCCAACTCCTTTAACTGTCCAGACCCCCAGGAATTCCCTGGATTAGGAAGAAGCCATCAGGATCATTGACTCCAGCTCCCATCCCTGTCCAGACCTGCAGGAATTCCCTGGGTTAGGAAGAAGCCATCAGGATCATCAAATCCAACTCCTCTCCCAGCTCCCAGACCCTCAGGAATTGTCCCTGTCCCTGCTCAGGGCACACCTCTCCACCCCTGCTCCTCCTGCTTCACCTCCTGGAGAAAGGATGGGCAAAGAAAGTAGCCAGGAACAGGGAAGAGGCTGCTGGATGAGGCAACCTCCCTATCTGAGCTCCCATCTCCCTGCCCCAAGCCCTTCCAGCCTGTTCTGCCAGCTGGGCAGGGGCGTTTTATCCAAAACAGCCCCAGTTCCACCCCTCCCCAGCCAAATCCCCTCCAGCAGCAACACAAAACACCAGGCAGCCCTTGCAACATCTCTGATTTAACCGGGATTAGGAGCACAGGCAGCTCCTGGGAGGGGGGATTTGAGAGCTCAGTTGGTTTTTTTCCTGGTGTGAAAAAAATGAGGTTTACTTTTTTGGTAAATTTTAGGGAATATGTTTAATTTAAAAAAAAAAAAATAAATAAGACAATTAGGAGATAAAAAAAGCTAAGTATGGCTGGGCCGGGTGACTCGGCATTCAGCCAAGTCCACACTTTGCTATTTTAGAGACATTTTAAAATATTTTTTTTTTCTATCGCATTAGTTTATGAATATTCATATATTTTTATAAACTAGTTTTCATATTTTAGGAACTGTTTTGCATGGTTGGTTTTTGTTTTTTTTTTTTGGGTTTGCTTTTTTAGAGCATTTGTGTTTTGTGGTTGTGTCTTTATTATCACCTCCAGCTTGGGCCTTGGTTTGTACGTTTTTTTAGGTGGTAGAAGCTGATAATTGGCATATCAGTAGCAGAGTCTTCTTTACATATTCACTGGATATTATCCTAAACAAACAAACAAACAGTTTAAGCAGACTTACATCAACTATTACCACTATGCCTTGTCTTCTTTTACTAATAGCAGAAATAAAAAAACTTATATCGCATATCCTTACCACAACGTTATTAATCATACAGCACGCATCTTGCGAAAAGCCGATTTTATAATACACATTTTATAATTTTATAATCCACATTTATAACACTGGGAAGCAGGAAGGAGAGCAGGGCCACCCCCCCAGCAGCCAGGAGACTTTGGGAAGCAGCAGCAGGAGTTAAATTTGTGCTCAGGCACGTTTCTAAATCTCCCTGTGGGACTCAGCTCCTGCTTTTTCACACATCTAATCTCCTCTGGAGAGCACACAGAGATTTGAAAGCCTCAGCAGCTCGTGAGTGAGCTCCACCTTTGGCCAACAAATGCAGGAATGGGAAGAAAATCCAACTGTTGGGAGGAGAGGGGTCCTGAGAGGGGCTGCAGGGGGAAGGAGAGGCCTGGGAAACTCCCTCATTCCTGGAGAACCCCAGGGCTGCCAGGCTGGGGGAGCTGTGAACAGAAAATCCCAGATTTGGGGGCGAAATGTGGGGCTGAGAGGTTTAAAGGAGCCATTGGCAGGAGCCAAACCCAGAGCTCTGCTTGTCAGCCATGGGAAATGCAGGTGATTTCAGGATCCCAGGGTCACCCAGGGCCACCCCAGGGCCACCAGCACCAGCCCAAAGCCTGTCCCCAAGGGCCACCTCCAGCCTCCTCCTGAACACTCCCCCAGACAGTGACTCCAAACCTCCCTGGGCAGCTCATCCCAAGGCCTGACCACTCTGCCAGAGAAATTTCCTTGCCCAATCTCCAGCCTGAGCCTCCCCTGGTGCCATTTGAGGCCATTTCCTCTCCTCCTTTCCCTCTCCCTCCTGGCAGGGACTTGTGCAGAGCTACAAGGTCCCCCCTGAGCCTCCTTTTCTCCAGGCTCAGCCCCTTCCCAGCTCCCTCTGATGCCTCAAGTTTTCTCTTTGCTGTATTTCAGGTGTCTGTGGTGGCCAGGGGAGCAGCTCTGAGCTCCCAGTCAGTGTCACTCAGCTCTGCACACAGCAGGGACACAAAACAAATCCTTTTCCTGCTGCACACCAAGGACAACTGGGACAAGTGTTCAGGCCCAAAAGCACAACCAAGGCTGAGCTGAGGAGAGAAAACAAGAAGGATGGGACTGCACCACCTGGGGCTGGGATTGGACAATTCAACCCCAAGGTGCAAATGGACCAAAACTTAGAAAAGTGTGAGACCTCCTGACCAGGTGTCCATTGTGTGTCCATTTTGTGTCCATTTTGTGCCCATTTTGTGCCCATTTTGTGTCCATTTTGTGACCATTTTGTGTCCATTTTGTGCCCATTTTGTGTCCATTTTGTGTCCATTTTGTGCCCATTTTGTGTCCACCTTGGGTGTAGCCCTGGCCAGGCTCTTGTCCTGCCCAAGGTGGATCCTTAAAGGCCTTTCAATAAATCTCTACTTTATTCTCTGAGCTCTGTCCAGTCTCTGTTCCAGCTCAGCCTTCCCAAGGCGTCACCATCACCTCCACAATGTGGGGGAACGAGCAGTTTGGGGTTTTTTTTTCATTGCCAGGGAATTCTCCTGATTCTCTGGGAGAGATGCAGAATCCAGAAGTCCAACCCACCCTGGAGATTGACAATTAACAACAGTGATTAATGTCAGCCTCTAACTGGTGCAGGAGGATGGGCTCCTCCCCAGCCATTCCCAGGAAAATGGTGCAGGATTCCTCCTGGTCCTCAGCAGGGCAGCAAAGTGGGGATCCCAATCCTCCAGAGGGGATTTCAGTCCTCTAGAGAGGATCCCAATCCTGCAGAGAGGATCCCAATCCTCCAGAGGGGATTCCAGTCCTGCAGAGGGAATCCAAATCCTCCAGAGGGGATCCCAATCCTCCAGAGAGGATCCCAAACCTCCAGAGGAAATCCCAATCCTCCAGAGGGGATCCTAATCTGCCAGAGAGGATCCCAATCCTCCAGAGGGGATCCCAAACCTCCAGAGGAAATCCCAATCCTCCAGAGAGGATCCCAGTCCTCCAGAGGGGATTCCAGTCCTCCAGAGGGGATCCCAATCCTGCAGAAGGGATCCCAGTCCTCCAGAGGGGATCCCAAACGTCCAGAGGGGATCCCAATCCTCCAGAGGGGTTCCCAATCCTCCAGAGGGGATTTCAGTCCTCTAGAGAGAATCCTAATCCTCCAGAGGGGATCCCAAACCTCCGGAGGGGATCCCAGTCCTCCAGAGGGGATTCCAGTCCTCCAGAGGGGATCCCAATCCTGCAGAAGGGATCCCAATCCTCCAGAGGGGTTCCCAATCCTCCAGAGGGGATTCCAGTCCTCCGGAGGGGATCCTAATCTGCCAGAGAGGATCCCAAACCTCCAGAGGAAATCCCAGTCCTCCAGAGGGGATCCTAATCTGCCAGAGAGGATCCCAATCCTCCAGAGGGGATCCCAATCCTCCAGACAGGATCTCAATTCTCCAAAGAGGATCCCAATCCTCCAGAGGGGATTCCAGTCCTCCAGAGGGGATCCCAGTCCTCCAGAGGGGATCCCAATCCTCCAGAGGGGATCTCAATCCTGCAGAGGGGATCCCAAACCTCCAGAGGGGATCCCAATCCTCCAGAGGGGATTCCAGTCCTCCAGAGGGGATTCCAGTCCTCCAGAGGGGATCCCAATCCTGCAGAGGGGATCCCAATCCTCCAGAGGGGATTCCAGTCCTCCAGAGGGGATCCCAGTCCTCCAGAGGGGATCCCAGTCCTCTAGAGGGGATCCCAATCCTCCAGAGGGGATCCCAAACCTCCAGAGGAAATCCCAATCCTCCAGAGGGGATCCCAAACGTCCAGAGGGGATCCCAATCCTCCAGAGGGGATCCCAATCCTGCAGAGGGGATTCCAGTCCTCCAGAGGGGATCCCAGTCCTCTAGAGGGGATCCCAATCCTCCAGAGGTGATCCCAATCCTCCAGAGGGGATCCAGCTGCCCTTCCCAGGGCTGAGAATGAAGGAGCTGGGGTGGTGTGAGATTTCCAGGGTTGGAATTCTGGATGGAGAGGGACACAGGGACACAGCCATGTCCCCTGAGCATTTTGGGGTGATCTCTGCCCAGAGATGTTCCCCTCCCTCCTCCAGGCACAGCCCTGCACTCTGGGCTTTGGCAAAGGAACGAGGGGATGAGTTTGGAGCAGGAATACCAGAGTCATAAGAAATAAAACTGGCAGTTTTCCAGTGATGACAAATAAACTGGGAACTTTCCATCAGTTTTACGGGACACAGGCCAAGGGCAGAGCAGAGGATTTGCTTCTTCCCTTATTCCTGAAATCCCATTTTTTTCAAACACACAATGCAAAGAAACAAACAAGCGAGGCTATATAATCCCATTTTTTTTCCCCCAAATATTGGCTTTTAAACCATCAGAATCCTGGATGGGGTTTAGGAGCTGGTGGGAATCAACCAGGAGCAAAGATACCTGGAAGCACAAGGCAGGACATGAGCAAACACCTTGAAAATCCCACGTGCTGGAGCGGAGGATTCACGGAGGAGCATGAGATGAGCTCCAGGCTGGAGCATTTCCCAGCCCCACTTTCCTCCCCAGCTTGTTTTCCACCCTCCCAGCCCTGGGCCACACAAGGTGGATCTTGTCTGGCAGTGCCATTTCCTGTTGAGCCCGGAGGAAATGGGCTGCAGGAATGTCTGGAGGTGACACGGCTCACGTGAGGAGCTCACAGTGGCCATCGGTCATTGGTCATTCATTGGTCATCGGGGACAGTGGCCACAGGTGGATCTCTGCACGTTATCCCTGGGACTCCTCCCAAAAAAATAAAAATCTGGGTCATGCCCTGGCAGGTGTTTGCTGCAGGAATGAACCTGTTCCCCAAGGCTGGGAGATGCCCCTTCCCCACCATCCCTCCTGTTCCTCCTCCTCCTCCAAAGTGTCTTGGAGGCAGAAACCTTAAGGATCATCCCATTCCCATTGACAGGGACACTTTTCCCTATCTGAGTCCCATCCAAGCTGGTTTTAGACACTTCCAGGCAGATATTTTGAGGTTGTAGAGAGTTGTGCAAGAGCTGGGGGAGATTTTTTAGAGGGATGCCCCTTCCCCAACATCCCTCCTGTTCCTCCTCCTCCTCCAAAGTGTCTCGGAGGCAAAAACCTTAAAGATCACCCCATTCCCATGGGCAGGGACACTTTTCCCTATCCCAGGTTGCTCCAAGCCCCATCCAAGCTGGTTTTGGAAACTTCCAGGGGGATATTTTGAGGCTGTAGAGAGTTATGGAAGAATTGGGGGAGATTTCTTAGAGCCTGGAGATATTTCACATGGAAAATCTCTTTCCCAGGGAGGATCTGCCCTGTCCTTCTCCTGGTCTCAGTGGTGGCTGAGCCATCTTGGCTTCCCAGGAGGTGCCTGGGATAGTGGGGAGTGTCCCTGCCCATGGCAAAAGGGGTGGAAATAAATGATCTTTAAGGTCCTTTCCAACCCAAAATATTCCAGGATTTTGTGGGTGGTCCCAGTGCAGGTCAGACCAGCTGATGGATCCCATTCCCAGGTTTCTGGTCCCCAGGCTCTCTGTGACCTGTTTGTCTCTCCTCACATTCAGTGAGGAAAAACTCCTCTGAATCCTTCAGGATTTACATAAAACTCTCCCTCAGCCTGATCCTGCTCCAGGGCTTGGTGCTGGCACAACTCAGGGCTCTCCACATTCCTGAGCTGCTTTTTCCTACAGAAGCCCAAGATATTCCCAATTTTCCTCCTGGGCAAGAGGAGAACTCTGGAAAACTCCTTGCACAGGAGCTCATCCCGTGAAAGAAAAGAGTTTGTGTGAGCTGGAGGGTAAAAAGAGATGTGACTGGACATTGTCCAATGAGAGATTATGATGATAAAAGTCCCAGTTCTTCCTTTTTATCCCAGATTTTCCAGCATGTTTGGCTCTGGATGCATTCAGCTTTCTCATCACTCCACTGAGACAGGACTCCCCAGGACAGATATCCAAAGATTTTGCTGCTTTCCTGCCATTCTCAGACTCTTCCTTTTGCCATAAAACTCCATTTTTTGATGCTGCTGTTGACCCCATGGGCAGTTGGGCTTTTCTAAATCCAGAGGGATTGGGAACAGCTGGATGGATCTGCCCACAAAGTCCCAGAAATGGAAGCAGGAGGTCTCAGCAGAGCAGGAATATTTGGGATCTGGGAAGAGATTTGGAGTTCAGGCCTGGGATAGATTGTCCCCTGTTGTCCCTGACTCTGGAATTCCTGAGTTCCTCTTCTCCCTCTCCAAAGATTTCCAGGTAAAACGGGTTCATTTGGAGCACCTGCTCTGGGATTTAATGGCTTTCCCCCAAAAAAAGGCACTGACCCAACTGGTGACCAACTGGGACACTCTGGTGTGGTCCCTGCAGGAGGTGCAGCCTCATCCTCCTCCTGGAATGAGAAATTTAATGGGATAAATTTACAGCCTAAACCCACAAACACATCCGATAACCACAGCAGGTCGGGACAAGCTCTTTTCTCCTTTTGGAAAACACCGCGGGCAACTTAAATCCCTAAAACAAACCCCTAAAAACATCACCAGGAGGGTGGCAGGACCCGTCCATGCCACAGCACGAGCCCCAGCCTGTGGCTCATCCCATCCCATCCCATCCCAACCCATGGCTCATCCCATCCCATCCCTGTTCCCGTCACACGCGGGATCTGCTCAACCACCTCAAGGCTTGGCTTGGGGCCACCTCCAACTTCTTCCACCCGTGACTCAGCCCTGGCAGCAAAGCTCTGCATTTAATCGTGCCTGGGGAAGCAAACAGAGAGAAAAAAAATAACCCAACAAATCCCTATTTTTGTGGGCTGGTGTTCACGTTTTGGGCTGGGCTCCAGGCACGCGAGCGGTGTCACCGCCGGGGCAGGAGGGAGGGAGGGAGCTGCCACTCCCATCCTGTGCTTCACATCCTGTTTCCACCACGGGTTGTGCTGGGGAAGATGAATCAGGGAAACCTTATAAATGTGATTGCTTAGCAAAAGATTCTGAAAATATCAAACCTAGAATCGAAATAGAAATGGAAGTTTATTTTGAGTTGTAGGATATTGAGTTTTAGTGACTATAAAACCTAAAAACAACAGCCTGGGCAGCTGGAGGAGAATCCCTTTGGATTGAACAATCCCCTTCTGCTGCCTGAGGGATCCAAAGGTCAATGCAGCAAAACAGAAAAGTCTAAAGAGGAGTTTTTAGAGTTTAAAATATAACACATGGTAATGTAGTAGTTCTTATAGGCTGTGTGGAGATTCTATAGGATTTTGTGTCTTGTGTTGGTTGGTCACTGTAAATTAGAATATTCATCACAAAAGGAGATAGAAGGGATTGGAACAAAGACCTCACTCTCTTTTCTCTGCTCTTCCCCCTGCACTCTGACCCTGCCCCTTGCTCTCTCTCTCTCCTCTTCTTACCCCAAACCCTCTTCCTCTCTCTCGTTCTCTCTCTGGCACTTCCCTCCAGCCCAGGCTGGTGGCTGAAGGCAAAGCCCTTTTTACCCCCAGCCCTTGCAATAAACCCACATATTCTAGAATATCTCAGCTCTGCAGAGTCCCTTGTCCCTGTAAGTCACGGATGCTTCTACAGAGCTGCAGGTTGAGGAGCCCTTGGCCAAGACAAGGTCACGTTGATGGCCCTGGGAAGGCTGAGCTGGAACAGAGACTGGACAGAGCTGAAGGATAAAGGAGGTGTTTATTGGAAGGGCTTTAAGGGCACAGCTTGGGCAGGACAAGAGCTTGGGCAGGGCTACACCCAAGGTGGACACAAAATGGACAAAATATGGACCCAAAATGGACCCAAAATGGGCACAAAATGGACACAAAATGGACACCTGGTCAGGAGGTCTCACACTTTTCTAAGTTTTGGTCCATTTGCACCTTGGGGTTGAATTGTCCAATCCCAGCCCCAGGTGGTGCAGTCCCATCCTTCTTGTTTTCTCTCCTCAGCCCAGCCTTGGTTGTGCTTTTGGGCCTGAACACTTGTCCCAGTTGTCCTTGGTGTGCAGCAGGAAAAGGATTTGTTTTGTCTCCCAGCTCTGTGAAGAGACCTTTATTAACACTTAACACGAGGATCAGAACTTCACCCTTAGGCAGCACAGAATCTGAAAAATATGAAAGGTAAAATTTAAGGCAACAAATCAATGTTGGGACAGCCAAGGCAGCAGTGCTGGGGACACCAGGGGAGAAGTCGTGCTGTCCCTGCAGGAGGACAAGACCTGAGCAGGAAAACTGAACTTTAAACACTGGCACGTCCTGATAAAAGCTGCAAATATCCATGGAACTTCTCAAAGAGATTTTGACTTCTGTGTTTCACTCCTGGGAACCATCAGGGATTGGGGAGGTGGAAGAAGAGGGTGCAGAGTGGGAGAAGCTCTGCCCTGTCACCACAGCTCTGGGGATGGGGTGACCCCTCAGCATGAGCTCCTCAAAACCCACCTAGACTCCCCAAAATCAGCACAGAATCCCAGAATGGGTGAGCTGGAAGGGACCTTAAGGACCATCTCATCCCACCCCATCCACGGGCAGTTGGGAATTTCTGAATCCACTGGGAACAGCTGGATGGGATCTGCCCACAAAGTCCCAGAAATGGAAGCAGGAGGTCTCAGCAGAGCAGGAATATTTGGGATCTGGGAAGAGATTTGGAGTTCAGGCCTGGGATGGATTGTCCCCTGTTGTCCCTGACTCTGGAATTCCTGGGTTCCTCTTCTCCCTCTCCAAAGATTTCCAGGTAAAATGGGTTCATTTGGAGCACCTGCCCTGGGATTTAATGGCTTTCCCCAAAACAGGCACTGACACAACTGGTGACCAACTGGGACACTCTGGTGTGATCCCTGCAGGAGGTGCAGCCTCATCCTCCTCCTGGAATGAGAAATTTAATGGAATAAACCCCATTAAATTTACAGAATAAACCCACAAACACGTCTGATAACCACTGCAGGTTGGGATAAGCTCTTTTCTCCTTTTGGAAAACCCCACAGGTAATTTTATTCTCTGCAAATCTCTAAAAAAATGCCAGTGGATAAATAAAGAGGGAGAGGCTGGAGTAGGGAATGTTCTGCCTGTGTTGGTTCCCACTGAAATTCAAGGAAATTTCCCAAGGAAATTCAGGAGGGAAGAGGAAACCTGCCCAGAGCTGGAGAAAAGAATAATCCTTCAGAGCTCCTGGTGATTTCTCCATTTCATTGACTTCTGGGGTTGGAAATGAAGAGCAAAACGCACCTGGAAAAATCCAGGGGAGGCTGTTTAATGTGCAGAGGTTGGGGATTAAATGATTTGTTATTAAATAAAGACTCTGTTTCTATTGTCTGTGTCCTGCACTGAGCTGGGCAGCACTTCTGGGATTTGGATCAGGATCAAATCATGGAATATCCTGAGCTGGAGGGGACCCACAGGGATCAAATCCAAGCCCTGGCCCTGCACAGACCCTCCAACAATCCCATCCTGGGCATCCCTGGGAGCTCTGTCCCAACACTCCTGGAGCTCTGGGTGTTTCCCAGCATTTTACTTTTATTCAAAATGCTTTTATTCTGTCACAATTCCTTTCTCCAGGGCAGGGTTTGGATGGCAAGGCAGCTGGGCTGGTGGTAAAGAGAGAGATCTCCTTTTTTTTTTTTTTTTTTTTTTTTTTTTTTTTTTTTTAGGAAAGTCAGAACCAGGAGAACAGAGGGTGAAATTTGGGGTGTCAGCCCCACCTTGGGTAAATCCCAGAGGGTCCCTGAGTGATGCCCATGCTGGTTTTCCTATTCCTGCACCACAACTTTTGCATGTTGAGGGGAAATAAAAATAAAAAATATGGGGAGGATTTGATATTTTATCCCTCAGGGTCCCATCCAGCCCCAAATCCCTGGGAATGAGGCTCCTGGGGGGAAAATTCCAGAGGTGGAATGAGAAGGATCTGCCTGCAGGTGCAGAGTCGGTGTGAGATCCTTGTTTGCACCCTTTTCCCAGCTCCCTTTGGCACTGCAGAAAATAAATAAAGCCTTGAGAAAACCCTGCCAGGACAACAAGTCCTGGAAGTCCCTGGATAAAGAGCACAGGCTGGAGGTTCCTGTGCTCAACAGCTGCTGGATCCACAGTCCCCTGAAAAATCCCTGCTGCCCCTGGAGCTGGAGGCCACAAGGAAAAAGGAATTGGAGCTCAGGGGCTGGGAACAATGGGAGAGATCCTCTGATAGGGCAGGGCAGGGTGGGGTTTGCAGGGAATCCTGGATGGGAATGGGAATGGTGGGAGAGAGAAGGGGCTGAGCTGGTGGGGCTGTGCCAAAGGAGCAATCCCTGGATACATCTTGGGATTAATCCTTAAATCAGAGAATCCCAGCCTGGCTTGTGTTGGAAGGGATCTTGAAGATCATCCAATTCCAAACCATGGGCGGGGACACCTCCCACTGTCCCCAGTGTCCAACCTGGCCTTGGGCACTGCCAGGGATCCAGGGGCAGCCACGGCAAATCTGGGAATTCTATTCCAGGGCCTGCCCACCCTGCCAGGGAGGAAATTTTTCCTAATATCTGATCTAAACCTGTCATTTTTCACTTTGAGGCCATTCCCTGTGTCCTGTCTCTGCAGCCCTTGGGAATTGTCTCTCTCCAGGTTTCCTGGGGCTCCTTCAGGGAATTCTATTCCAGGGCCTGCCCACTCCTCCCAGGGAACAATTCCTGCCCAACATCCCATCTAACCTTTCCTCCTTCAGTTTAAAACCATTTCCCCTTGTCCTGTCACTCTCTGCCCATATAAAAAGTCCCTCTTCTCTCTTTCTTGTAACCCCCTCCAGGCCCTGCAAGGCCACCCTGAGCTCAGCCCAAAGCTTCTCCTGTCCAGGCTGAACAATCCCAGCTGTGCCAGCCTTTCCTCCCAGCAGAGCTGCTCCATCCCTCTGCTCATCCTGGAGCCTCCTCTGGGCTCTCTCCTGCAGCTCCACGTCCTCCCTGTGCTGGGCCCCAGGGCTGGGGCAGCTCTGCAGGTGGGGCCTCACCTGGGGGGGCACAGGGGACAATCCCAATCCCTTTCCTGACCCCACTCTGGGCACAGGGAGCTCTGGGCTGGGGCAGATCCAGCTCTCCCAGGGCTGCTCCAGCTGCTCATCCCAGCCTGGATTGATCCCAGGGCTTGTCCCAACTCAAGTGGTGGAGTCACCATCCCTGGATGTGTTTAAAAGGAGACTGGATGTGGCACTTGATGCCATGACCCAGTTGAGGTGTTGGGGTTGGGTTGGACTCGATGATCTTGAAGGTCTCTTCCAACCCAGGGATTCTGTGATTATGTGAGACTTGTGCAGAGCCACCAGGTCCCCCCTGAGCCTCCTTTTCTCCAGGCTCAGCCCCTTCCCAGCTCCCTCAGCCCCTCCTGGGGCTCCAGACCCTTCCCCAGCTCCCTCAGCCCCTCCTGGGGCTCCAGACCCTTCCCCAGCTCCCTCAGCCCCTCCTGGGGCTCCAGACCCTTCCCCAGCCCCTTCCCTGCCCTGGACACGCTCCAGCCCCTCCAGGGCTCTCCTGCAGGAGCCACAACTGGACCCAGCCCTGGAGCACAGAGGGACAATCCCTGCCCTGGGGGACAATCCCTGCCCTGCCCCAGCTGGACTCATCATCCGGCCCCTGCAGAGCTGGAATCAACATCTTAAGCTTCGTCAGGGGAAATACAGGTTGGACATCAGGAAGAAGTTTTTCACATAAAGAGTGATTAAATACTGGAATGGTCTGCCCGGGGAGGTGGTGGAGTCACCATCCCTGGATGTGTTTAAAAGGAAACTGGATGTGGCACTCGATGCCATGACCCAGTTGAGGTGTTGGGGTTGGGTTGGACTCGATGATCTTGAAGGTCTCTTCCAACCTGCACATTCTGTGATTCTGGGATTCTGTGAAATGCTGCACTTGGCTTTGTTAAACCTCCTGAAATTCCCACAGGGCACCCCTGGAGCTGCTCCAGCTCCCTCTGGATGGCTCCTGCCCCATTCCCAGTGACCTCCCACAGCTCCTGTACAGGGTTTGTGCTGCTCCCTGCAGCTTTTCCTTGAGAAAGGCTCCCTGGAGCTTTCACATGCCCAGCTGAGCTCCAGCTGCATCAACAGATCCGGGGACTGAGTTTGGGGCAGTGATAAGAAGGTGCAAAACTGAAACAGGATGCCGGAGCAATATGACATGAGATAAGGGCAGTTATCAGCTGTAAAGAATGTTCTGCTCGCTCCTGATCGCTCCAATCTTCTATTTTTATCAGTTTCCTCCTGCTTGTCTCTGAACAAGTTTCCAGGTTTAGCAGGTCTGACCCAGCCAGCTGCAAATAAAGATGGCACTGATAACTCAAAATGGCACAGGGGGACTCGCTCCACACTCTCCCAGCCTTTGGTTGGGAAGGATTTTCTTTAATTTCAGAGTTTTGAGCTCCCATCCCTGCAGCTCTGATGATTTCTGGTGGGAAACATGAAAATCCACCTGCTGCAGGTGCAAGTTCTCTGTGAGATGGGAAATGAGAGCTGGGAGTTCTCCAGGATGGGGAAGGCAAAGGATGAGCCCTCAATTTCAGAGCTGCCTCAGATCAGCACAAATTTATATATATGATTTATGCATATATGGATGTAAATACCTGGAATCATTCCTTGGGTATATTTCCTTCACTGAGCATTGCACTCACCTTTTCTTCCATCTGGAATTTGTCCCAAAGCCCAGCCTGGGCCACTCTCACACCTCTGTGTGAGTGGATTTCTGGTTTTAAACTGCCAGAAGGATTAAATCAGAGCTTGGGTTGGCTCAGGGATCCACAGCAAATCTGGGAATTCCATCCCAGGGAACAATTCCTGCCCCAGATCCCATCAAATCCTACTCTGAAGCCATTCCCTGTGTCCTGTCCCTCCATCCCTTGTCCCCAGTCCCTCTGCAGCTCTCCTGGAGCCCCTTGAGGTGCTCTGAGCTCTCCCTGGAGCTTCTCCTCTCCAGGTGAACACCCCCAGCTCTCCCAGAGGGGCTCCAGAGCCTTCAGAGCATCTCCATGGCTTTTTCTGGACTCGCTCCAACATTTCCACATCATTTTTCTCTGTCATTTCTTGGAGCTGGAGGTGCCCCAAGCAGGCTGGGCTGGGCTGGGGAGGGCTCAGTGCCCAAACTCTCCCTGTGGGGCTGCAAACCCCGGGAGTCTGGAGCTGCAGGTGAGGAATTCGCTGCTGACATTTTGATTTTTTGTGCAGATTTGGGAGAGATCCCAAGCCCTGCCTGGCCCTGGTTAATCGGGTGAGTGGGTGCCCCCCTCCCCTGCCCTGAGCCTGTGGAACAGGTTGGGAGGAAGAAACAACATCTGAGGCTGAAATTCGGATTTTATTGCTTTGTACAAGTGAAAAAAAAAAAAAAAAACCAACCCAACAAAAACCCCAAAAAAACCAAAACCAAAACCAAAAAAACCCCCCCAAAAACCAAAAATAAAACCACCAAAACCCCCCCAAAAAACCCCCCAAAACAACAACAACAACAACAACAACAACAACAACAACAACAACAACAACAACAACAACAACAAAAAAAAAAAAAAAAAAAAAAAAAAAAAAACCCCAAACCAAAAAACCCCACACTGAATAAAAAAACCCAAAAAACCCCCAAAACCACATTGGGGAAGAGAAGTCCAAGACTGAAAGGTGCAAATCCACAGCAGGCACAGAGGGGCAAGGCTGAGTTGTGAGACCTCCTCTCTTTTTAAATTTAGATTAAATAAAAAGGCAGAGCTGCTAAAAGAAAATGAAAATAAAAATAAAAATAAAAATAAAAATAAAAGCAAAAATAAAAAATAAAAATAAATAAAAATGGATACAATTGATGCTGAGCATCACCTTTCTCACAAAGAACTCCCCCTCTTGGAGATATGAAAATAAAAATGACCCAAAATCCCTGAAAATCCCTGGGCTGGAGGGAGCTCTGGGGACAAGCCCCACTCAAAAGGTTTTAATGTCATGGAAGGTTTTAATGTCATTAAATGTTTGCATGAATTCAATTAATTTAATTAATTAAAAGGGTTTAATGTCATTAAAGGCATGTTTGGGGCAAGTTTCAGCCAAGTCCAGATCTCTGCAGATCCTCTCCCAGGGCAAGTCCCACACAGTGAGATCCCAAAAGAGCAGCAGCCCAAACTGAGAAATCAACTTTTTTTTTCCCAAAGCTGGGCTGGGGTTTCCATTCCTCCAGAGGAAAAAATGACTATTAATAGATAATTAAACTGCTGGACATTTTCCAATGCTGCTCCAGACACTGAAAACATGGATCTTGTCCTCAGCTTAATGGTAGGCACTATATAAATATAATTTTTTTTAAAAAAAGATATTTATATCTGCATTTTGGGTGTCCTGAGCATTCCAGGAGCACAGACAGGGCTGGGATGTTACTTAGATTAAAATGCAGTGCTAAAGAATTTTCTGGAAAAGGGCTCTGCTGGGATTTCTTCCCTATCCAAGCCTTGCCTTGCCTTGGGAGCAGCTGCTTTGCTCCTCTTTCCAGCCTTCCCCACTTCTCTTTCCTCTGCAGCAGCTAAAAATGGGATTTGTGTCTGCAGAGCAGAAATAAAATCCCCACTCCTGCCCAGATTGTCGATTCCTCCATCCCAAACCCAAAAAAAGCTGTTATTTCAAGGAGCACAAAGTCCAGGGGAGGTGGATTTCTGCTTTTAACAGGCAGTGGGTGATGGTTGGTGCCACAGGAGATGAATTTGTCCCTCCAGATCCAACCTGTGGAGGAGTTAAAAGGAGGGAAAAGGGCAGGAAAACCTTTTTGCTGTGGATTTTGTGTTGGATAAATTCCTGGGAGCTGCAGGATCTGCCTATGGAATGTGAGCCAAACACAGACATCACCTCTGTGTGATTAAAGAGCAGAAATGACAGAATTGTTCTTCCCACAGTGGGAATTCCCTTCCCAACCAGGGGCTGGAAATTGGGATTTGTGGAATAATGAATTGGGATGGAAATTTGGGAATTCCCTTCCCAACCAGGGGCTGGAAATTGGGACTTGTGGAATAATGAATTGGGATGGAAATTTGGGGATTTTACCCACATCCTTGTGCTGCTCAATCTTTGCACATTGGGATGGAAATTTGGGAATTTTACCCCCATCCTTGGGCTGCTCAATCTTTGCACATTGGGATGGAAATTTGGGGATTTTACCCCAATCATTGGGCTGCTCAATCTTTGCACATTGGGATGGAAATTTGGGAATGTTACCCCCATCCTTGGGCTGCTCAATCTTTGCACATTGGGATGGAAATTTGGGAATTTTACCTCCATCCTTGGGCTGCTCAATATTTGCACAAGGATTTTGCTGCCAAAATCAATTTCCCATCCATAGGAAGGAAATTAAATTGACTGGTCCCAGCAAGACCAGTCAGGAACCAGAATCAAGGAATCATTGAGGTTGGAAAAGGCCTCCAAGATCTTTGAATCCAACTCTTAACCCAGAATTAACCCAGGTCCACAAGTGCCACACCCATCACAGTCACTGAAGTTTCCCTCCAACAAAGTCTGAATTCTTCCAAGGAAATATTTTTCAGAAAAAAATAAAATGGGGAAAATTTTCCTAAAATTTTATCACTGAGAGGGGCACGGCTCTGAAGGAATTAGGTCAGCACAGCATTGTACAGTTCATAAAGTCATTGTTCTAAGTTGGAAAAAAATGCAAATAAAATCTTTCAGCTGTTTTTTCTTGGGAGGATTTGGTCTCACTGGAAAATGTTTGTCTAAGCCATGCTTGGCAATTAACGCCTCTGCCCTGTGTTTGGTTCTAATTAGGTCCTAATTAGGCTCTAATTTCACACCAGCAACATCAGGATTTGCCTTTATAGAGAATCCCAGAATGGTTTGGGTTGGAAGGGAGAGAAAATTCATCCCATTCCATGGGCAGGGACACCTCCCACTGTCCCCAGTGTCCAACCTGGCCTTGGGCACTGCCAGGGATCCAGGGGCAGCCACAGCAAATCTGGGAAACCTGTGCCAGGGAAGAATTCCTTCCTAATATCGAGTCTAAACCTTCCCTCTCTCAGTTTGAAGCCGTTATTCCTTGTCCTGTCACTGCAAGCCCTTGGGAAATGTCTCTGATAGTGGGTGCTGAGAACGTGGAATGATGGAATGATGGATTGGTTTGGGTTGGGAGGGACCTTAAATCCCACCCAGTGTCACCCCTGCCATGGCAGGGACACCTCCCACTGTCCCCAATGTCCAACCTGGCCTTGGGCACTGCCAGGGATCCAGGGGCAGCCACAGCAAATCTGGGAATTCCATCCCAGCCCCTCCCCACCCTCCCAGGGAACGATTCCTGCCCAACATCCCATCAAATCCTACTCTGAAGCCATTCCCTGTGTCCTGTTCCTCCAGCCCTTGGGAATTCTCCCTCTCCACGTTTCCTGTGGCTCCATCCAAGGCCAGGTTGGACACTGGGGACAGTGGGAGGTGTCCCTGCCATGGCAGGGGTGACACTGGATGGGCTTTGAGGTCCCTCCCAACCCAAACCAGTTTGGGATTCTGGGATTTTATGACCCATCCCTGATCTCTTCACCACCCAAATCCCTGCAGGGAGGTGTCAGAGCTGCCAAAGCCATTCCAGGAGCCACTTTCCAAAATCTGGGTGTGGGAGAGACCAAGGGGAACCTCTGGAGAGCTCCTGGTGCCATTGGGAGTGTCACAGCAGAGCTGCAGGTTGGATTTTGGATTCCAGACACAGGGAATTGCAGCTGGTGCTTGTTTGGGTGCTGGGGCAGCACTGGGACATCCCAGACCCATCAGCATCACCCCCATAGCTCCTTCACCCTGCCCAAAACCTGCAGCTCTGCAAAAAGTCCAGCATCTCCCACATCAGAGCATCGCTCACATCATCCCAAACCCACACCACCAAAATCCATTTTTTTCCCCCTCTCCTTTCCCCTTTAGGCAGATTTCTCCTCAGGGATCTTCAAGCCCGGCTGCTCCACGGCCAGCTGGTTCTCCAGGACACAACAGAGCTTGTAATTCTGGATGATCTTGGCCTGGAGGTCCAGCCTGTCCTTTTTGTGCCAGACGTCGGTGGCGATGTAGGTGTTGTAGGGGTCGCAGGGCCCCTCGAGGCGCCGCGCCCGCAGGTTGGTCACCATCACCCCCACGGTGAAGAACCCAAAGAGCCCCAACATGAGCAGCACGTAGACGATCTCCAGGTGGTCCCTGGTGTCCCCCAGCTGGGGAGGAGCAGAGCTGTTGGCCCGTTGCAGGCAGTCCTGGAGGAGTTTGCAGAGGAGGAGGTTTGGGGTTGTGTTGTTTGGCATCGTGAGATCCCGTCCTTGGTGTTTCTTCCTTCCTTCCTTTGGCTGGGAAAGGGGAAAAATCAGGGGATGGAGTCAGGTAAAGATGGGATTTTTTTTTTTTCTCTCTCCCTTTCCTGGTGGCAATTCTCAGTGAGGGGTTTGCCTCTGAGAGCTTGGGTGGATGTGGAGGGCTCCTCTCATCTCCCATCTGCAACCCAGGGATCCAGGGAGATATTTTTTTTCCTAATATTTGATCTAAACCTGTCATTTCTCAGTTTCAGGCAATTTCTCCTCATCCTGTCCCTTTGGCCCTTGGGAATTGTCTCTCTCCAGGTTTCCTGGGGCTCCTTCAGGCCCTGCAAGGCCACCCTGAGCTCAGCCCAAAGCTTCTCCTGTCCAGGCTGAACAATCCCAGCTTTGCCAGCCTTTCCTCACCCATGACTGCCAACCCCAGCACAGCCCCTCATTTAAATGAATCTGAAAAAAAACAAACCAAACCAAACCAAAACAAAACAAAAAAAACAAACAAAAAACCCAATAAAACAGCCCTTGACCCCCTGAATGGAGCATTGTCATTCCAGGTGACACTTCTGTGACAACCTTGACTCTCAGCACTTCCCGCAGCTTTAAATCCAACAGCAAATCCTCCCCCCCAGAACACTGAGCTGTTGTTGTTCAGGGGATTTGGAGGAGGAAGTACATTGAGAACCATTTCTAATCCATCCAGGCTTGAGAAGGAGCCCGGGGCAGCAGTGACAGCTCAGGGAGGGGATGGTGGCAGCTCAGGGATGGTTTCCAGGAGTTCTGCGTGGGAGGGAGCTCTGCTGGGCACAGCCTCCAGCTCTGCAGGAACACCAGGTACCTGCAGCTTTCCTTTGCATTTATTTGTGCTTCATTGGAGAATTAAAGAGCTGCTGAAACGGAGGGACAGAGGCAGGAGGCAAAATCCCACAGGAGAACATTTCCCTGGAGTTTTTTCTGTGCCTGGCACAGCCAAGGGAACACAACTCCTGCCATGGGGACGTGGGGAGGGTCCCAGGCAGGGTTTAATTGTTAATTAATAACTCCTTGTGGTGGTTTTCATTGGGAACTCGTTATCTGAGGGGGTTTGAAAGGCTGAGAAATTCATCCTGGGGTGGAGAATTCTCATGGAATGGTTTGGGTTGGGAGAGACCTTAAATCCCATCCAGTGTCACCCCTGGATGGGCAGGGACACCTCCCACTGTCCCCAATGCCCAGCCTGGCCTTGGGCACTGCCAGGGATCCAGGGGCAGCCACAGCAAATCTGGGAATTCCATCCCAGCCCCTCCTCACCCTCCAAGGGCAGAATTTTTTTCCCAATATCCCACCTAACCCTGACCTCTGGCACTGGGCAGCCATTCCCTGTGTCCTGTCCCTGCAGCCCCTGGGAATTCTCTCCCTCTCCACGTTTCCTGTGGCTCCATCCAAGGCCAGGTTGGACATTGGGGACAGTGGGAGGTGTCCCTGCCATGGCAGGGGTGGCACTGGGTGGGCTTTGAGATCCTCCCAACCCAAACCAGTTTGGGATTCTGGGATTTTATGACCCATCCCTGACCTCTTCAACACCCAAATCCCTGCAGGGAGGTGTCAGAGCTGCCAAAGCCATTCCAGGAGCCACTTTCCAAAATCTGGGTGTGGGAGAGGCCAAGGGCAGCCCCTGGAGAGCTCCTGGTGCCATTGGGAATGTCACAGCAGAGCTGCAGGTGGATTTTGGATTCCAAACAGGGAATTGCAGCTGGATCTGGCACCTCATGGAGCTGCTGCCAATTGTGGGAAAGGCAGGACAGACTGACACCTTCCTGCTTCCCAACAAAGGCACAGCACAGCTGATCCAAAGGGGGCTGGATCCTTCCCCCAGAGCCTGGATCCTCCTCTCTGAGCCTGGATCCTGCTCCCAGAGCCTGGATCCTCAATAGGAATTTTGTCCTTGAGCATTTTGGGGGCTGGAGAGAGCCCAGAGGAGGCTCCAGGATGAGCAGAGGGATGGAGCAGCTCTGCTGGGAGGAAAGGCTGGCACAGCTGGGATTGTTCAGCCTGGACAGGAGAAGCTTTGGGCTGAGCTCAGGGTGGCCTTGCAGGGCCTGAAGGAGCCCCAGGAAACCTGGAGAGAGACAATTCCCAAGGGCCAAAGGGACAGGACAAGGAGGAATTGCCTGAAACTGAAAAATTACAGGATTTATATCACATATTAGGAAAAAATTCCTCCCTGTGAGGGTGGGCAGGCCCTGGAATAGAATTCCCAGATTTGCTGTGGCTGCCCCTGGATCCCTGGCAGTGCCCAAGGCCAGGTTGGACATTGGGGACAGTGGGAGGTGTCCCTGCCATGGCACTGGATGAGTTTAAAGTCCCTCCCAGCCCAAACCATTCCATTCAAGCTGACTCTTGGCTGTCTCTCTTTCTCTTCCCTGCTGAGGTTTCAATGGGATATTTATCCCACAAACAGAGCTGGATGTGAAATGAACAGATTTTAATGCCTGATTTTCTCATCTCTCCCAAATCAAAGCACCTCAATTTTCATTTCCACCCAGCAAACATCTCCAGCTCTCTCTCCTGTTGCTGCCAAAAGCATCAGACACCCAGGTGGCCTCAGGGAACACTCACCTTTAGAAAATACAGCCCTAGAACAATTTCTTGTGGTTTGATGACACAGAATTAAACCTGTGCTACTCTCAGAGCAAAAATAATCATCACCCACCTCCCAGATTTTCTGCCTTCCAAATGTCCTGGTGCTTTTCCACCTCCTTAAAAGATGCTCTGACCTCCCTGGCTGCTTTCCCTGCCATTCCTTCAGGGATCAGTAGGTCAGACACCTTTTCTCCATTGCACAAGGGCAGCCTCATTTCCTCTCTCCAGCTCTCTGGGGGATTTTGCAACCCAAAGCAGCATCCAGGGCACTGCCCAAACAGCCCAGGAGGAAAAGCTGCTGCAGCTCTGGGATGTGCAAACCCCTCCTGTCCAGGGCAGCCTGTTCAGGGCTGATTTTCACTGCTCACCTGGGCACTGCCTCATTCAGCTTTAAAATGCAGCCCCTGTGCAATGGGGGATGCTGAATTCTTCCCCCCAAATCCCCTCTTTTTTCACTGTTCACAAGCCAGAAATTCAGTTTTCCTTGCATGCACTACCTGCAAGAAAATACATCCCACTATTCCAAAGTGAAAAACCCACCAATCCTTCCTAAAAAAAAAAATAAATAAATAAAATAATCCAACCGAGTTTATCCCCCAGGGATGCAGCTGCCTTTGGGATCTCTCCCGGCCCCAAGGAGCAAACACTGGCACGGCTGGAACTGCAAACAAAGGTTGGCAGCAGAGCCCCAGCTCCTCCTGCTCCTCCATCAGTTCAGCTCTGCTGAGCTGCCCAGGTCTCCTCCAGCCCCGTTCCCATGGCACAGCACACACACCTGGAGGCTGCAGGGCTCCAGCCCCTCCTGGGCCAGGAGAAATGAGGAGATGCCACTTCTGGGTGATGGTGATGAGGAGTTGGGGCACCTCCTGGTTGCTGCAGGAGCCACCAGCCCGACTGTCACTGTCCCATGTGTGGCTCTGAGCTGGAGGTGAGAGGAGAACAGGGAAACTCCTGGCCTGGGAGGGAGGGAAGGAGGGAGGGAAAGAAGGAAGGAGGGAGGGAGGGCAGGTGCCCAGCTGGGAGGTGCTCAGGGGCTCCTGGCACAGGGAATGTGGAACCAGAGGGAATAATGGAATTCCTGAGTGGGAATAAATCCACAGGATCATCAAAACCCAAATTCTGGGGGATTTCTGCTCCCCCCATTAGTCCTGCACACTCAGCTTTGAGCTGGTTCAGAGAATCACAGAGTCATGGAATTCCTGAGTGGGGAAAAAACCCACAGGGATGATCCAGCCCCACCCCAACAATCCCCCCTGGGCATCCCTGGCAGGGCTGTCCAAAGGCTCCTGGAGCTCTGGGGCTGTGCCCATTCCCTGGGGAGCCTGGGCAGTGCCTGAACCCTCTGGGGGCAGAGCCTTGCCCTAAAATCCCCCCTCAATCCCTCCTGGAACAGCTCCAGCCTCTCCCTGGCTCCCATCAGGTCCCAGGAGCAGTTCCATGTTGGATCAGCCTGTTGGACATTTGGGGAATTCACCTTCCCAAGGAGGTGGGAGCAGCAGAGTTGCAAACACAGCAGGGAATTCCCTTATCCTGTGCTCTCCCTGTGTGCTCACACATCCCAAACTAGGGGATTTTTTTTTTTATTATTTTATTTTTATTTTTTTTTATTTTTTTTTTGTCCATCACCAGAAGTTTTGCTGGATGTTAACATGTTATTTTTGCACCCATTCCCTGGGGAGCCTGGGCAGTGCCTGAACCCTCTGGGGGAAGAGCCTTGCCCTACAATCCCCCCTCAATCCCTGCTGGAACAGCTCCAGCCTCTCCCTGGTTCCTGCAGCCCCTGGGGCTCTGAGCTCAGGCTGCTCTGCCCCAGGGACATCCCCAGGGATGCTGCCCTGGCACTCCTCGAGCTCCATCCTGCAGGGATAGTGCACATTTTGGGGTGTGAGGAGGAAGGGGAGGTCATTTCAGGGCTCACACCAGCTCACACCAGCCACCACCAAAACATTACAAACCTCACCCAAACCCTCACCCTGTGCTCTCCACCTGGGGGATAAATGTCTGTGGTTACCCCTGAGCCAGAGGGGGATCCATCAATGCTCACAAAATGGATTTATCAGCTTTGAGAGATGCATTTGAACCCCTTCAGGGGATGCTGCTGATGTGGGGTGACATCCCCTGAGCATCCCTGAGGCCAGGGCACATCCATCCCATGGCAGGGACAGCGACCTCCAGACTCTCATCAGCTGCAATTAGCAGGGGTGGGATGAGAACAGGGACTGGGATGGGATGGGGATGAGAACAGGGACTGAGATGGGATGGGATGGGATGGGGATGAGAACAGGGATAGGATGAGAACAGGGATGGGATGAGAACAGGGATGGGATGGGGTGGGGATGAGAACAGGGACTGAGATGGGATGGGATGGGATGGGGATGAGAACAGGGACTGGGATGAGAACAGGGACTGGGATGGGATGAGAACAGGGACTGGGATGGGATGGGATGGCCCCTCCTTGCCTGACACTCTTTTCCAGCTGCAGTTTCCTGGGCAGCAGCTGGAGAGAGGAATTGAGGTGGTGATCGAGGCACCTCAACAAATAAATGAAAATATCTCAGCATTTCCTTGCTGCCCACTCTTCCAGAGCTTTATTCCATTTTTTCCTCAGGGTGAGGATGCAGCCCCTGCTTTCCTTGCCTGAGCTCAGTGAAGGAGCAGCTTGTGGGATTAATCCTGGCCCAAATCTCTGCTGAGATCAGCTTTCTGCACCCTGCCTGCTCCGTTTGTTCCCCTCCAGGGCTGCCCAATTCAGTTTTCCTTTGCCCTTGGGAAGACTGGAATAGGATTTGATCTTCTTGTATTCACAGGAAATTCCCCTTTGGGATCTTTCAGGTGAATTTTAAAGCCTGGCAGGGAACTGAGGAAGAAGGAGAAGCTGCAGGGAGAGGGGATTCCTTTTCCCAGCTTGAAGCCAAACCCCTGGAACATGAAGAAATGTTGTGCCTGAGTGTGTGAACTCACCCCAAAATGTCTGAAGGTTTAACCCAGGACTGGAGCAGCCCCAGGAAAAGCTGCTGGAAGGGTGGGCTGGGGCTGATTAGGGGAAACCAATCAATCAATAAATCAATTCTGTGAAATAGATTGATTAAATCAGCAATGCAGGAGGCTCAGAAATGGAGTGAGGGCAGAGGAGGAGAAGGAGGAGAAGGAGAAGGAGAAGGAGAAGGAGAAGGAGAAGGAAAAACGGAGAAGGAAAAGGAGAAGGAGAAGGAGAAGGAGAGAAGGAGAAGGAGAAAAGGAGAAGGAGAAGAAGAAGGAAGAGGAGGAAAAGGAGGAGAAAAGGAGAAGGAGGAAGAGCAGAAGGAGGAGAAGGAGAAAAGGAGAAGGAGAAGAAGGAGAAAAGGAGAAGGAGGAGGAGGAGAAGGAGAAGGAGAAAAAGGAAGAGAAGGAGAAGGAGAAGAAGGAAGAGAAGGAGAAGGAGGAGAAGGAAGAGAAGGAGAAGGAGCAGAAGGAGGAAGAGCAGGCTGTGCAGGGTGTGGGTGTCACTGACACCAGGCTCGGGCTCTGCCTCCTCCTCAGGGACAAATCTGGGACAAATCAAACTCTGCCTCTCCTGGCCCAGATTTCCCTGAATCCCCGGAAAGGGGTTGGGGGAGAGGAGAAATCCCTGGGGGAGAGGAGAAATCCTGGGGGAGGAGAAATCCCTGGGGGAGAGGAGAAATCCCTGGGGAGAGGAGAAATCCCTGGGGGAGAGGAGAAATCCTGGGGGAGAGGAGAAATCCCTGGGGAGAGGAGAAATCCCTGGGGGAGAGGAGAAATCCTGGGGGAGAGGAGAAATCCTGGGGGAGAGGAGAAATCCCTGGGGGAGAGGAGAGATCCCTGGGGAGAGGAGAAACCCCTGGGGGGAAGAGAAATCCCTGGGGGAGAGGAGAAATCCCTGGGGGAGAGGAGAAATCCCTGGGGGAGGAGAAATCCCTGGGGGGGAGGAGAAATCCCTGGGGGAGGAGAAATCCCTGGGGAGAGGAGAAATCCCTGGGGAGAGGAGAGATCCCTGGGGGAGAGGAGAAATCCCTGGGGGAGAGGAGAAATCTCTGGGGAGAGGAGAAATCCCTGGGGAGAGGAGAGATCCCTGGGGGGGAAATGGAATTGGGGAGGATCCTCCAAACCTGACTGGAAACTCCCAGAGCCCATCCCTGTCCAAATCTGAGATAACAGAGATAACTCTGAGATAACAGAGAGAACTCTGAGATAAGGGATAGACAGGACGTTGTGCAGGGGGATTGAACTGGAAATAATTTTTTTTTAAAATTATTTTTTTAAATGGAATAAAATCTTTTAAAATGGAAAAAAATGTTTTTAATTTAAAAATCTTTTAAAGATGGAATAAATGTTTCAATGTAAAGTCTTTAAAAAATGGAATAAAATCTTTTTTTAATGGAAAAAAATTAATTTAAAAATCTTTTAAAGATGAAATAAATATTTTCATTTCAAAATCTTAAAAAATGGAATAAAATCTTTTTTTAATGGAAAAAAATAATTTAAAAATCTTTTAAAGATGAAATAAATATTTTAATTAAAAATATTTTTTAAAATGAAATGAAATCTTTTAAAATGGAAAAAAATCTTTTAATTTAAAAATCTTTTTTTTTAGTGGAATAAATATTTTAATTTCAAAATCTTCAAAAAATGGAATAAATTTTTTTTTTAACGGAAAAAATATTTTAATTTAAAAATCTTTTTAAAAATGGAATAAATATTTGAATTTCAAAATCTTCAAAAAAATGGAATAAAATCTTTTTTTAATAGAAAAAAATCTTTTAATTTTAAAATCTTTTTTAAAATGGAATAAATCTTTTAATTTAAAACTATTTTTAAAATTTAATAAATATTTTAATTAAAAAATCTTTTAAGAATGGAATAAAATCTTTTAAAATGGAAAAAATCTTTTAATTTTAAAATCTTTTAAAGATGGAATAAATATTTTAATTTAAAAATCTTTTTAAAATGTAATAAAATCTTTTAAAATGGAAAAAAATCTTTTAATTTAAAAATCTTTTAAAGATGGAATAAATCTTTCAATTTAAAATCTTTAAAAAATGGAATTAAATCTTTTTCTTAAATGGAAAAACACTTTAATTTAAAAATATTTTAAAAATGGAATAAAATCTTTTAAAATGGCAAAAAATACTTTAATTTAAAAATATTTTTAAAAAGTAATAATTATTTTAATTAAAAATCTTTTAAAATGGAATAAATTTTTTTAAATGAAAAAATCTTTTAATTTAATTTTTTTAATGGAATAAATCTTTGAATTTCAAAATCTTTTTTAAAATGGAATAAAATCTTTTAAAATAGAAAATGTGGAAAATCTGAATTTCTCACCCAAAACTGACTATTTTTTTCTATCTATAATTTTTTATAAGATGTAATTTTTCATCCATGAAATGAAACAAAGTTTACAAATTATTGTGGAGCCATTTCAGGTTGGTTTTTTTTTTGTGATAGTCAGTATCACATATATATATTTATATATTTATATATAATAAATATATATAATATTATATATAATTATATATAATATATAAAATATATTATATATAATAATATATATTATATGATATATATATTATATATAATTATATATAAAAATATAATATATTTATATTTAATAACTGTATTTATTTAAATAATAAAACGAACTAAATGTCACCAGTTTTGTCTCTATATTATTTGTAAATAAATAAACATTGTTTTGAATAAAAGTCTTAAAAGTTGCAAATTTTTTGCTTCCTTTCCCTTATTGTATATTAATAAACTAAGATAATAAACTATGATAATAAACTATGATAATAAACTATATTAATAAACTATATTAATAAACTATATTAACAAACTATATTAACAAACTATTAATAAATTGTTTACTTTTAAGTTAAACCTGTTTTACCTTTTTCTCCCCAAAATTCCATTTCACAATCAACAAATAAAATTCAACAAACATAAAACCTCCACAAATTTCCATCTCTCTGTCCCAGGTTTTCTCCTTTGATAAAAAAATCCTGCTGCTCTTGCAGGAAAGGAGGGGGGGATTCTTCCAACATTTCTGTGTTGATAAAAACCCAATTTTATATTTAAAAGGATCCATTCCTTGTCCCCTTCTCCTCCAGGCAGAGCCTTGGTGTCCCCAAAACCAGATTTGGTGTCACCTCCCATCCCACAGGAACCTCCCTGGGGGTTCTGCTGAGCCCAAACCTGGAATTCCCAACCCAGGGAGGAGCTGGAGAGACCCAGAGGAGGCTCCAGGATGAGCAGAGGGATGGAGCAGCTCTGCTGGGAGGAAAGGCTGGCACAGCTGGGATTGTTCAGCCTGGACAGGAGAAGCTTTGGGCTGAGCTCAGGGTGGCCTTGCAGGGCCTGAAGGAGCCCCAGGAAACCTGGAGAGAGACAATTCCCAAGGGCCAAAGGGACAGGACACAGGGAATGGCCTCAAAGTGAAAAATGACAAGTTTAGGTGGGATGTTGTGGAAAAAAAATCCTTCCCTGGGAGGGTGGGGAGGGGCTGGGATGGAATTCCCAGATTTGCTGTGGCTGCCCCTGGATCCCTGGCAGTGCCCAAGGCCAGGTTGGACATTGGGGACAGTGGGAGGTGTCCCTGCCATGGCAGGGGTGGCACTGGATGAGCTTTAGGGTCATTTTCAACTCAAACCATTCCATCATTCCATCATTCCATCATTCCACGTTCTCAGCACCCACTATCAGAGACATTTCCCAAGGGCTTGCAGTGACAGGACAAGGAATAACGGCTTCAAACTGAGAGAGGGAAGGTTTAGACTCGATATTAGGAAGGAATTCTTCCCTGGCACAGGTTTCCCAGATTTGCTGTGGCTGCCCCTGGATCCCTGGCAGTGCCCAAGGCCAGGTTGGACATTGGGGACAGTGGGAGGTGTCCCTGCCCTGGAATGGGATGATCTTTAAGGTCCCTTCCAAGCCAGGCCATTTTAGGATTAATTCTGATTAATTCAGAGTCTCTGTGGGCTCCACTCCCCTTCCAGTCCCTCCCAGCCCAGGGAATTTTGTGTCCCCATTGTTCCAGAAGCAAATCTGTAACTTTTATTTGACTTTGGGGGGGGGTCACTTGAATCCTCCCTGTGACAGAGGGATTATTATTTAATATATTTCTAAAGAGCTCCAGCTCCGTGTGGGAATTCTCTTTGCCCTCCTGGATCTGTCATTAGGCACAGATTTAATTTTTCCCCAGGTCAATGAGGAGCTGCGGAGTGATGGGATCCCTCAGGAAGTTTCCTCTGGAAGGTGACAAAGGACATTTCACAGCACAAAGTCTTGCAGGTCTCTTGGAACTGACATTCCTGGGAGCCTTTTGGTTTGAAATTATTTTTGGTTGGAGGGAAGAAATACTGAAATCAGAATGGGGAACAGAAAACACACTTCGTTCTTTCAAAGAATTTTCCCTTTTTCTTGGAAAAGCAGCTGCTGTGGGCCTTGAACAGGAACCGATGAGCTCTGACATGTCTGTGCGAGATCTTTGTCTGTGCCATGAAAATCAGGGGGAAGGACCAGAGTTGTCCAAAGCCTCACTTAGAGGGTTCTCTGGGCAAGAGGGAGGGAGAAATAATTCAGAATTCACTCAATAAATCAGAAATAATTTGGTCTCCTCTGTCCCCAAGGCCCTGGCTCTGCTCCCTTTGGCCAAGCCCTGGGGACAGGAGGGGACAGGAGGGGACAGGAGAGGACAGGGCCCTTCTCCAGCTCCATCCCCCACCCCAAAGCTGTCCCCTCACCAAAAAACTCCACTGGCAGAGACCTTGGCCAGTCCCTTTGGGATGGGACCTCCAATCCAGCCCAAACCCTGCAGAAAATCCTTTTTGGATCGAGGTTTTTCCAGTCACCCTACAAAGGATGAGCTCCCAGGAAAGCCCAAGGAGGGGATGTTCATTCACCTGCTGCTCTCCCAGCATGAAAAAAATACCCAAAATCCCTAAAAACAAGGGTTTGGAGCATCTGGTCCCCCCTGTTTGCAGGGTCTCTGCCAGGATCCAGATCTTCCTTTGGATGCAGCAGGAATGGGAGCAGGTTCAGGGATGTTCAGGGATAAAAGTTCAGCAAGGTTCAGGGATGGTCAGGGATGGTCAGGGATGGTCAGGGATGTTCAGGGATAAGTTCAGGGATGGTCAGGGATAAGTTCAGGGATAAGTTCAGGGATGTTCAGGGATAAGCTCAGCACAGTTCAGGGATGTTCAGGGATGTTCAGGGATAAGTTCAGGGATAAGTTCAGGGATGTTCAGGGATAAAAGTTCAGCACAGTTCAGGGACGTTCAGGGATGGTCAGGGATGTGCAGGGGTAAGTTCAGCACAGTTCAGGGATGTTCAGGGATGTTCAAGGATAAGTTCAAGGATGTTCAGGGATGTTCAGGGATAAAAGTTCAGCACAGTTCAGGGATGTTCAGGGATGTTCAGGGGTAAGTTCAGCACAGTTGAGGGATGTTCAGGGATGGTCAGGGATGTTCAGGGATAAGTTCAGGGATGTTCAGGGATAAGCTCAGCACAGTTCGGGGATGTTCAGGGATAAAAGTTCAGCACAGTTCAGGGATGTTCAGGGATGGTCAGGAATGCTCAGGGATAAGTTCAGGGATGGCCAGGGATGTTCAGGGATAAGCTCGGCACATTTCAGGGATGCAGCAAAGGCTCCAGAGCTGTGGCATTTACTGCAGCAGGGAAAACTGGCTGCACTCTGCCACTGAAATGCAGTTTAGACTGGAAAAACAACAGAAAAACCCCAATGTTAAATTAAAAATGTGCTGACAGCAGCAGCTGTGGAAGAGGCTGGAAGGGGAAGCTTCTGATCCTCAGAATGGGGTTAAATGGGATTCCCTTTGACTCCCAGAATGGGGTTAAATGGGATTCCCTTTGACCCCCAGAATGGGGTTAAATGGGATTCCCTTTGACCCCCAGAATGGGGTTAAACAGAATTCCCTTTGACCTCCAGCACAGGAATAAATGGAATTCCCTTCCTGCAGAGGAATTCTGAGGTACAGGGAGTGGTGAGTTGATTTTGGTGAAGAGGATTCTGATGGGTCATCACCGATCACCGCTCACAGAGAGAGGAAATTTGGATTAGTGCTGAGCAAAGCTGGAATTTCTTGTTCCCAGGGGTGCTGGGAAGGTTCATCCCCTGAGCTACAAACTCAGCTCCAGTCCTGGCTGAGGGTTTGGCACAGATTTGCTGTGGCTGCCCCTGGGTCCCTGGCAGTGCCCAAGGCCAGGTTGGACATTGGGGACAGTGGGAGGTGTCCCTGGAGGTGGCACTGGGTGGGATTTAAGGTCTCTCCAAACCCAAACCAGTCTGGGATTCTGTGATCCCCTGAGTGAAGGTTTGGGTTATCAGCTCCCCCAGGCTGAGCAGAGGGAGGAAGACTCAGGATCCCAAGCTCAAATAAACTTCCCAGGGGCACACGGAAACCCAGAGTGGTTTGGTTTGGGTTGGAAGGGACCTTAAAGATCCTTTTGTCCCACCCCAGCCATGGCAGGGACACCTCCCACTGTCCCCAATGTCCAACCTGGCCTTGAATCCCCACATCACTGGAGGTTGGTTCATCCTCCCAGCATTTAAAATATCCAAATCCTGTTTGATCTCCTTTGACAGGCTGATCCTTCAGCAAAAACACCATTGAGCCTTTGGATTTTCCAACCACCTCAGAGGGCATTTTAGAGCCCCATTTTTATCAGCAGATCCAAGAATCCCCAGATCCTTGAGGTTGGAAAAGCTCTCCCAGAACATCCCAGCTGTGCCCACCTTGTCCCCAGGGCAGAGCTCCGAGTGCCACCTCCAGGTGACACCTCCAGGGATGGGCACTCCAAAGCTCCCTGGGCAGCCCCTGCCAAGGCCTGAGCCCCCTTTCCATGGGGAAATTCCTGCTGCTGGCCAAGCTGAGCCTCCCCTGGCCCAGCCTGAGGCCGTTCCCTCTCCTCCTGTCCCTGTTCCCTGGGAGCAGAGCCCGACCCCCCGGCTGTCCCCTCCTGTCAGGGACTTGTGCAGAGCCACAAGGTCCCCCCTGAGCCTCCTTTTCTCCAGGCTCAGCCCCTTCCCAGCTCCCTCAGCCCCTCCTGGGGCTCCAGACCCTTCCCCAGCTCCCTCAGCCCCTCCTGGGGCTCCAGACCCTTCCCCAGCTCCCTCAGCCCCTCCTGGGGCTCCAGACCCTTCCCCAGCTCATTACAAAATCCCTGAGTTTGGAAAAGCCCTCCCAGAACATCCCAGCTGTGCCCACCTTGTCCCCCTGAGTGCCACCTCCAGGTGACACCTCCAGGGATGGGCACTCCAAACCCCCCTGGGCAGCTCTTCCCAAGGCCTGAGCCCTCTTTCCATGAGGAAAGATCTCCCAGCTCACTGAGAAGCTGAGATGTTTTGTGCTCACAAACCAATTTTTCACAGTGGCATTCTCAGAATAATGAAAGATCAAAGGTGCCCCAGTGGTGCAGGGAAAAGGATCTGTCCAAACATCCAAACACCCTCTCCAAGCTCCCAGGGATTTGCACCAAATCACTGAAGGATGTCAGGAGAGGAGGGTCCTCCATGCACAAGGAAAGACCTCGAAAATCCCCCAAATTCAGGAAAAAAAAAAGCCAAATCTCAGGGGCAGGGGAACCTCATGTCCTGAGAAGGAGAAGCTAAACTGGAAAAGTTTATTTTCTATTCTCTGAGCTGAAACTTTCTGCCCCACAGCACCTGCAGCCTCTGAGCCCCAGCCTTGCCTCCCCTTATCAAGGAAGTTTTTCAGAGGCAGCAGCAGCCCTGAGTAATTTCTTTATCTCATTTCCTCTTCTTTACAAGTGCCTGTGTTATGGTGTGAGGCCCAGATAAGTGTTTTTTTTTTCTCTCCAGGCAGCCCCATGTGTCTTCCTGCTGGGCTGGTTTTCCCCTGAGCACACACAGAGCATGAACTGATCCTCAACTCTCCCCAAACCTCTGGAGTTTCTATTCCTGCTCCACTGATTCCCAGTGGAGTGAGGAATGTCCCTGGATGTGCAGCTATTCCCCTGCTGTGGGTTTGTTCTGTCCTGAGCTGTTCATCCCCTCCTCACCCCAGTTTTCCAAGGGTTTAACCATGTTAGGAGGAGAAAATTAATTCCAAGTGTGGTGGATGTGAAGCCAAACCTCATTCATGGGCTCCAGGCAGAGCCAGAACTCTTGGGATTGCTCCCAAAACACCTCCCAGAGCAGCAGCAGCAGAGGAGGCAGGTCGTGGAATCAGGAGTGGTTTGGGTTGGGAGGGACCTTAAGGATCCTCTAATTTCATAGGCAGGGATTTCCACCATCTCTGGATGGTCCAGCCTGGCCTTGGACAATTCCAGGGGTGGGACACAGAAACTTCCAGGGATGGGACAGACACAGACACTTCCAGGGATGGGACACAGACACTCCCAGGGATGGGACAGACACAGACACTTCCAGGGATGGGACAGACACAGACACTCCCAGGGATGGGACAGACACAGACAATTCCAGGGATGGGACACAGAGACTCCAGGGATGGGACACAGACACTCCCAGGGATGGGACAGACACAGACACTTCCAGGGATGGGACAGACACAGACACTCCCAGGGATGGGACACAGACACTCCAGGGGTGGGACAGACACAGACACTTCCAGGGATGGGACAGACACAGACACTCCCAGGGATGGGACACAGACACTCCCAGGGATGGGACAGACACAGACATTCCAGGGATGGGACAGACACAGCCTCTCCTGTACTTTTGGAAGGTGTCACCCTATCAGGGGTGGCACTGGATGGGCTCTGAGGTCCCTCCCATCCCAATCCATCCCATGGGATTTCTTGGCCATTCCCTGGGCAGCACAAGGGCTCAGGGCAATGTTTCCTCCCTGCCCACCTGTGTGTGCTGAGCTCCTGCAAACTCAGCTTTGAAATCCTTACCTGGAGCAGCCCCAGGCTGAGGAGGAGAACACCAGGTCTTTTTTTCCAGGCAAATCCTTCTCTGGATTGTCCAGGTCACTCCCTGGAGCTCCAGAGGATCCCAGAGGATGGAAAAGAGCTCCAGGAGTGCCCAAAAGCTGCTCCTGCTCAGCCCCTGCCTCACCAAAGCCTCTCTCAGAGCGGAGGCGTGCAGGGTTGGAGGAAGTGCTGATGGCAATAAATTGATTTTGGGGAGATCATCTGCCCTCAGTGTGTGAGGAGGGACAGAAAGAGAAACAGAGACAGAGACAGAGACAGAGTTCCCCAAAGTGCCCAAGGCTGCAGCTGCCCCTAGTGACATCCTGGCACTGCTAAAAGTGAACTTTTTAGCTTAAAATTCCCCTCAACCCACCCCTGCCATGGGCAGGGACACCTCCCACCATCCCAGGGTGCTCCAAGCCCCTTCCAGCCTGGCCTGGGACACTTCCAAAAATGGGGCAACCACGACTTTTGTGATCTCTCTGAGCTTCAGAGCTCCTTCCTTCCTTCTCCTGAGCTTTCTGCTGCACTTTGCATGACTTACAAATGTGTTTTCCTTCTTTTCTTTTATGTCTGAAGAGGGAAAAAAAGGACATTATAGGGAGGGGTTGGGGTTTAGGGCTCTACTGGAGATTTTGTGGATCATCAGAGCTCAGGGGGGAATTTACAGAAACTTTCCAGCACCTGAAGAGGCTTCAGAAAGGCTGGGGAGGGATTTTTCACAAGGAGATGGAGTGACATGACAAGAAGGAATTGGAGATTGGGCAGGAATTGTTCCCTGGGAGGGTGGGGAGGGGCTGGGATGGAATTCCCAGATTTGCTGTGGCTGCCCCTGGATCCCTGGCAGTGCCCAAGGCCAGGCTGGACACTGGGGACAGTGGGAGGTGTCCCTGCCATGGCAGGGCTGGCACTGGATGGGATTTAAGGTCCCTCCCAACCCAAACTATTCCATAATTCCATGATTTTGTGATTCCATCATTCCATCATTCCACAATTCCACGTTCTCAGCACCCACAATCAGAGACATTTTCCAAGGTCTTGCAGTGACAGGACAAGGAATAACGGCTTCAAACTGAGAGAGGGAAGGTTTAGACTCGATATTAGGAAGGAATTCTTCCCTGGCACAGGTTTCCCAGATTTGCTGTGGCTGCCCCTGGATCCCTGGCAGTGCCCAAGGCCAGGTTGGACATTGGGGACAGTGGGAGGTGTCCCTGCCATGGCAGGGGTGGCTCTGGATGGGATTTAAGGATTTAAGGTCCCATCTGGGGTTCTGTGCCCTCTGCAGTGCCACTCCTGGATGCTGTGGATGGACAGGACCAGGCACTGCCCCCAGAGCCCTTCCCACCCCATTCCCCAGCCCTGAACCTCACCCAGGTCCTTCCTGCTCTGCTCCTGCCCTTCCCCTGCACTCCTTTTATCCACACAGGGACTTGTTCCTCTCACCTCCCCATATTTTCCTTACTTCAGGCATTTCCTTTCCTCTTGGGCAAACAAGTCATCCCAGTTTGGTGTGGTGTTTTTTTTTTGGTTTTTTTTTTTTTTTGGTTTTTTTTTTAATTCCCTCCCACTCAAAACAATAGACCAGGCAGGGAGTGAAACTGTCCCTCCTTAACTCAACAGGGCTGCCACACATTCCTCCTGCTTTCAGTGAGGGATTGGTGCTAAAATCAGGATTCTCCACCTTCCCTGGGCAGCAGGAAAGGCTGATCCTGCTCTGGAGCTCAGTCAGGGCTGGAAAATCCACTGGAGTTGTCCATCCTGTGTTTGTGGCCTCAGTCACAATCCAGGGATCACACCAGGGATGAGCTGAGCTCATTCACAATGTTTGTAAAGGAGTTGTTGGATTTCATTGCACTGAGGTGATTTAATGGATTACTCTGGTTCCTTCCTTTTAAAGATTCCCAAATTTCTGCTGCCTCAGGACTGAACAGGAAACATCATCAGGAAACAGGGTGCAGGCAAAGGAAAGGCTGAAAAGGTTTCAGATCCACACAAAGACAATTTGGAAGATCCAAATTTACCACGGGAGAGGAGTTCTGTCATGGAAACCCCAAAGTGCTACAAAACCCATTGGATTGTGCAGAATCCCCAAAATCCCTGAGTTTGGAAAAGCCCTCCCAGAACATCCCAGCTGTGCCCACCTTGTCCCCCTGAGTGCCACCTCCAGGTGACACCTCCAGGGATGGGCACTCCAAACCCCCCTGGGCAGCTCTTCCCAAGACCTGACCACCCTTTCCATCAGGAAAGATCTCCCAGCTCACTGAGAAGCTGAGATGTTTTGTGCTCACAAACCAATTTTTCACAGTGGCATTCTCAGAAGAATGAAAGATCAAAGGTGCCCCAGTGGTGCAGGGAAAAGGATCTGTCCAAACATCCAAACACCCTCTCCAAGCTCCCAGGGATTGGCACCAAATCACTGAAGGATGTCAGGAGAGGAGGGTCCTCCATGCACAAGGAAAGACCTCAAAAATCCCTCAAATCCAGGAAAATTGCTGGTGGTGTTCAAAGTCCAAGAATCATGGAATCACCGAGGCTGGAAAAGTCTTTCCAGACCAAACTGTGCCCAATCCCCACCTTGTCCCCAAGTGCCACCTCCAGGTGACACCTCCAGGGATGGGCACTCCAAACCTCCCTGGGCAGTTCCAAGCCCTGAGCCCCCTTTCCATGGGGAAATTCCTCCTGGAGTCCAACTGGGAGCAGTTTTGGGTTAGAAATTGGGAAGGAATGTTGCCTATGAAGGTGGAGAGAAGAGCCGTGGCTGCCCCATCCCTGGAATGTTCAATTCCAGGTTGGACATTGGGGTTTGGAGCCCCTGGGGCAGTGGGAGGTGTCCCTGGAATTGGATGATCCTCAAAGTCCTTTCCAACTCTTCCCTGGGATTTCTCCACCACGACCATCCCTTGTGCCACGACTAAAGGATTTATCAATTTTCAGCCTCCTTTGTTTGTTCCACACAAGGAAATGGAAAAAGTGAATTCCTGTTGATCAACCCCCCTCTGCTCTGCCAGACACAGCACATTATTCCTTTTGTTTGGAAAAGTTTCCTTTCCAAACACCAACCATCGATCAAAGCCCGTTCATGAGACACTTTTACCACCCAAATATTTTCCTGCAGATCTCACCAAGGGGATGGGTTTTATCCTGGTGTTATGGCCAGCTCCACTCCCATCATAAAAAAATCTCAGTATGGTATCAACTTTTAACCCAAATTAAAATTAAAAAGTGGGATCCTTGTCCATTTAACTCAAATTAAAACAAAGTGGGATCCTTGTCCATTTAACCCAAATTAAAACAAAAACAAAAACAACAACAACAAAAAAGTGTGATCTTTGTCCATTTAACCCAAATTAGAAAAAAAAAAAAAAAAGTGGGATCCTTGTCCATTTAACCCAAATTAAAACAAAAAAAAAAAAGTGGGATCTTTGTCCATTTAACCCAAATTAAAACAAAAAAAAGTGGGATCCTTGTCCATTTAACCCAAATTAAAACAAAAAAAAAAAAAAGTGGGATCTTTGTCCATTTAACCCAAATTAGAAAAAAAAAAAAAAAGTGGGATCCTTGTCCATTTAACCCAAATTAAAAGAAAAAAAGTGAGATCTTTGTCCATTTAACCCAAATTAAAACAAAAAAAAAAGTGGGATCCTTGTCCATTTAACCCAAATTAAAAAAAAAAAAAAGTGAGATCTTTGTCCATTTAACCCAAATTAAAACAAAAAAAAAAAGTGGGATCTTTGTCCATTTAACCCAAATTAAAACAAAAAAAAAAAAAGTGGGATAATTGTCCATTTAACCCAAATTAAAAAAAAAAAAAAAAAAAAAAAGTGAGATCTTTGTCCATTTAACCCAAACTAAAACAAACAAAAAAGTGAGATCTTTGTCCATTTAACCCAAATTAAAAGAAAAAAAGTGAGATCTTTGTCCATTTAACTCAAATTAAAACAAAAAGTGGGATCCTTGTCCATTTAACCCAAATTAAAACAAAACAAAACAAAAAAAAAAAAAAAGTGGGATCTTTGTCCATTTAACCCAAATTAAAAGAAAAAAAGTGAGATCTTTGTCCATTTAACCCAAATTAAAACAAGAAAAAAAGTGGGATCCTTGTCCATTTAACCCAAATTAAAACCAAAAAAAGTGGGATCCTTGTCCATTTAACCCAAACTAAAACAAACAAAAAAGTGAGATCTTTGTCCATTTAACCCAAATTAAAATAAAAAAGTGGGATCTTTGTCCATTTACCCCAAATTAAAAGAAAAAAAAAAAAGTGAGATCTTTGTCCATTTAACCCAAATTAAAACCAAAAAAAGTTTGGAAATGATGAGGGAAACACTTCAATCCTTTGCCTTGGTGTTTGTTTGGGATTTTCCTCCACTCAGCTCTGCCCCAGCAAAGCTGAGCTTTACCATCTCCAGTGCTCCCCATCCTTCACTAAATGGAATAAAGCTTTGGATGGCAAATTAATTAAACACGTTGACAGCTGAGATTTAATTGCGGGGGATGAGGGAACCTCTTGAAAGGAGTCAAAGGGAGGGAAATGTCCCTCAAAGTGAAACTTTCTAGGGCAAAGCAGTGGCTGGAAAATAAAACTTTTGTCTTGTCTTTTGCACTTGAAGTTCAAAATTCACCCCCTTATTTTTCTACACAATAGAAAAAACATTCCATGGGATTTTTTAAATTTTTATTTTCTATTGCATCTCAGCCCAAAAATTCATGTAAACAATTATATCAAATGGTTTGGTGTGAGAGGGACCTTAAATCCCATCCCATTCCAGCTCCCACACCTTCCACTCTCCCATCCCTGCCCAATTGTTCCCATCCCTGGGAATAAACCAGGCAATAAACCAGGACACAAAAACTGCTTAAAACACCCAGAAACAAACCTGAAATAATCAAGGTTTAATTAAAGCTGCAACATCCAAATTCTCCGGTGGGTGGGTTTGAATCACAGAATGGGCCAGGTTGGGTTTGGGGTTGGCTTTTTTTAAAAACTGAGATCAGCAACAAATTGCTTTCAAAAGTGGCTTTTAGAGGGTCAAAGAATCATCAAGGTTGGAAGAGACCTTCAAAATCACCCCAAGGGTCACATCCAGACTCCTGAACACTCCCAGGGACAGCGACTCCAGCACTCCCTGGGCAGCTCATCCCATTCCCTGACCACTGTGCCAGGGAAAAATATCCAAAAATATCCTGCAATGTCCAATCTGCACCTCTGGGAGCTCCGTGGAGAGCAGAGCTCAGGCCTCCAGCAGCCACCCCTGGCCAGGTGTGTCAAACCAAGGCTGGGTTTCCTTTCAAGGTGTGCCAGGATTTCCCTCCATGCCCCAAACAGCCACTGGCCAACAAAGCAAATGAACTCAGGGCAAAGTCAGTGCAAATAATTGGGGAGTTTTCTGCAGCTCCAAAGGAGGAGGGTTGCTTCCTCCCCGCTCCACCCACAGCAAACCCAGCACAAAAGCTTTTCTGTTCCTTGTCCCAAAGAAAAAAAATCCCCTGGCGTTTCACTTTGATTGATAATGAGCAATAAACTGAGGCTGGGACCGAGTGAATGTGTGGGGTTGGAAGCCAGAGACTCCAAGCATTGATCCCATCCCCATTCCTGGGGCTGCCCAGCCCAGGGAGGAGCTGGAGAGAGCCCAGAGGAGGCTCCAGGATGAGCAGAGGGATGGAGCAGCTCTGCTGGGAGGAAAGGCTGGCACAGCTGGGATTGTTCAGCCTGGACAGGAGAAGCTTTGGGCTGAGCTCAGGGTGGCCTTGCAGGGCCTGAAGGAGCCCCAGGAAACCTGGAGAGAGACAATTCCCAAGGGCCAAAGGGACAGGACACAGGGAATGGCTTCACACTGAGAAATGACAAGTTTAGGTGGGATGGTGGGAAAAAATCCTTCCCTGGGATGGAATTCCCAGATTTGCTGTGGCTGCCCCTGGATCCCTGGCAGTGCCCAAGGCCAGGTTGGACATTAGGGACAGTGGGAGGTGTCCCTGCCATGGCAGGGGTGGCACTGAATGAGCTTTAAGCTCATTCCCAACCCAAACCATTCCATGTTTCCATGGTTATCCCTGGTCCAAGGCTGAAATCCCTGCAGTGGGGCCTCTCCCTGTGGTTTCTCTCCCAGTCCCTCTGTTTGGAGCTGCTCTGCTGGTGCTTTGCAGGATTTGCTGCTCCTCTGGCAGCCCCTCATCCCATGGAGAGCCAGGAAATGGAGATGTTTGGAAGCAAAGGAAGCAGCACCTGCAGATGGTGAGAGCCAGGCTGGGATCATCAGGAATCTGGAATTTCCAGAGCCATGATCCAGCTGGAGCACCACTGGGGTTTGTGGTCACTGATGCTGAGGTTGGATAATGGCACCAAAACGGCACCAAATCCCTTCTCACCCCCCTGGGCAGGAGGCAGCAGGTCCCTGGAGTGTCCTCGGGATATCCCGAGTTATCCCATGGAAATGGAGCAAATCCAGCCCTGCTGTGCCTGTCCTGTCCCAGCAGCCAGGCCGGGCACGGCTGGGGCAGCTCTGGGTGACCCAGCAGGACAAAGGAAGGGTTCAGTGCTGGGGGAACAGTGGCAGGGCTGCCCCTCCATCCCTGTCCCTGACACTGTCCCTGTTCCTGACTGTCCCTGTCCCTGACACTATCCCTGACACCATCACTGTTCCCAACACCATTCCTGTTCTTGACATTGTCCCTGTTCCCAGCACTGTCATTCCTGACACTGTCCTTGTTCCCAACACTGTCATTCCTGACACTGTCCTTGTTCCCAACACTGTCCCTATTCCCAACTCTGTCCCTGTTCCCAACTCTGTCCCTGTTCCTGACACTGTCCCTGTTCCCAACATTGTCCCTGTTCAACTCTGTCCCTGTTCCCAACGCTGTCCCTGACACTGTCCCTGTCCCCGACATTGTCCCTATTCCCAACACTGTCCCTGTCCCCGACAATGACCCTGTTCCCAGCACTGTCATTCCTTACACTGTCCCTGTTCCCAACACTGTCCCTATTCCTAACACTGTCCCTGTCCCTGACACTGTCCCTGTTCCTGAATGTCCCTTTTCCCAACTCTGTCCCTGTTCCTGATACCATCCCTGCCCCTGACACTGTCCCTGTTCCCAAATCTGTCCCTGCTCCCAACTCTGTCCCTGTTCCTGACACCATCACTGTTCCCAACACCATCACTGTTCCTGACATTGTCTCTGTTCCCAGCACTGTCCCTGTCCCTGACACTGTCCCTGTTCTGACTGTCTGTTCCCAACACTGTCCCTATTCCCAACACTGTCCCTGTCCCTGACACTGTTCCTGACACTGTCCCTGTTCCCAACAGTGTCCCTATTCCCAACACTGTCCCCATTCCTGCTCTGTCCCTGTTCCTGACATTGTCCCTGTTCCCACTCACTGCCACCACAAAGGACTCCACTTCCCAGCACTTCCATCAATCCTGGCTGCCCTGGGGTGTAAGAAATAGATTCCCAGTAGGATTTCATGTCCAAATTGTTCTGGTAAAGAGCTCTGAGAGCTTTCCCTGTGCCAGCCAGGAGGGAGCTGAGCCATGGATTGGGTTGGATTGGATTGGATTGGGTTGGGTTGGGTTGGATTGGGGCTGTTCCTGCTGCCACTCGTGCTCAGGGATTTGTCCTTCCCAACCTCTTTATCTCCCACAGCTGAGTGTCTCTGCTCTCACTACAGCTCTTTATATTTTCCAGAATATAAAATTTATAATCTATTTTAAAAGTATATATAAAAATTATACTTTATATAAAGTTATAAAGCTCTTGGGACAGATTTTTTTTTTTGGAGCCTGATGTTTGCCAAGGAAAAGCATCACCGTGAGCTTTGGTGGACAATTAATCCCAATATTTGATTAGTCCTTCCCTCCTCCTCCTCCCCTCTGGAATCATCTTTCCCATTCCAACGCTTCCTCAGCTGCTGTTCCTGATCTCAAGAGCTGCAGAAACAAGCAGGGAACTCAAAAAGCTGCAAGGAAAGTTCTGTCCAGCCCAGCCAAATCTCAAACGTGTATTTGAGATTCTGTGTGTGAACCCTGTGCCTGGAGAGCAGGTGGAGGATGCCAGGAGCTCACACAGGGAATAGAATTCCTGGGGGAGGGAATGGCAGGATCCTCCTGGTTCTCACACTGAAGGTCAAAGCTGCTGCCTGGCAGGACAGGGAGTGGTGAAGGACACTTGAGAAGAGTTTTACTTCTTGTTGGAGAAGGGAAAAAAAAGCTTGGGGAGAAAAATCTGGCTTTTAAATTGAATTTCCTGACTGTGTGAGGTGGCTCTGGCTGACACGAGGCACTGCCCAAGGTGTGCTGTCCTGTTATCTCATAGATCACAGAATTCCCAAATCCCTGGGGCTGGAAAATTGCTCCCAGAACATCCCAGCTGTGCCCACCTTGTCCCCCTGAGTGCCACCTCCAGGTGACACCTCCAGGGATGGGCACTCCAAAGCTCCCTGGGCAGTTCCAAGGCCTGAGCCCCCTTTCCATGGGGAAATTCCTGCTGCTGGCCAAGCTGAGCCTCCCCTGGCCCAGGGAGGAATCTTCCAGAATTCCAGGGCTGCTGTACCCACCAGGAAAATCTGGATGAGCCCCAACTCTTCACTCTGTCATCTCAGACAACACTAAAAAAAAAAAAAAAAAAAAAAAAAAAAAAAAAAAAAAAAAAAAAAAAAAAAAAATCCACATTATATTAAAATCCCAATTTAAACCCAGCCAACAAAAGACCTAATCAATCTGCTGAGTAACTCTCCCTCTTCCAGGAGCTCAGCTCTCCCTGCAGGGGTGGCAGGATGGAAACTTTGACACAAGTTTAATGACAGGGCAGCAATGCTGGGGCAGCTCCCAGAGGAGCTCAGGACGCTCCCAGCCCGACATTCCTGCACGTCCCAGCTCCCAATAATCTCCTGCTGATTCAGGAGAGAGAGAGATTGAGCAGGCAGAATTTGTCCAGCAGATTAAAAAGCAGGTGCAGCTGTAATCCCTCTGCTAAATTGTGCTGTGTGGGAGAGGAATTCAGCAAGAACTTTCCATGCCTTGGCAGCACACGGAGCCATCCAGGCTCCCCAAAGCCTTCCAGGGAAGGGACTGGCACAGTTTTGGGGAGGGTTGTGGTGCTGAGCAGGAAAAAAAGCGGCTTTTTATGGCAGGTCTTGTGTTTTCCCATTGAAATAACATCAATAAATGGATCATTAGTTTACTTAAAAAGGCTCAATCCAGCATAATTCAGTTCCTAGAAAAGGTCAGAGAAATTCATGCTGTTACAGGCACTTAAGAAAATCCCAAAATTGGGCTAGAAAGGATTTTTAGGATCACATCCCTCCCACTGTCCCAGGCTGCTCCAACCTGGCCTTGGGCACTGCCAGAGATCCTGGGGCAGCCACAGCAAATCTGGGAATTCTATTCCAGGCACTGCCCACCCTCCCAGGGGACAATTCCTGCCCAATATCCCATCAAATCTTACTTTGAAGCCATTCCCTGTGTCCTGTCCCTTTGGCCCTTGGGAATTGTCTCTCTCCAGGTTTCCTGGGGCTCCTTCAGGCCCTGCAAGGCCACCCTGAGCTCAGCCCAAAGCTTCTCCTGTCCAGGCTGAACAATCCCAGCTGTGCCAGCCTTTCCTCCCAGCAGAGCTGCTCCATCCCTCTAAAGGGTTAAAGGTTTTAGTTTTAAAATCTGTTGTGGGTTGTACTTGGGTCAAGCAAAGAGTTCCATTTTTCACTTTAAAAATCGAGAGATTAAATTGCCCACAGGTCTGGTTAAAACAAAATATCATTGAATCATAAGAGATCACAGATCCATGGAATGGTTTGGGTTGGAAATGACCCCAAAGCCCATCCAGGGTCACCCAGGGACACCTCCCACTGTCCCCAATGTCCAGCCTGGCCTTGGGCACTGCCAGGGATCCAGGGGCAGCCACAGCAAATCTGGGAATTCCATCCCATCCCCTCCTCACCCTCCCAGGGAACAATTCCTGCCCAAGATCCCATCCAGCCCTGCCCTCCTTCAATTTAAAACCATTCCCCTTGTCCTGGCACTCTCTGCCCATGTAAAAAACTCCTATTCAGAGCCCCCTCTCAGGCTCTGGAATGGGCTCTGAGTTTTCACAGGAGTTTCCTCTCCTCCAGGCTGAAGCTCTTCCCATCAGCCTGGCAGTAACTCCCAGCAGGGAATTATTTGGAAGAACTGCTCTGTAAATCCCACAATCCCCATTATTCTGGGATAATAAATCCCTGGGGATTGGGATCACTCAGACAGAGCCACAAGTGGCACCCAAAATTTCCCTTTTCTCTGTGTGTGGCCCTATGGAGCTCCTTCAAACCAAAGGGATTTCCAGAGAAAAATCAGAAAACAGCAGTTTGTAAATGTGGGATCATAAAACCATGGAATATTGAGGGCTGGAAGGGATGTCCAAGATGTTTTTCCTCACATCTGCTGTGGGGATGGGAGCCAGAGCTGCAGGCTGAGGGTGGAATTGGTTTTTTAATTCAGGATAAAGCCATTGTTGGGTATTTAGCTCCACCTATGGGCACCTCCTTGTACCTCTGGAAATCCTCCAGATCCAGCGGTTTAATCCCGTTTTAAGGCTCTAATCCCAGAATATTCAAAGTGGGAAGAGCCTTTCAGGACCATCCAGTCCCACCCCAGCAGCATCAAGGGCCACACCCAGACTCCTCCTGGATAATTCCAGGGATTCCACCACTCCCTGGGCAGCTCCTTCCAGGGCAGGGAAATTTTTTTTCCCCCAATTTTCTGAGCCTCTCCTGGTGCAATTTCAGCTCATTTCTTCTCCTCCTTCCCCTGTCCCTCCTGTCAGGGAGTTCACAGAATCCCAGAATGTGGAGGTTGGAAGAGACCTCCAAGATCATCGAGTCCAACCCAACCCCAACACCTCAACTGGGTCATGGCATCGAGTGCCACATCCAGTTTCCTTTTAAACACATCCAGGGATGGTGACTCCACCACCTCCCCGGGCAGACCATTCCAGTATTTAATCACTCTTTATGTGAAAAACTTCTTCCTGATGTCCAACCTGTATTTCCCTTGGTGCAGCTCAAGGCTGTGTCCTCTCGTTCTGTCAGTGCTGCCTGGAGAGAGACCAACCCCACTGAGCACAGGCACCTTTCAGGGGGTTGTGGGGAGTGATCAGGTCACCCCTGAGTCTCCTTTTCTCCAGGATAAACACCCCCAGCTCCCTCAGTCGTTCTTCATCTGGCTTGTTTTCCAATCCCTTCACCAGCTTTGTTGCCTCCTCTGGACACGTTCAAACATCTCAATGTCCTTCCTGAACTGAGGGGCCAGAACTGGACACAGCACTCAATGTCCATCCTAAACTGGACACAGCACTCAATGTCCATCCTGAACTGGACACAGCACTCAATGTCCATCCTGAACTGGACACAGCACTCAATGTCCATCCCAAACTGGACACAGCACTCAATGTCCATCCTGAACTGGACACAGCACTCAATGTCCATCCTGAACTGGACACAGCACTCAATGTCCATCCCAAACTGGACAGAGCACTCAATGTCCATCCTAAACTGGACACAGCACTCAGTGTCCATCCTGAACTGGACACAGCACTCAATGTCCATCCTGAACTGGACACAGCACTCAATGTCCATCCTAAACTGGACACAGCACTCAGTGTCCATCCTGAACTGGACACAGCACTCAATGTCCATCCCAAACTGGACACAGCACTCAAGGTGTGGCCTCACCAGTGCCCAGTCCAGGGGCAGAATGAGCTCCCTGCTCCTGCTGGCCACACCATTCCTGATCCAGGCCAGGGGCCATTGGCCCTCTTGGCCACCTGGGCACTCTGCTGGCTCATGTCCAGCTGCTGAGCAGAACCCCCAGGTCACTTTCCTCCTGGGCACTGTCCAGCCACACCATCCCCAGCCCAGAGCACTGCAGGGGTTATTGTGGCCAAAGTGCAGGACTTGGCACTTGGACTCATTAAACTCCATCTTGTTGGACTCTGCCCATTGACCATTCCAGGTCTCTCTGCAGAGCCCTCCCATCTTCCAAGCGGTCAACACACGCTCCCAGCTTTGTGTCATCCGCAAATTTACTAATGAAAGACTCAATACCCTCATCCATATCATCAATGAAAATATTGAACAGAGTTGTGGGGAGCAATGAGATCCTCCCTGAGCCTCCTTTTCTCCATTCTAAATAGCTGGAATTTATTCCCAGCTCACTCAAGCTGCTCCTCCTCCAGGATGTTTTTTCCAGCCCCATTCCCCATTCCCCAAAAGGAATTCCTGGCAGGAAAACAAACACTCAACAGGACAGAAAGTCTGGAATGTGACAGCTCCTGTTATCAATGGAAATTTTGTCAGGGAAGATAAATCCAGCTCCATCCTGTCCCTTGTCATTGGAGTCACCTCTGTGCTCCTGCCTCGCTCTCTGTAACATTGAAAATTTGGGGATTATTTGGAAGTTTAATGTCAAAATGTTCTTTACCAGTGTTTTGGGGAATGTCTTTATCACTGGTTTTGTCTTTTCAGATCCAATTATGAATTATTAAAAGCATTAGCAAGGAGTAATTATCTGGAAAATGTTTCTGGAGTGTGTTGGGCAAGGCAGGGTAAAAACAAAAATGAAGAATTTGTGTTGCCCAAGACAAGCCACAGGCAGAACCTGGGCAAGGCAGGGTAAAAACAAAAATGAAGAATTTGTGTTGCCCAAGACAAGCCACAAGCAGAACCTGAGCAAGGCAGGGTAAAAACAAAAATGAAGAATTTGTGTTGCCCAAGACAAGCCACAAGCAGAACCTGAGCAGGGCAGGTGATGATGCCAAGGGCAAAATCCCTGCTGGAATTGCTCAAAGATGGTTCAAAACTAGTTTAAATGGTCCCAGAGCTGCTGGACTTCATTCTTTTCCCCAGCCCTGGCGAGTCTGGGCTGAACAAGAACTGATGTCCTGCTCCAGTTTCAGAAAGCAAAGTTCCCACACTTGGTGCTGGTCTGGAAAACAAAAGTGATTAAAAACCAACTTTGGAGGTCGTTATCTTCACTCTGCTAATGAGGACAGGCTTTAATTGAGCACCAGAAATGCCTTTTTGCCATCACTTGGGGACTTCCATCCCCACTCACAGCAAAACTTTCATGGTTTTCCTTCATTTCTTTTGCAACAAAAGGATTTAAAAGTTTATCAGGGAAAGGTGTTTAAATCCTGAGGTGTTTTCATATTCCAGGAGCTTCAAAAATCATGGAAGGATGGAATTTTTGGGGATGAGGAGACATTAAAGCTCATCTCATTCCACCTTCCACTACCCCAGGTTGCTCCAAGCCCCATCCAACCTGACCCTGGACACTTCCAGGGATGGAGAATCCAGAAAAAAACCCCCAAATTATTCATTTTTGTATATAAATATTTCATGTCTTATGAATGCACAGGGATTATCCTGGAGCAGGAAGATGTTGATACCTTTATTAGGAATTTGAGGCACAGAAAAATCAAGTTTTCACTGGAATATCTCCCCCCACTGGGTTTTATTCTCACATTTGGAGCTCATGCAATTCTCTGAAAGCTGGAAAAGCTTTCCCAAGGAATCAATTTCTGAGGGCCTGGCACCAAATTCTGCCCCTTTAGAAGCTGCAAATTCCCATTTTGGCCCCCCAGCTTTGCGTGGATTCCGTGCAGGAAACACCAGGACATTTACAAGAAGACAACAAAATATTTTAATTTCCATCTGCCCCGTGCTATACAAGTGTATAAAATACCAACTAAGCATCCATTGGAACATTACAAAAATAAAAGAACCAGAAAAAAAAAAAAAAAAAAAAAAAGCAAGCAGCACACTGGAGTCAGGAGGTGACAGATCCCACCACTGTGAGCATCCCAAGATTTCCATGGTTCCCAACTCGGGTATTAAAATGACCAAAAAAAAAAAAAAAATCAGATTTATTGATGGTTTGAATTAAAAAGCAGCTCTGCTTTTGTAAAACCCACCAACAGCCACCTGGGTTTTCTAATGCTAAATTCATACTTGGATTTTTCATGGAGAAAGGACAGGACAGGAATTATTCCCAATGTTTTAAAGTGAGTGTTGTGAGACACAAAGTCCATTTGAGAAACATGGAAAAGTCTTGGAAAGGTTTCAAGGCAGTTGTGGCAAAACCTATCAAGTTTTTCTCCACTTCGTTCCTTTATTTTGGGTGTTGAAAGCAGCAGGTGGAGCCCCAAAATGGCTCCACCCCAAAATTATTTTGGTAACCCCAAAATAATCTGATTTTCCTGTGTGTCCAGAGCCACTCAAACACCAGAACTAGGCTTTGTTCCAGTTCCCAGGGAATAACAATCCAAACTAGAGCAGAAAATTCAGTGTATTCCTGGTCTCTGGGCCCAGATTTCTGTTCCAGTCAGGAATTCCAGAACATTCCGTGGCTCCATTCTTTTTTCAAACCAGTATTATTTTAAAAAAGCCAAAGTGTGAACCAGGAATTTCAGTCAACATTTGCTTCAATTTCTTCTCAGCCCAAAAGCAAACCCAGAGAGAGCCTCAGTTTGACTCCTAAAAACACCATGAGAGGCTAAAAAAATCCCTTTTCCAAGACTCCAAGTGGTATTTTCTATTTTCTATTAATTCCTATCTCTTCTAAAAAAAAAAAAAAATCCTGAACTCTGTTTCAAGGTGAGGATCTCCAGTTTAAAAAACAGTTAATAAAATATTTCTGCCATCTTTTGTCTTTGAAATTTTTTTTTATTTAGGAGCTTTTAAACACTGCCATTAAAAAAAGCCATAAATAAAGCTTCTCCCACATATTCCCAGTGTATTAAATCAGCATTCCTGGGCATTAAGCATTTCATGCCAGCTGAGTTTGGAAGCAAAGCTCAGAAAAATTTGGATTTCTGGATATCCAAAGCCAGTAGAAAAAGATCCAAGTGTGCAGCTTGGAGTAGGAATGGACAAGGAAAAGGCACTCCAGTTCTCCTCGCTGCTTCCTGGGTGGAATTTTCCAATCCCTGTCAAATTTTTACTCACCAAAACTGCAGATTCAAGTTTCTCCATTTTTTTTTAATTTTTTTTTTTTTCCTACTGGAAAAATCTCCCTGCTTTGAATATGCACCATCAGCATTATCTGAGTCCTTTTTTTTTTTTTTTTTTTTCAAAAAAAAAAAGTCAAAGCTCCCAAACAAATCCTGTTGAAGATATAAATTACCTGAACTTAAATAATTTAAAATCCATGTATTCCACCCAACTCTCCTATTGCACTTTTTTTTTTTTTTTTTCCCATTGCTTTGCCAGGTAAAAACCCTCTGCAGGAATTTCAAAGGTGAAAAATTTTAAAAGCACAGAGCACCAAAAGCAGGTGCTGGAGGAATTGGATCCTGTTGGAAAACGAGTGCCAAAAAAACCAAATATAAATATATCATATGTATGTACACATCCAGGGAGGAATTCTGGGATAATAAATACTTGAAACCATTCCCAGATTTCCAGCAACTTGGGAGAAACTCTAGAAAATAAAGCAAATTACTTTAGAAGACCAAGAAGAAGAAACATGCACAAAAACCTAGTGTTAAGAAAAAGGGTTAAAATTCCCCAAAAATTCCCATCATCTTTCCAACCCTGTCAGCCCAAGGTTTTCCAAACACCCATCACTTGGAGGATTTATGGGAAAGCTGCTTTTCCCCTAAAAGAAACAAGCCCAGTTTGTCCTGTCACATCCCAAAAATGTCCCATCCTTTGCTCCCAGAGATGTGGGAATTTTCCAAGGCCACGGATCAACACCGGGCACCAAACTGAGCACGGAATTCCTTCCCTTTGGAGCAAACTGGAGCTTGGAATTCTCCTCCTGCAGCTGCTGCCACCAAACCTGGGAGCTGCTGTTCCCCTGGCAGTTTTCTTAACTCCAAAAATCCTTGGAAAATAAAAGAAAAACCACCACCAGCAGCAGGAGCTCAGCTGAGGTGGGCAGGAGTGTAGTCGGGGCGACGGGTCTGGATGATTTTGGGTTTGGGTTTCTTGGTTTCCTCTTCCACGTCGTTCTCCTGGTCGCTCTCACACACGTGGACAACCACGCTGGGAGTGGTGGCAGTGGCTGCGTGCAGCTCGTATTTATCTCCTGGGAGAAACAGATAAAACAGAATATAACTCATTTATTACGTTTAATTAAGTTTATTTTATTATTTTACTATTCTAACATTAAGTTCTGTTAAGATGAACTCGGTTAAGTTTAAATGTGGCAGTGGCTGCACACAGCTCGTGTTTATCTCCTGGGAAAAACAGATAAAACACAATATAAGTAATTTATTACATTTAATTAAGTTTATTTTATTACTTTACTATTCTGATATTAAGTTCTGATGAGATGAACTCTGTTATAAGTTTAAGTGTGGATTAATGGAGTGGTGGCAGTGGCTGCGTGCAGCTTGTATTTATCTCCTGATAAAAATAGATAGAATATATTTTATTTTATTATATTTATTATATATATATTTATTATATTTAATTAAATTCCATTTATTTAATTACATATTAAGTTCTATTTTATTACTTTACTATTCTAACATAAAGTTCTGTTGAGATGAATTCTGTAAAGTTTAAATGTGGTTTAGTGGAGTGGTGGCAGTGGCTGATGCAGCTCATAATTATCTCCTGATAAAATCAGATAAAACAGAATATATTTATTATTTCTTATGTCTAATTAAGTTCTATTTTATTACTTCACTATTCTAACATTAAGTTCTGTTAAGATGAACTCTGTTATAAGTGTGGATTAATGGAGTGGTGGCAGTGGCTGATGCAGCTCATAATTATCTCCTGATAAAAACAGATAAAACAGAACATATTTTATTTTATTTTATTTTATTTTATTTTATTTTATTTTATTTTATTTATTATATATATATTTATTATATTTAATTAAATTCCATTTATTTAATTACATATTAAGTTCTATTTTATTACTTTACTATTCTAACATAAAGTTCTGTTGAGATGAATTCTGTAAAGTTTAAATGTGGTTTAGTGGAGTGGTGGCAGTGGCTGCGTGCAGCTCGTATTTATCTCCTGATAAAAACAGATAAAACAGAATATACCTCACTTATTACATTTAATTAAGTTTATTTTATTACTTTACTGTTCTAACATTAAGTTTTGTTAGGATGAACTTGGTTAAGTTTAAGCCTGGTTTAGTGGAGTGGTGGCAGTGGCTGCCTGCAGCTCGTATTTATCTCCTGGGAAAAACACAATAGAAGTTTTTATTATTATTTAAAATTTATTATGTTTATTTTATTACTTTACTATTCACAGAATCACAGAATGTCCAGGTTGGAAGAGACCTTCAAGATCATCAAGTCCAATCCAGTCCTGACACCTCAACTGGATCATGGCATCAAGTGTCATGTTTTAGGTTTAATTAAGTTTATTTTATTACTTTACTGTTCTAACATTAAGTTTTGTTAAGATGAACTCGGTTAAGTTTAAATGTGGTTTAGTGGAGTGGTGGCAGTGGCTGATGCAGCTCATAATTATCTCCTGATAAAATCAGATAAAACAGAATATATTTATTATTTCTTATGTCTAATTAAGTTCTATTTTATTACTTCACTATTCTAACATTAAGTTCTGTTAAGATGAACTCTGTTATAAGTGTGGATTAATGGAGTGGTGGCAGTGGCTGATGCAGCTCAGATTTATCTCCTGATAAAAACAGATAAAACAGAACATATTTTATTTTATTTTATTTTATTTTATTTTATTTTATTTTATTTTATTTTATTTTATTTTATTTTATTTTATTTTATATATATTCATTATATTTAATTAAATTCCATTTATTTAATTACATATTAAGTTCTATTTTATTACTTTACTATTCTAACATTAAGTTCTGTTAAGATGAACTCGGTTAAGTTTAAATGTGGCAGTGGCTGCACACAGCTCGTATTTATCTCCTGATAAAAACAAAATATAAGTAATTTATCATGTTTAATTATAAAATAAATTATAAACATAATAAAGCAATAAAATAAATTTAATATTAAATTCTGTTGGGAGTTTTGGAAAAAAAGTTCTCAAAAAATCTGTTTTTTTAATCATAATTTAGTCCTAAAGCAGCTGCATTGACTGGGCTGGTAAAGCTGTTAATGGTGTTAAGGAAATTAAAGGAAGGAAAATAAAGAGAAAGGAAAATAAAGAGAAAGAAAATAGAACTAGGACTAGAATTAGAAACATGAATAGAAAGAAAATTAAAGGAAGAAAAATAAAGCGAATGAAAATTAAAGAGAAATAAAATAGAACTAGAATTAGAAATTGAAATAAATAGAAGGAAACATATAAATAGAAAGAAAAATAAATAGAAATAGGAATAAAAACAAATAGAAATAGGAATAAAAATAAATAGAAATAGAAAGAAAACAGAAATAGAAAATAGAAATTAAAAATAAATAGAAATAAAATGACAAGAGAAATAAATATAAATAGAAGTAAAATAGAAATAAACAGAAATAGAAATAGAAATAGAAATAGAAATAAAATAGAAATAAATAGAAATAAAATAGAAATAAAATAGAAATAAATAGAAATAAATAGGAATAAAATAGAAATAAATAGAAATAAATAGGAATAAAATAGGAATAAATAGAAATAAAATAGAAATAAATAGGAATAAAATAGAAATAAAATAGGAATAAATAGAAACAAAATAGAAATAAATAGGAATAAAATAGAAGTAAAATAGAAATAAATAGAAATAAAATAGGAATAAATAGAAATAAAATAGAAATAAAATAGAAATAAATAGGAATAAAATAGGAATAAATAGAAATAAAATAGAAATAAAATAGAAATAAATAGGAATAAAATAGAAATAATATAGAAATAAATAGGAATAAAATAGGAATAAATAGGAATAAAATAGAAATAAAATAGAAATAAAATAGAAATAAATAGAATTAAGAATAGAAATAAAATAGAAATAAAATAGAAATAAATAGAAATAAAAATAGAAATAAAATAGAAATAAAATAGGAATAAAATAGAAATAAATAGAAATAAAATAGAAATAAAATAGGAATAAAATAGAAATAAATAGGAATAAAATAGAAATAAATAGGAATAAAATAGAAATAAATAGGAGTAAAATAGGAATAAAATAGGAATAAATAGAAATAAATAGGAATAAAATAGAAATAAAATAAAAATAAATAGGAATAAAATAGAAATAAAATAGAAATAAATAGAAATAAGAATAGAAATAAAATAGAAATAAAATAGAAATTAATAGAAATAAAAATAGAAATAAAATAGGAATAAAATAGAAATAAATAGAAATAAAATAGAAATAAAATAGAAATAAAAATAGAAATAAAATAGGAATAAAATAGAAATAAATAGAAATAAAAATAGAAATAAAATAGAAATAAATAGAAACAAAGAGAAATAAAAAATCCTTGGCGAAGTTTCAGAGCCTCAGGAAGTTTCCCGGTGTCTGTCTGTTCTCCCGGTGTTACCTGGCCCCAGTCTGGAGATGGCGTAGAGCAGGTCGTAGTTGATGACGGGGGTGGCGTCCTCCACCTGTGTCCAGCCCACGGGGGGCGAGGCCGGCGGCGAGATCAGGAACTGCTTGTCCGGGTTGGGGGGGGCCAGGTGGGAGCTCCCGATGTGCAAAGTCTGCCAGAGAGAGCAGGAAAACACGGGCTGTCCCTGGATTCCTGAAACCCTGGATTCCTGAAATCCTGGATCCTTGAATCCGTGGATGCCTGAATTCCAGAATTCCTGAAACTCTGGATTCCTGAATTCCTGAAACCCTGGATTCCTGAATTCCTGAATCCTTGAATTCCTGAAACTCTGAATTCCTGGATCCTCGAATTCCAGAATCCCTGGATTCTTGAATTCCTGAATCCATGAATGCCTGAAACCCTGTAGCCCTGAACTCCCGAATCCTTGAATCCATGAATCCCTGAATGCTTCAATCCCTGAATTCCAGAATCCTTGAATCCCCAAATGCCTGAAACCCTGAATCCTTGAATCCCGGAATTCCTGAATCCCTGAATGTCTGAATCCATGAATGCCTGAAACCCTGTATCCTTGAATCCCTGAATTCCTGAATCCATGAATGCCCAAATCCCAAAATCCCTGAATGCCTGAACCCCTGAATGCCTGAATTCCTGAATCTCAGAATCCATGAACGCCTGAATCCTTGAATCCCAGAATCCCTGAATTCCAGAATCCTTGAATGTCTGAATTCCTGAATGCCTGAAACCCTGAATCCTTGAATCCCTGAATCCCTGGATCCCTGAAATCCTGAATCCATGAATGCCAGAATTCCTGAATCTCAGAATCCTTGAATTCCAGAATCCCAGAATCCCTGAATGCCTGAAACCCTGAATCCCAGAATCCTTGAATCCCTGAATTCCAGAATCCCTGAGTCCCTGAATCCCTGAACTCTAGAATCCATGAATCCCTGAATTCCTGAATCCCTGGATGCCTGAATGCCTGAAACACTGTATCCCTGAATTCCAAAATCTCTGAATCCTTGAATCCCTGAATTCCTGAATCCATGAATCCTTGGATCCCTGAATGCCTGAATTCCAGAATCCCTGAATCTCTGAAAGCCTGAATCCTTGAATCCATGAATGCCTGAAACCCTGAATGCCAGAATCCCTGAATCCTTGAATCCCTGAATGCCTGAATTCCAGAATCCCTGAGTCCCTGAATTCCAGAATCCATGAATCCCTGAATTCCTGAATCACTGGATGCCTGAATCCTTGAATCCCTGAATTCCTGAATGCCTGAACCCCTGAATGCCTGAAACCCTGAATTCCTGGATTCCTGAATTCCTGAATCTATGAATGTCTGAATCTCAGAATCCCTGAATACCAGAATCCCTGAATTCCTGAATCCCTGAATGCCTGAGTTCCAGAATCCCTGAATACCTGGATCCCTGAATTCCTGGATCCCTGAATCCATGAATGCCTGAATCTCAGAATCCTTGAATCCATGAATATCTGAAACCCTAAATGCCTGAATCCCTGATTTCCATAATTTCTGAATGCGTGAATCCCTGATTTCCATAATCCCAGAATGCCAGTATCCCTGAATCTCTGAATCCCTGAATTCCTGAACTCCTGGATCCCAGAATCCCTGGATCCCAGGCTCAGAGCAATGGGACGGGGACAGGGATGTTGTGCCCTGCCCGGCACTCAGGGTGGCAGCACCAGCCAGGACACGGCTCCAAGGGAAATTCCTACAGGACACGGCTCCAAGGGAAATTCCAACGGGACACAGCTCCAAGGGAAATTCCTACAGAACACAGCTCCAAAGGAAATTCCTACAGGACACAGCTCCAAAGGAAATTCCTACAGGACACGGCTCCAAGGGAAATTCCTACAGGACACAGCTCCAAAGGAAATTCCTACAGGACACGGCTCCAAGGGAAATTCCTACGGGACACAGCTCCAAAGGAAATTCCTACAGGACACGGCTCCAAGGGAAATTCCTACGGGACACGGCTCCAAGGGAAATTCCTACGGGACACAGCTCCAAGGGAAATTCCTACGGGACACAGCTCCAAAGGAAATTCCTACAGGATGTTCTTCCCTTGAAATCCAACATTTGCCTTTCCAAAGCACCAGCAGCAGCACCTCTAAGGCCAAATGACAAATGGGGAATCATCCCCAAGAGTGAGAGTGGAGGGAATTCCAGCAGGGATAAAAATAACCTGGATACAACACTCCTGGGATTTGTTTTCCCACTGGATTTTCCGAGGGAAAAACAGCTGGAAAAGCAGCCTGAGTTTGTGCAGGAGCAGAGAACTCCAGAGCTGCTCTGGGGGAGATCCCAAAGTCTGGGATGGGCAGGGAGAGCCTGGAATGTGCAGCTCCAGCCTGGAATGTGCAGCTCCATTCTGGAATGTGCAGCTCCAGCCTGGAATGTGCAGCTCCATTCTGGAATGTGCAGCTCCACACCTTGGATCCCCCAGGGACTCCCTGGATGCTGCCAAGAACTTCCCTCAGCTCTTTAAATCCTTGGAATGTGCTCATTTCCCATCCCAGGTTATCCAAGAAATGGCAAATACCAACAGCCTCCAAATCTATGGAGCTCTGGAATAACTTTGGATTCTCTAATTAATCTGACAAAAAAAAAAAATAAAAATAAATGACCAAGAAGGAATTCTGGGATGCTGAAATAAGAAATACTTGAAGCAATTCCCAGATTTCCAGAAATTTGGGAGAAACTCTAGAAAAGAAAGCAAATTTCTTTAGAAAACCAAGAAGAAACATGCACAAAACATTTAAAAGGTTAAATTCCCATCATCTTTCCAACCCTGTTGTCCCAAGGTTTTCCAAACATCCATCACTTTTGGAGGATTTATGGGAACAAGGAAAACTTTAATCTCCCCAAGAATAATCCCAAAAAGCTTTTTTTTTTAAATTTTTACCTGAGCAAAATAGAGTTTGAGCTCTTTGCCAAGGAATTCTGTCTTGTCCAGCTGGATCCTGGCATCTGCTGCAGACAGAGGGTTGCTGAAGTTTATTCTCACTCTTTTGAAACTCTTAAAATACTGAAAGGTGATTTCCCTGTCGTAGGGTCGGAACAGGGATTCAAATTTGGCCTGGAGAGAAAGGAAGAAGAGCAGAAAAATCAGAATTAAACACTAATAAAGTTATTAATTAGAAAGGAAAAGTTATTAATAAGGGCAAAGTAATAATAATAAATAATAAAATAAACTCTTGAATATTGATTCAATATATAATATTGATATATAATAATAATAATAAAGTAATGATAATAAATAATAAAATAAACTCTTGAATATTGATTCAATATATAATATTAATAGATAATAATAAAGTAATAATAATAAAATAAAATAAACTCTTGAATATTGATTCAATATATAATATTAATATATAATAATAATAAAGTAATAATAATAAAATAAAATAAACTTGAATATTGATTCAATATATAATATTTATAATAATAATAAAGTAATAATTAAAAAATAAAATAAACTCTTGAATATTGATTCAATATATAATATTTATAATAATAAAAATAAAGTAATAATTAAAAATAAAATAAACTCTTGAATATTGATTCAATATATAATATTAATAGATAATAATAATAATAAAGTAATAATAATAAATAATAAAATAAACTCTTGAATATTGATTCAATATATAATATTAATATATAATAATAAAGTAATAATAATAAAATAAACTCTTGAATATTGATTCAATATATAATATTTATAATAATAATAATAAAGTAATAATTAAAAAATAAAATAAACTCTTGAATATTGATTCAATATATAATATCAATATCTAATAATAATAATAAAGTAATAATAATAAAATGAAATAAACTCTTGAATATTGATTCAATATAATATTTATAATAATAAAAATAAAGTAATAATTAAAAAATAAAATAAACTCTTGAATATTGATTATTATAACAGCTTTGTTTGTTTCTCTTTTTTCTTTCTAGAATGAAATTTTCTACCTCATCATTTATTTCTCTGTAGCATCAGAACAAATTGTTAACATTAATAATAGTGATAATAATTATCACTTATTATATTATTATCAGGAATAAATGTTGCACAAGACACCACAAATCACCAACAGTAAGATGTTGAAAAGCAATGTTTCTTTGAAAAATTAATACCCAAAAAACTTTGGAAAAAACTCTCGCCCGAACACGCAAATTTCAAGGGAATCAAGATAAGTTTTGATAAGAGAAAAATGAAAAAATTCCTGATTTTCAAGCTGAATGGGATTTTCTCCAGTGACTCAGATTTTTTCTCTCCCCTAAAAGCTTCCTTCAAACTCAGGATAAAGCCAAAATAAATATCACTTCATTGAGAGCTTTTTTACTACAATATTTTGAATTATTAGGGGAAAAAAAAAAAAAAAAAAAAAGCAGGGAAATTATGTAAGAAGGCAAAAATTAATTCAAAATTTCATTTTTCTCCCTTGAGAAGCTTCACTTCACACACTCACCACAGCTGGGGATAAAATTAGTATATTTTAAAGAGATTTTAAAATCAGAGCTGTTCTGCTTCTCCAACTTCTTCAGAATAAAGTGTGAAACACAGAACTGGGATTTGGGAGCCACAAAACTGAGATAAAACCATGGAAAATACACCCAAAAATTGCATTTCCAAGTCCCCATTCCATATTTAAACCCAGAGAGATCTTGGGGTTTTATTTAATATTTATTTAATTTAATATGTGATTATAGAGGTCAGAAATGTCACTTTTGGCGCTCTGACACTAAAAAGAAAAAATGTTATTTTTGTCCTTAAGGTACCTTAGCAGTGACAACTCATTGTATCAGGACTGAGAAATATTTTATATTATTTTATATTAACATTATTTATAGCATTTATATATATTTGTATATGTATATATGTATATATTTTTATATATTTTATATACTTTATATATAAATATTATAAATATTTATATTATAAATATTATTTATTATATTAACTATATTATAAAATCTATTATAAATTTTATAATAAAATTTATTTATTTATTATAAATTTTATTATAGGAATTATTATTATAAATTTTCATAATAAATATAAAAATTTATTATAAAATTTGTTATTATAAATATTATTTATAATATAAAAATTGTATTATAAATATAAAATATTAAAATATTTTATATATGTATGTATTTATTTATATAATTATATATATATTTTATATGTATATTTATATATATTTATATATATTTATAACATTATAACATTTATTATTACATCATTACATTATTTATTATCTATTTTATCTCATTTATTATTATTTTATTATCTATTATTTAACCAATCAGCTAAATCCAAACCCAAGAGGATTTCTTACAGTTTTACCAGGAAAAACAAACAAAAAAAAATCCCAGGAAAAGTATCAAATGGATTAGAAATTAGTGGACGTTGCTACCAAAACTAGAAATAAATATTTGCTGAAAATTCAGAATACACCACACAGTCAAAGAAGGCTGGAGGGAAAACTTGAGCTCATTTTTCCCAGCCACACACAACTAAAATTGAATAATTCCCAGAGTTGGAATCACTCCCAGCAGAGCAGGCTGCTGCAAACTCCCAAACTCCAGGACTTTGATGGGAAACTGGAATTTCCTCACAAATCCAAACCCTTCCAGCCCAAAGTGGAATTCCCTTGCAAATCCAAACCCTTCCAATCCAAAGTGGAATTTCCAGAAAGGAGCAAACTGGAATTCCCTCACAAATCCAAACCCTTCCCAGAAAGGAACAAACTGGAATTTCCTCATAAATCCAAACCCTTCCAAGCCAAAGTGGAGTTCCCAGAAAGGAGCAAACTGGAATTTCCTCTCAAATCCAAACCCTTCCCAGAAAGGAGCAAACTGGAATTCCCTCACAAATCCAAACCCTTCCAACCCAAAGTGGAATTCCCTTGCAAATCCAAACCTTTCCAACCCAAAGTGGAATTTCCAGAAAGGACCAAACTGGAATTTCCTGAAGAATCCAAACCCTTACCAGAGAGGAGCAAACTGGAATTCCCTCACAAATCCAATCCAAAGTGGAATTTCCAGAAAGGAGCAAACTGGAATTTCCTGAAGAATCCAAACCCTTCCCAGAAAGGAGCAAACTGGAATTTCCTCTCAAATCCAAACCCTTCCAGCCCAAAGTGGAATTCCCTTGCAAATCCAAACCTTTCCAACCCAAAGTGGAATTTCCAGAAAGGAGCAAACTGGAATTTCCTCACAAATCCAAACCCTTCCCAGAAAGGAGCAAACTGGAATTCCCTCACAAATCCAAACCCTTCCAACCCAATTTATTATTACATCATTACATTATTTATTATCTATTTTATATCATTTATTATTATTTTATTATCATCTATTATTTAGCCAATCAGCTAAATCCAGACCCAAGAGAAAAGAGCAAACTGGAATTTCCTCTCAAATCCAAACCCTTCCAACCCGAAGTGGAATTCCCTTGCAAATCCAAACCTTTCCAACCCAAAGTGGAATTTCCAGAAAGGAGCAAACTGGAATTTCCTCACAAATCCAAACCCTTCCCAGAAAGGAGCAAACTGGAATTCCCTCACAAATCCAAACTCTTCCAACCCAAAGTGGAATTCCCTTGCAAATCCAAACCCTTCCAATCCAAAGTGGAATTTCCAGAAAGGAGCAAACTGGAATTTCCTCACAAATCCAATCCAAAGTGGAATTTCCAGAAAGGAGCAAACTGGAATTTCCTGAAGAATCCAAACCCTTCCCAGAAAGGAACAAACTGGAATTTCCTCTCAAATCCAAACCCTTCCAAGCCAAAGTGGAATTCCCTTGCAAATCCAAACCCTTCCCAGAAAGGAGCAAACTGGAATTTCCTCAGAAATCCAACCCAAAGTGGAGCTCCCAGAAAGGAGCAAACTGGAATTTCCTCACAAATCCAAACCCTTCCAAGCCAAAGTGGAGTTCCCAGAAAGGAGCAAACTGGAATTTCCTCTCAAATCCAAACCCTTCCCAGAAAAGACCAAACTGGAATTTCCTGGCAAATCCAAACCCTTCCAAGCCAAAGTGGAGTTCCCAGAAAGGAGCAAACTGGAATTTCCTCACAAATCCAAACCCTTCCAACCCAAAGTGGAATTCCCTTGCAAATCCAAACCCTTCCCAGAAAAGACCAAACTGGAATTTCCTCACAAATCCAAGCCAAAGTGGAGTTCCCAGAAAGGAGCAAACTGGAATTTCCTCACGAATCCAAACCCTTCCAACCCAATTTATTATTACATCATTACATTATTTATTATCTATTTTATGTCATTTATTATTATTTTATTATCATCTATTATTTAGCCAATCAGCTAAATCCAGACCCAAGAGAAAAGAGCAAACTGGAATTTCCTCACAAATCCAAACCCTCCCAACCCAAAGTGGAATTCCCTCAAGAATCCAAACCCTTCCAAGCCAAAGTGGAGCTCCCAGAAAGGAGCAAACTGGAATTTCCTGAAGAATCCAAACCCTTCCCAGAAAGGAGCAAACTGGAATTCCCTCACAAATCCAAACCCTTCCAACCCAAGGTGGAATTTCCAGAAAGGAGCAAACTGGAATTCCCTCACAAATCCAAACCCTTACAACCCAAAGTGGAATTCCCTTGCAAGTCCAAACCCTTCCAACCCAAAGTGGAGTTCCCAGGAAGGAGCAAACTGGAATTTCCTCACAAATCCAAACCCTTCCCAGAAAAGACCAAACTGGAATTCCCTCACAAATCCAACCCAAAGTGGAGTTCCCAGAAAGGAGCAAACTGGAATTTCCTCACTAATCCAAACCCTTCCAAGCCAAAGTGGAGTTCCCAGACAGGATCCCATCCAACCTACCCTTTTTTCAGGCTGGGTGAAGATCTCCCCATCAGCCAGGCAGGCGATGAGCGAGCTGAAAGTGTAATGGAAATTACGGAAATGCATTTCAGGGCTCTGCGATTCCAGCAAGAAATCTCAGGATTTTTTTCAGCAGCTCTGGTTGCTGCAAACAGAGTTTATAAAGCAAAGCCAGTCCAACCCCTGGTGGAAAAAAATAATAATAATAAAAAAATGCTCTCAGAGCATCCCGTGTGTGTGTGCGACAGCGAATTCCTCAGCAGAGTCCTGCATGCTTGGAGAGAGCCGGGAACAAAATGTAAGCTGGACTGGAAAGAGGTGACGTCAGTAATTAGTCAGCTTCCCTCTGTTAATTAGCAGGAACATGGAAAATCCAGCTGAGCTGAGCAGGGGCAGCTGCTGCCCAGCCTCTTTCTTGCAGCATAGTTTCCACTGGCAAGTAATTCCATGCAGCTCCCACTCGGAGCTGCCGCGGATGGAAAATGTTCCTGTCTCTGCAGAAGGCTCTGGGAAAGGGAGCAGGAAAAGTGCCTCATTCCTCATCCTTTGGGGATGGAAAATAAAAAAAAACTCAGCTTGTTTTTTGTTGGCTTTTTTTTTTTTTTTTTTGTTCCACAGGTTGGAATTTTAGAGATTGATTTGGGAAGATTATTTTCCTCCCATCGCAAGGTTTGGAAGCGTCTTCAAAGCAATTCCGTGGATTAATTATTGTTTTCATCTTATTAAAAAAAACTCTTTCCCAGCCTTCACAAAAAGGGGTTGGTTTTGTGCTTTTTTTTTCCTACCAGGAGTTTGCTCAGCAATCTGCAGAACCTGAGACACAGCAGCAGGGAGCAGCTGTGGAACCTGAATTTTTGATATTTTCTGGGCCACTTGTATCCCAGTTTCAAAGCATTTCTCAAAAAAAAAAAAAACCAGTACAGAACACAGGTTTTTGTGGGGGTTTTGTGTTCTTTCCTTGTGGATTTTTTTTTTTTGGGGGGGGGGGGAGATTTTTGATTTTGTGTGAGTTTTTTTTTAAAATCAAGAATCATTAAAAAAACTCACCACCATTTTCAAGTAATTAATGAAGTTTAAACTGAAGCTTTCAGAAGCTGTTTGGAACTCTCCTGTGCTCACATTCAGCTCCAAAATTATAATGCAGTGAAAAATCTTAAGTGCCTTTAGTTGATTCTGTTTTAACACAGGGCACCAAGTTTTAAGGAAAACCTGCAAACAATGCACAGTGCTAAAGTTTACAACCTGATTTCATCAAGATTTAACTACATAAGAAAACTGTTCATATGAAGATTATTCTCCATTTTTAGAGGGGTCTACTTGGTAAAATCCCCATTTAAAGTCAAACTCTGCTGTGTAAAAGTAACCACAGCATGAAAATAATATTTAATACAATTTCTTAGCACTTTTCTTAAGAGTCCTCACTTAAAGATCACTGAAGTTGGAAAAGCACTTCAGGACTATTGAGTGAGTGAATGATCAGAGCTCTGAGTGCCACATCCAGATATTCCCTGGACACCTGCAGGGATGGGAATTCCAAACCTCCCAAGGCTGGGAAAGCCCAGGATGAATTCCATCAGTGAGGATGGGATGGGACATCTGCACTGGGCACACACAGGAATTCAGGATTCACTGAAATGACACTGCTGAGCACATCCCAAATCCTGTCCCTGACCTGGAATTTGCTGTCAAGGATCCCCCAAGAGTTGAGATGTGGAAGGAGCAGGTGTGAGGCCACAAAGCAGAGGTTGGGATGCTCACCTGGAAGGAATGGCCATGAATCACCAGAGCACAAAGGCAAACAGGCTGCCCACATACCAGGGAATTGTTGATAAGAAAACAGAGCAGGTTTTCCTGCTCTGAGCTGGCAAAGCCCCGGGTCACTGCAGCACCTTTGGGGGGATATTTCTGTCCCTGGAGCTCACAAAGAGAAAAATAATAAAAATCTCACTGATTGCCATCCTCAAGGCCATTAAGAGCCAGGGAAAACGACTGCAGAATGAGAATGGCTTTGTAGGAAGTCAAAAGAGTCTTTTGACAAGACAGAACTTTGTCATCTAATCCAGGACCGGATCCTGCCTGTGAACAAACCAAGTGGGGCTGAAAAATTTAACACCTCACATAAGAATTTTTTCACAGTGTTCTCCAGATTTAAAAGGAATGTTTAAGTCCTACTGATGCACACAATGTTTTTAACTTGCCCTTTTAAAACCCCAAAGAAATCACACCTAGAATGTTCCATTTTGTAACTATCACCATGAGTTTTTGATATGGTTGTGCACCAAATCATGGAATCACAGAAAGGTTTGGGTTGGAAGGGACCTTAAAGATGGTTTAGTTTCACCCTCCTGCCATGGCAGGGACACCTCCCACTGTCCCAGGCTGCTCCAACCTGGCCTTGGGCACTGCCAGGGATCCAAAGAGAGCCACAGCTTTTTTGGGAATTTCATTCCAGGGCCTGCCCACCCTGCCAGGGAACAATTCCTGCCCATAATCCAGCCCTGCCCTCCTCCAGCTCAGACCAGTATTAAAGTGTATTAAATAAACCACTTGGAGTTATTAACACCAAACTCAAGCACTTTGTCAAAAGAAAAAGCCCCAGTTCCCAGTGCCCCTGGTGCAGGTAATGAGGAGCTGTTTAAGGCAGGGCTTTGTGAGGAGAGCCCTGAGATGATGAACAAACCACGAGGCAAAGTTACAAAAGCCCCACTGCTGAATTCTGAGTGTTGCAATGTTCCCTCCACAGGCTCAGCTCCTGGAAGGTTTGGTGTGCAAACACCTCGGCTGGGACAGGAACATTGCAACACCTCAGGAGTCCTGGATTTGATGTTCTGATCTTATCAGAGAGTGGCTTTTCTGCTCCCTTATCTCCCTTTGGAGAGTTTGGTGCTTCCTGTCCCCTGCTGAGCTACAGACTGAACAAGGGCAAAATAAACTGCACAGGGAGGAGCTGGAGCTGCTGGAGAGAGCCCAGAGGAGGCTCCAGGATGAGCAGAGGGATGGAGCAGCTCTGCTGGGAGGAAAGGCTGGCACAGCTGGGATTGTTCAGCCTGGACAGGAGAAGCTTTGGGCTGAGCTCAGGGTGGCCTTGCAGGGCCTGAAGGAGCCCCAGGAAACCTGGAGAGAGACAATTCCCAAGGGCCAAAGGGACAGGACACAGGGAATGGCTTCACACTGAGAAATGACAAGTTTAGGTGGGATGGTGGGAAAAAATCCTCCCCTGGGAGGGTGGGGAGGGGCTGGGATGGAATTCCCAGATTTGCTGTGGCTGCCCCTGGATCCCTGGCAGTGCCCAAGGCCAGGTTGGACATTGGGGACAGTGGGAGGTGTCCCTGCCATGGCAGGGGTGACACTGGATGGGATTTAAGGTCCTTCCCATTCCATGGTGCTGCTGCACTTTGGGAATGAAAGCAAAGGGGTCAGAGCACTGGGACAGGACAGCAGGGTCAGCTCCACTTCCTCAGTTTTCACCTTTCCTTTGAAAACTGCAGATTCCAGGGCTCACATTCTGGAAGTTGAGTTCTAAAATTACAGACAAGCTGCTCCATCAAGACCTAAAGTGCTCCCAAACACCAAGAGCACCTGAGAGATCCTCCAGCACTGCCCAAGGACAGAAGAAATGTGACAGAGACCATTTTTTGAACATTTTTAGGGGCTGGAAGGACAATCAGAGAGTCCAATAAATATATGAAATAGTGGGGACAGAGAATGATTGAATGGCATAATTAGTCCCACAATTTCATCTCCACAAGCAGTGGAATAGGTTCAGACACAGAAGAGAAGGAAGTGAGGCCACAGAAGCAGAAATCAGGCACCAAAAGTGCCAATAACTGCAACAGCAAAACAAACGAGCAGAGAAGGAAAATCAATGTGAGGTTAAATATGCTGGGAATCCTCAAAGTCAATAAAATCACCCCCCAAGAGCCACAAATCAGAACAATCCAGTCCATTCTCTCTCCTCCCTGGCAGGTTTTGCAGCTGCCCTTGGAGGTGGCTCTTTGTGTAATCCCTGTCCTCCCACTCCAGAGCTGCTGCTCTTTTCCTATCAACACACAACTTCTATTCCTGTCCCCATGTTCATTATCCTGCCTAAGCCCTTCCTCAGGACAGGGATAAACATCTTCAAGTTTATCTACAATGAAAATCACACTGGTTTCATTTTCCTGGGGGTTGCCAAAGGACAGGGAGGAGCAGACACAAAGGCATGAACAGGTTCCAGAACCATCCCTGCATTTTTGGGGTCAGGAAGCTCTGTGGGTGCTGGCACACACCTGGATCAGATAGTGGGAAGAAATTCCTGCCTGTGAGGGTGGGGAGGCCCCATCCCAAATTATTCCATCATTCTGAGCTGCCTGGATCACCCAGAGCCAGGAGTGAGGGCAGAGAGTTAAAGCCATTTGCCTCCAAACCCCTGCACGAGCTTTACTCTCATTTTACTGGCCAAAAATGAATCCACATTCCAAACTACTCCCTTCCTCCCCACCAAAAAAACACCCCCAAAAACTTCAAAATAAAAATCATAAATTCTCAGACTGGTTAAAGTTGGAAGGGACCTTAAAAATGGTTTAGTTTCACCCTCCTGCCATGGCAGGGACACCTCCCACTGTCCCCAATGTCCAACCTGGCCTTGGGCACTGCCAGGGATCCAGGGGCAGCCACAGCTTTTTTGGGAATTCTATTCCAGGGCCTCACTGCCCTCTGAGTAAAGAATTTCTTCCTAAAATTTCTTTAACATCAATATTGGATGATAATTCTGCCTCCCTTCTCTTCCCTTTTTTTTGTGACCTGGGTGTGTTTGGCATGGGAAGTATTTCTAATGTTAATTGAGAGGCAGGAGTGGGCAGTGCCAGATCCCAGGGCTCAGGCTGCTGGAGGATTCTGGGGACAAAAGTGTTCTAAGGTAGGATTGGTCTGCCAGGGATTTTACTTTATGAGAAATTCTGTCAGACTTGCAAAAAGAAATCATGTCCAGGTTTCCTTTCCCAGATTTGCTGTGGCTGCCCCTGGATCCCTGGCAGTGCCCAAGGCCAGGTTGGACATTGGGGACAGTGGGAGGTGTCCCTGCCATGGCAGGAGGGTGAAATTAAATCATCTTTAAGGTCCCTTCCAACTTAAACCATTCTGTAATTCAGTGACAACTTCTTCGGCTTTGTGGTTATAAAAAGCTGCGTTTTAAAGTTACATATTCCACTCTGTATTTTCTGCATTCCTCAGAAAGATGTAAGTTAAATAAATCCATTCCTCCAGCAGGGAAATCATCTGCACAAACCAATTTGTTAATGAGAACAGAAGTGTGTGGTGATGCCCTGGGAAGGCTGAGCTGGAGCAGAGATTGGACAGAGCTGGAGAATAAAGTAGAGATTTATTAAAAGGCCTTTAAAGATCCACCTTGGGCAGGACAAGAGCCTGGCCAGGGCTACACCCAAGGTGGACACAAAATGGACACAAAATGGTCACAAAATGGACCCAAAATGGACACCTGGTCAGGAGGTCTCACACTTTTCTAAGTTTTGGTCCATTTGCACCTTGGGGTTGAATTGTCCAATCCCAGCCCCAGGTGGTGCAGTCCCATCCTTCTTGTTTTCTCTCCTCAGCCCAGCCTTGGTTGTGCTTTTGGGCCTGAACACTTGTCCCAGTTGTCCTTGGTGTGCAGCAGGAAAAGGATTTGTTTTGTGTCCCTGCTGTGTGCAGAGCTGAGTGACACTGACTGTGAGCTCAGAGCTGCCCCCCTGGCCACCACAGAATGTGAAATATATCAGAGATAAAACTTCAAGCATCAGTAGGATCACAGAATGAACTGCACAAGCAGCATGTGCAGACTTATTTACAGTAAAGAAATCAGAGCACAACAAACACGAGCCCACAAACTGATTTTCCAAATGCCACCGTGCCCATGGAGGGAGCCAAGGAATGCCCACGGGGTGACTCCATGGAAAAGGGGCTGGAGCTGGGTGGGGCAGTGTAGAAACATCCGTGACTTACAGGGACAAGGAACTCTGCAGAGCTGAGACATTCTAGAATATGTGGGTTTATTGCAAGGGTGGTGGGTAAAAAGGGCTTTGCCTTCAGCCACCAGCCTGGGCTGGAGGGAAACCCCAAAGAGAGAGAGAGAGAAAGAACAAGAGGGTTTGGGGTAAGAAGAGGAGAGAGAGCAGGGGCAGGGTCAGAGTGCAGGGGAAGAGCAGGGAAAGGAGAGTCAGGTCCTGGTTCCAATCCATTCTATCTCCTTTTGTGATGAATATTCTAATTTACAGTGACCAACCAACACAAGACACAAAATCCTATAGAATCTCCACACAGCCTATAAGAACTACTACATTACCATGTGTTATATTTTAAACTCTAAAAACTCCTCTTTAGACTTTTCTGTTTTGCTGCATTGACCTTTGGATCCCTCAGGCAGCAGAAGGGGATTGTTCAATCCAAAGGGATTCTCCTCCAGCTGCCCAGGCTGTTGTTTTTAGGTTCTATAGTCACTAAAACTCGGTATCCTACAACTCAAAGTGAGCTTCCATTTCTATTTCGATTACAGGTTTCATATTCTCAGAATCTTTTTCTAAGCAATCATATTTATAAGGTTTCCCTGATTAATCTTTCCCAAACAGGGCAGCAGCTCCTGGCACCACCTGGGCAAACACAGAGCTCAGTGTCTCACAGCCCTGCAGAGATTTCACTCCTCAGAATCCCCAGGCACACAGAGCTCAAGCTTTGTGGATTTTTAAGCAACTTGAAGGATGTGATTCCGTGGAACAGGGAGCACAAAAGGCCTGGCTGGGAAGATTCCGTGGTGAAACTCCACTGCTGGGCAATTCTGAGCTCTTTTCAGAAATAAAAGCTGTTGGGAATATTTATCAGAGCGTGAATTCAGCACAATTAGCACTGGCAGGCTCTGAATGGTAACACAGATATTCACTGCTGACAATAATAATTGTCATTAGCGTGTCTGGGGTGCAGTGTCACCTCTGGTTTAGACTTCCAGCTATTCCAGGAAAATCTTTTCCTGTTCCAAACACAAGCAGAGGAATGAGTGCCCATTTTTCACAGGAAAGCCAGTGGAAAAGCTGTGAGGATTCTACACCTTAAAACACAAGACTCAAATACAAACTCAAGACTCAAACACTTTCCTACACCTAAAGTTTCAGAGCGATAAATGTCTATGAGTCTATAAAAAAACCTCTGCCTATTTCTACTGTCTTTATTTCTGGTTAAACTCATTAACTGCTTTATTCTAATTCCAAATTTATCTACAGGTAATGTATTTATAGTAGAAAAAAGCCCATTATGAAACACCTTTTGCAGTAATTAGGTTGGGAGATTAGAAAAGGGAAGGAGAAAGTTCTTGCAAAGTCAATCCAAGAAACATTTCCCTCACCAGAGAGAGAGAATTTGGGTTCAGATCACCAAAACAGCCTCCAAGATCTTTTTAAAAGCCAATGAAAATTCCTGGGGAGGACTGTCCAGCCATGTCATAATTAACTCATGATATCTTGGGGTGAGAGAAAACAAACAGCCCAAGACAAAAGAAAAAGCCAAAGATGACAGTAAACCCCAACAAAAAAAAACAAACAAGAACATTCCTATGGCCAGCTGCAGTTGCAGTGTTGAATTTTATTTTTATTTGTAGGAAAAAGGAGGAAAGAAGGTGACAGGGACAGGAGTGCAGGGTCAGCACAGAAACTGAGCACAGGCCACCCAAGGAAAAGCTAAGTCTGGAAAGGGAAGGGCAGGAAATCCTCAAACAACTCCTCTCCAGCTTGCTGAAGGCTTCTCTAAATATAGCTGTCTATATAAATCCTTCCCTCAGAGTGGAGGTTAAAAAAGGGGGAAGAGGTGGAAATTCCCCAAAGATCACCTCTAGTTGTCAGGAACTAAAAAAGGACAAGGACTTGGAGAGCAAAATGGGTTAACAGGGCATTTTTCATACTGGAGAAAAGCTATTTACAGCAGAATTGAAGGAAGTTATTTGTTTAAAATGCTCTTGCAGCCCCCAAGACAAAAAGAGGTTTCTCCCAAGCACTGGGTAACAATGAAATAAAGGAAGCATGAGAGATTCCTACCACTGCAACCAGGAAAAATCAGCTCCACTCTGACCTTTTCAAGGTTATTTATTTGAATTAATAGCTCAAAGGGGAAAAAAATTCCATCTAGAAAGTAATTAACAGATCTGTGGAGCTGCAAGATGAAATAACTGAAGATAGAAAGAAGGGACATGTTCAAACACATCACTCTTGAAGAAAAAAAAGGGAATTTGGATGATTATTTCTTGAGTGAGGGGGCACCTTCTGCAGGAAGATCTCGCTGTTTTATGAAGAGGGAACAGCTGTAAAGTTATTTATAAGTGAGACTGAGCAGAGAGAGATACAGGGAATAGGGCACAAACTTCCAGTCGGATTCCTGGAGTTCTGGAGTGTGTCCTGCAGGCTCTGCCAGTGAGCACAGCTGGAGTGAGCACAGAAAATGTCACAGAAATTCAACTCACATTTATTGAAATGGTGACAGAGGCACAAGGAGAACAAACCTGAGCAGGTAAAATATGAAGGGATGGGGAGTGGGAGCTGCCACACAAACACAGCCAGGCTGGGACAGCTCACCAGAGAGGATGGGGGTGAAAGGGATGGGAACAAAGCTCAGGGAATCCCAGAATTCCTGAATTTCTGAGGTTGGAAAAGCCCTCCCAGCCCAGGCAGTCCCAGCTGTGCCCACCTTGTCACTCTGAGTGCCACCTCCAGGTGACACCTCCAGGGATGGGCACTCCAAAGCTCCCTGGGCAGCCCCTGCCAAGGCCTGAGCCCCCTTTCCATGGGGAAATTCCTGCTGCTGGCCAAGCTGAGCCTCCCCTGGCCTGTTGGAGTCCAGGACATCCCTCTGGGCGCCCTGGAAAGTCACAAACCTCAGTAGAGAGGCCTGGGACCTGAAAAAAAGGGTTTGGGGTCTGTCCAGGGGGGTTTGGGGTCTGTCCAGGGGGTCTGGGGTCTGTCCAGGGGGGTTTGGGGTCTGTGCAGGGGGGTCTGGGGTCTGTCCAGGGTGTCTGGGGTCTGTACAGGGGGTTTGGGGTCTGTCCAGGGGGGTTTGGGGTCTGCCCAGGGGGGTCTGGGGTCTGCCCAGGGGGGTTTGCCTGGCACAGAGCCCAGGAGGACACAGGCTTTGATTTTGGTCCATGAGAAAAACATCCAACAGAGAGAAGAATTGCAAGTCACAAATGTGTGACAGACAGTGGTGGAGTTATCACTGTGCAGAAGATTTTGTAGTTTTGGGATTTTAGAATGCAGATGCAAAGGGACAAGATGGAGATTTCAGGGCGGTGCCCTGGGCTCTTCTCCTTCTCCCTTGGCCTCCATCTCCTGCAGTGACGTGGGCACAAAGGAGTTTCAGTGGGTTGGGGCAGAGTAGAAATGACTCTGTTAGTGCAGGTGACAGACATTGCTATGGAATGGTCAATAATAACCACGGAATTATCTGTATAAAGGCACAGTGACCTCCCATCACGGGGCAGTCACATCGTGTCCAGGCTCCTGTGAACACCTTGGGGGACACAGAGAATTGTAAGATAAGAATTAATAAACAACGCGAGAAACCAAGAAAACCAAGACCTTGAGACTCCTCATCATTCTCGCATCGAGAAGGATGATGAGCACTGAGCTCAGCACAGACACAGAGTCAGACAGCAGACCCTGAATCCCACAGAGGTCAAGAGGGAAAATCACTCCCTCAAGCCCACATGAACCACCAGCCTTGGAATCTCGGGTGAGAAAAAACCAGGATAAAACCTGAGACTGGCCCAGCCTGAGGCTCTTCCCTCTCCTCCTGTCCCTGTTCCCTCCTGTCAGGGAGTCGTGCAGAGCCACAAGGTCCCTCTGAAAAAGTTCCTTAATTCTCCTCCATGGGAAGAAGGGAAAGTTCCCCACTATGTGCCAGTGCCACAATCCAGCCCCAAAGCTGACAGCTGACCCTAACCCTAACCCAAACCCCACCCAATCAAAGCCAGAGGGGTCAGAGCTCCCCTTGATCCAGATGTTCCCATAGGAAGCACATCCTTCCCCAATTCCTGCCTTCCATCAGCAGCCACGACACAAATGAGACACAGAACACTGAAGCCAGACATGGTTCATTATTCAGAAAAACCCAGTGCCAACGAGCTGAGATCACTTTTGCTCCCATGTGTCAGAGCAGTGATGAGGACACAATGAATTTTACAGGACAAGAGCTTTCAGAAGTTAAATTCTGAGCTGGTTCTCTAAGGTTGGGATGCAGATTCAAATTCCAGAGTCCAAAGGAGCTTCAAGAAAAATGGAGAGAGACAATTCCCAAGGGCTGCAGGGACAGGACACAGGGAATGGCTTCAAACTGAAAAATTACTGGTTTAGATGGGATTTTGGGCAGGAATTGTTCCCTGGGAGGGTGAGGAGAGGCTGGAATAGAATTCCCAGATTTGCTGTGGCTGCCCCTGGATCCCTGGCAGTGCCCAAGGCCAGGTTGGACATTGGGGACAGTGGGAGGTGTCCCTGCCCATCCAAGGGTGGAACAAGGTGATTTTTGATGTCCTTTCCATTCCAAACCATTCCATTACTCCAATTTGTATCACACATTTTGTCTTCAAAATACATATATCCACCTTTATAATGTCAGAGTAAGAGGCTGATGTCAGCATCCCAGGCTTTTAAATATTCCTTGAGGAAAAAAGGTATTTCTTTGGCTGGTTGGTTTGATGATACACACACTGATCATCACACCAGCACCAAAAGGCAGGTGGAAATTTTAGTTCAATGTGATTCCATCTTCACTGAAACTTTTCTGAGAAGACTAAAGAAGTCAAGGTATTTTTATCTCACTTTGTACATTCCAGATAATGAAGGAGGTAAAGATAAAAGGTCAGTACAGAGGAAAAAAAAGGCAAAAGGAATGAATCTGTGTCAGCCTGTCTGTATTCCCTACTCAACATCTCAACAGAGTCAATCAGGGCATATTAAAGGTTCAGGTAAAGCAATTAAAGGAACCCAACTACTTTTTCTTGGAGCAACCAAGGCTTTGTTCCCAAATTTGTTCTGAAAGTCAAAGGGGCTGGAGGTGTCCAGGGCAGGGAAGGGTCTGGAGCCCCAGGAGGGGCTGAGGGAGCTGGGGAAGGGTCTGGAGCCCCAGGAGGGGCTGAGGGAGCTGGGGAAGGGTCTGGAGCCCCAGGAGGGGCTGAGGGAGCTGGGGAAGGGTCTGGAGCCCCAGGAGGGGCTGAGGGAGCTGGGAAGGGAATGGAGCCCCAGGAGGGGCTGAGGGAGCTGGGGAAGGGTCTGGAGCCCCAGGAGGGGCTGAGGGAGCTGGGGAAGGGTCTGGAGCCCCAGGAGGGGCTGAGGGAGCTGGGGAAGGGAATGGAGCCCCAGGAGGGGCTGAGGGAGCTGGGGAAGGGTCTGGAGCCCCAGGAGGGGCTGAGGGAGCTGGGGAAGGGTCTGGAGCCCCAGGAGGGGCTGAGGGAGCTGGGAAGGGGCTGAGCCTGGAGAAAAGGAGGCTCAGGGGGGACCTTGTGGCTCTGCACAAGTCCCTGCCAGGAGGGGACAGCCGGGGGGGTCGGGCTCTGCTCCCAGGGAACAGGGACAGGAGGAGAGGGAACGGCCTCAGGCTGGGCCAGGGGAGTTTTCCCTTCTTCATTTCACCTGCACTTTCCTATTGGAAAGCCTTCAAATTCTGCAGGCTGGAGTTTCTCCAGCAGAGATGCACATTCCCCAAGGCTCATGGAGAGAAAACAGGCAGCCTGGGTTATCACTGCAGTGAACTCTGCATTTCCTCCCCCTGTAACAGCCAAATGTCACCTTTATCCAGAGCTGGGTGGTCCCAGCTCCCAGAGGCTGCTCCACAGATGTTCCAGATGTTTTTTTGGGGAATTTGATGTAGCCTTTTAGCCAGGATAATCCACAGGTGTCACTGCAAGGGCTGCTCCCCCCCACAGCTGGGATCCAGCTGATCCAAGAGCTGTTATTGCTCCCTGTGACATTTGCTGCAGGAACAACAGTGATTATTGTTTGCTGTGCAGCCAACAAAGCTGGGGAGAATGGTTTGGGAACAAGCAGTTTTTCCTCACTGGATCTGGGAGATAATTTTGTTTACCATTTAATCCCAGACTGGTTTGGGCTGGGAGAGACCTCAAAGCCCATCCAGTGCCACCCTGGCCATGGCAGGGACAAATTCCACTGTCCCCAGTGTCCAACCTGGCCCTGGGCACTGCCAGGGGCAGCCACAGCAAATCTGAGCAACCTCCCCATCCTCAAAGGGAAGGATTTTTTCCTAATTCCAATCTAAACCTTCCCTCCACCCCTTTGAAGCCACCACCTCTTGTCCTGTCACCACAAACTGCTGTAAAAACTCCCTCAAAGTTCCAGCCTTAATTCTTCCTCCTTCACTTTAAATTCTCACCTATTCCAGGGCTGTGAATTGCCATCCCAGGCTTTGCTCCCATTTCACTTCCTAATTTTCTGGCTCTTAATTCAACAGAGAAATTCTGGCTCCGTTCCTGGGGCAGAAGGAAGAAAATCTTGCAGAAAGTTTCCTGCATCTATTGCTATTATTTCAAAAGGAGGATAAAGGAGAATCATGGAATATCCTGAGTGGGAAGGGACCCACAGGATTATCAATCCAAGCCCTGTCCTTGCCCAGATCCCCCAACAATCCCAGCCTGGGCAGCTCCAAAGGCTCCTGGAGCTCTGGCAGCCTCATTCCCATTCCCTGGGTGAAAATCCTGCTCCAATGAATTCCTCCTGCAATCACAAATATTTAATTTATTTGCAGAGCCATACCCTGGAGCTGCAATGCTGAGGGACCCCCCAGTTCTCCCAGTGGAATTGGGAATTTGCAGCACCTGTGGATGTCAGGGAGGCTCCTGGGAAACCAATTCCTGAATTCCCACACAAACTGCAGCCACTCCACTGAGGGATTAAAAAAAAAAAAAAAAAAAAAAGATTCAAATAACCCCCTGATGATTTTTTAATGCAAATTCCAAGTGCAGTGCCAAGAAGGAGCTGTTTTTCCTGAAGACTCACAGGATACATTTGAATAGCTCCAAATGCATGAGCTGGTGTCATTTTTTTTTTTTGCATTAGGAGATCCAAATATATTCAAATCAAATATCCAGAGTCGTGCTCTGTCACACAAGGGCCATTTACAGATTCCATGGGCCACAGTTTTCCAGCCCCAACCATGTGAAAAATAAATACCTCCAGTGTGCTTCTTCCATCCTTGGAAAAATGGATGAGTTCCACTTCCATTTCCAAGCATTAAACACTGAATTCCTGTTCACTGAGTGGGAACACCAAAGTGGGCACTTGGAAATTCCACTACAGAGTAGCTGAGTAATCACCAGCCTCATTTAGAAAAAAAAAAACTTTTGAATGTGGCAAATATTATTCCAAAATGTAAAGGCTTTTTCCAACATGTTTCCACTCCTGGGAATACACTCAAATGACCCAGAGTAAATGAATGATGGTTTTACCCTCATTTGGATAATCAAAATGAAAGAAAGATTTTCAGACAGTGTTTTGTGGCAATTATTCTTCTATTCATCTAAAAAAAAAAAATAAATCATTCCATTTGGAAAAAACATTCCACCACCTGTGCCATCCAGGATTTTCAACCAAAACTGCTGAGGGAAGAACAAAACCCTCTCAGGAAAACCCAAAAATCTCTCTGATTTGTTCAAAAATTGGTATTTTGGAACGAAGGAAAGTAAGCAGAGGAATTATGATTTTAATTTATCCCTAATCCACCTGAAAGCCTCATCAGCACTGGAATTTCTTTGGGCTCATCCCCACCCTGCACTGGGGAGCTCAAATCTCAGAGTAGCTGAATCTCTGTGGAAAACTGGAATATTGATGGATGGAGGGAGGCAGAAAGCTCCCAGCGAGTTGGTTCTCATTGAAAGGGGAAAACAAAAAGCAGGAAAAAGGTTGGGAATTTGTGAGGAGTGTTCTCTGCTCACCCTGAGCCTGTAACCCCAAATTCAGACATCAGGGAAAATCTCCTCAGGACATCACTCAATCCTTTCAAGAATAATCTGGAAGAGAAGGAATTGAGTTTGCCTTTGAAAAAGCTCCTTCAGGGAAGGAAAATATCCTTTAAAAAGCTTTTTCCAAGTCACCTTGAGAGACATTTCCCCAAATGATCAGAGAGCAGCCAACTATTGGAATGTCTGGAGCCTCTCAAGAGAAATTTCCAGCAGGAAAAAAAGGGTTCAAGGACAAGGGAGAAATGAAAAGTGCATTTGGCAGAGGATGCAGCCTTCAGGATTTAAGAATCAAAGGCCAAAAGTGACAGGAAGGATTTCAACTGGTTCCCTGAGGTGATGGAAAGTGGACACAAATTGGGGAGAAATAAAAATTCCAATAATTTGGTTCTGGAGGGGAGGAGAGTGCTCAGCTCTGTGGGGTCTTGAATAGTTGAAAATTCACTTTTGAAATGTCTCCTAGTGGTCAAAAATATCTTAAGGTGGATTTAGCTGAACGTGAAATTTCCTTCTCAGGATATTAAAGGTGGTTAAGCACCATCCCTTTGCTTCACCCTCTTCCCAAACTGAGCAGGGCACTTTAAACACAAAATAAAGGCAGCAGATTTCATTTATTAATAACAAAAATTCAATTTATTCCCCCAGACCTGAGCTGGTTTGATCCAGGATAAAAACATGCATGAGCTGTTCTCACAGGAAAAGAAACCACTATCACCAAACCCAACACACAACAAACCAAAACCAAAATAAAAAACAATCCAAACACAACCCAGCTTCCTCTGCAGATCCCTAAAAATCTCAGCTGCATCACCTTTGGCAGAGGCAGCTCTTGGCAAGGAAATGGGAGCTGCAGAAAGTGGGATTTGTCAGGCACAAATTCAATATTCAGCTTTGTATCTCTGACAGGAGAAAAGCAGCTTTTTCCCAAAGCCCAGGAGCAGCCCCAGACATTTGGATCCAAAGCCCACACACAAAAATTCCACACAGGATTTACTCCAAGAACACTGAAAGCTGAAATCCCTCACCCTCCTCATTTTTTTGTGGAATTTTTTGGTTTGTTTTAGCCCTGTAACAGCAGAATAATGAACACAGATCGTGTTAAATCCATGGGAAAACCATGGAAGTTCTCACACTTCCAGGTATTTGCAGGGACAAAACAGAGACTGGAGAACTTGGCTGATAATTACATTAATAACATGAAATAATTAATTGATTATCAACCGGGACAGAAATATTTGGCCAATTTACTGCCTGTGAGGACACAATTCACTGCCAATTCCCCTCCAACTCCCTGGATTGTGCCAGCAGGAAAATCCAGGGAAGAAAAGGGAAATTCAGAGAAAAGGGAAATTCAGAGAAAAACCCTTTTGGCTGATATTAAATGCCATATTTATTTCAAAATAAATTTTTAGGAAATCAATGAGCAGCAGCTTTTTTTCACTTGCTCTTTTCATGAGAGTTTTTGAGAATGGATTTGTATCAAACCATGGAAAGCTGCCCCGTTTCCTGGTAGGCAAAGGGTGGCCACTGCAGCATTTCTTTGACTAATTCCTTCCACTGGCTTTTCCAGAAGTGATTCATGGCTGTGCTCAGCTTTCCTGGAAAACATTTCTCAAAGTCTGCAAGGTATGGAAAGCAGGATATTCTCCTGGGCTGGCTTCTCACTGGGAATCTTTGTGCCTCTCTCTCTCTCTTTAGAGACAAATAGCAGTTGAATAACTTCATTCTATCCACTCTGATTTAATTATTTTTCTCCTAAATATCAGAAAAAACAAAACTTACACACATCTTTCACCCTATTCCCTGCATATCCTGATTTATTACAACTCCAGCCTTAGAAGTCTAAAAAGCCAGGTGCTTTTTTCCTATTCTTTACTTTTATTTAAAGGAAATTTAGAAAGAACACTTGTTTTGGTGGTCACCTATTAAATTTTGTTCTATTCTTGGAAGTCACAAGACTACAAAGAGGGTTTTTTTACATAGAAGGACTGTGAAATAATTACAAGTTCCCTGAGACTCCTTGCCTGACTGGTTCCTAAAATCCCTCAGGTGTCATTTAAACCCAACTCACATCAGTGAGACCAACTCAGACCTGCCCCAAATCCTGCTCAGCCTCTGATCCAGCTCAGTCTGGAGGGTTCTGCTTAAATAAACCTTCAAAGCAGTTCCCAGGCCCCTCATCTCTTCCCATTTTCCTTAACAAATTTAAGGGAACTTTACTTTGATTCCCATGCAGATCAGTTGTGGGGACACTAAAGCTCCTTTAGGTCATTTTCCACACTATTTATACCTGAGCTGCTGCCCCTGTGCAATTCTACAGAAAACAAGTTCTGTTCTCTCTGCCCAGATTTGCTGTGGCTGCCCCTGGATCCCTGGCAGTGCCCAAGGCCAGGTTGGACATTGGGGACAGTGGGAGGTGTCCCTGCCATGGCAGGGCTGGCACTGGGTGGGATTTGAGATCCCTCTCAATCCAAACCAGTCTGGGATTCTTTTAATTCCATCCAAGTGTGTTATCACCTTGAGATTTATTATTTAACCTTCATTTGGAACATTTTACGACACTGGTAACCTGTTTTGATCTTAGAATGAATCACAGGATCGAGGAATGGTTTGGGATGGAAGGGACATCAAAGATCACCTTGTTCCACCCTTTCCATGGCAGGGACACCTCCCACTGTCCCCAATGTCCAGCCTGGCCTTGGGCACTGCCAGGGATCCAGGGGCAGCCACAGCAAATCTGGGAATTCCATCCCAGCCTCTCCTCACCCTCCCAGGGAAGGATTTTTTCCCAACATCCCACCTAAACTTGTCATTTCTCAGTGTGAGGCCATTCCCTGTGTCCTGTCCCTTTGGCCCTTGGGAATTGTCTCTCTCCAGGTTTCCTGGGGCTCCTTCAGGCCCTGCAAGGCCACCCTGAGCTCAGCCCAAAGCTTCTCCTGTCCAGGCTGAACAATCCCAGCTGTGCCAGCCTTTCCTCCCAGCAGAGCTGCTCCATCCCTCTGCTCATCCTGGAGCCTCCTCTGGGCTCTCTCCTGCAGCTCCAGCTCCTCCCTGGGCTGGATCCCTTTCAGAATTCCTGTTTTATTGCCTCTTTCAGCTCCCAAGCCCTGCTTTGGACAATCCCCCAGCTCCTTTTTCCCAGTGAAGGCAGAAAAGCCCAAAACTCCCACGAGGGCTCTGCCCTGAGCTATTCCTGGTGTGTTTGCAGTTGGTGCCACTCTCCAAGGTATTTCTGAGGAACCTCATTAAGCTCCTGCAACAAGAACAAGGTCCCAGTGAAAGGAAAAACTCCTGTTGTGTGCTGAGCCTTTCAGCAAACACTGACACAAGTGTGACCAGCTGAGCTTTAGCATTTTTTCCAGATGAACTGGGTTGTGATTGAACTGCTCCTCTAAAAAGCTTGGAGTGTTTTATTGCAGGAGCTGGACTAAATATGACATTTAATGAATGTGCTCAAGTGTTCTCCATAAAAAACAACCTGGCCATGATTAGAGCCCCTTTTAGGGCGCAGAGTTTCACAAACACTGAGTTTTATATTTTTAAGCACCACAAACCAGTCACTTCTCAAAGTGACTTGATCCAACAGCCTCTACCTTGATTGTCTCTAAAGCCAAGTCAGAAAATCACAGCTGACATTTCCAATCTGCCCAGCAGAGAAAAAAAAAAAAAAAAAAAAAAAAAAAGACCTTAAACAGCATTTCCAATTTCACCTTTTGTAACCCCAACCTTACAGATTGAAATGCCAAATTATGGAGTCCTCAAATCAGAGTATTTGCAAGGCAAATTCCTAATCAGGACAGGCAGCAACAAAGAGAGACTCAAATAACTGGAGGGAGAGAGAGATTAAACAATAATTTGCAAATATATTAAATAAATAAAGTAATAAATAAATACAGTAATAATAAAATTACATAATAAGGAGCTCTCTGCTCATTAATGAATTTGGTGTCCCACATCCAATCAGCTCCAAAAAATAAAGATTATTCACTTTCAGGGTGACACATTAAAGTCTTTCAGCACTTCTTTGTTTTATGGTGATTGTTTGGTTTTAGATTTACTGATCCAGCTGTTTTCCCCAAATCCTCGTGGTCATGTAACAGCTGGATTTTGTTCTTCTGTCACTCAGTTTTCACAGGATCTTTTCCTGTTGGCTTAGAGTTTATCCTTGGGCAGTTTTTAAGGATAAAATGATGGGGGAACTGCTCTCCTACCAGTGATGATGAAACCATCAGCACCAAACACTGAACTGGGGGAGCCTAAACCAGATTTAGTCCAGGACAGGGTGACACAGAAGGAAGATTTAACTAACTCTGCTTTTCAATTTACAATCACTGAGTGATCAACAACTCATTCCTGTCATTCCATCTGCTCCTCCTAGAACTGAGGATCTTTAAAATTTATTTCTTCAAGAGTTTTTTTTAGATTTTTTTACCTTTTAAAGACTCATTACTCACCAAGGCATTGGAAAGGATGGATATTCTACAAATAACTCCAGGAGCTGATGATCAGTGAGAAATAAACACCTTTCAAAAATAGCCCCCACTGTCAGCATTTTGTTTCTCAGCCCAAAGTGGTCCCTAAATAGCTCCAAGGCAGGTCCCAGCACCTCCTCACCCCCCTGAATTGCAAAGTGGGTATTGAGAATTCCAGATTTCTGTGCTGACAGGCTCTGACCCCCAGCAAACCCTGCACTGACCTGGAAAAGGCTCCCAAAATTGAGTGACAGCCCTGGGATTGTGCCTGTGGAGTTGGGATAGAAGTGTGTGATATCACAGGGGGCAAAGCTCAGAGTTGGAGGGTTTAGAATACAGGAATAGAGATCTAAAGCAGGATGGAGGATTTAGGGCAGGGGCTGAGTCCTTCTTTTTCACCTTTTCATGGTCTGGGGGGTGTTTTGTGATTGGATAGAAAAGTCCCCATTGCGGGCCAGGGGGGGTTGGTTATTGGGGTAAAAGTCAAAATAATTTTGGTGTCATTTCATAATTTGGACAATTTATCCTTAAAAGTCCTCGTAGAGAGAGAGAGACAGGGCTCCATGTTTAGATAATTAGCTACAAGTGCTGTAGAACTCACAGTTCGTGAGACTGTAACATAGATAAGAATTAATAAACATCTGAGTCTGAACACAAAATAATGTCTAGAGCATTTAATTCTGAGCCTGGTAAAAAGAAAATAAAACCCAACAGGGGCTGCACTTGACTCTTTATTTACCTCCTGCACTGATGACCCCACGAGATTCACTAAAATAATCCTCATTTAACCAAAGCTCCACAAGGGCACAGATTGACGGGACACAGGGAATGGCCCGAGGGTGGAGAAGGGAAGGGCTGGAGGGGATTTTGGGCAGGAATTCCTGGCTGGGATGGAATTCCCACATTTGCTGTGGATCCCTGGCAGTGCCCAAGGCCAGCTGGGACATTGGGGACAGTGGGAGGTGTCCCTGCCATGGCAGGAGTGGGAATTAAACCATCTTTGATCTTCCTTCCATCCCAACCCACTCTGATTCCATTAAATAAAAACCTGATTCTCTAAGTTTTTATTTCAATTTCCACATCACCCCTGTGAACCATGGAAGGGTCTCCCAGCAGTGCCTAAGAATTAATCATTATTTTATACTGGTTAATTCACTCTGATTAACAAATATTTTGCAGCTGTTTTGTGCTCCCCACACACCTTCAGGACTGTATCATCTGTAAGGTCACAGATTTAGGATTTTTTTTTCTTTTCCTGTTTAACTGCCACTTCTGAAAAGTTTTTTTTTAAAAAAATAAATTCTAAGAGGTAAAGCAGTTGTCCCTAAATATTTATCTAAACTTTTATGTTGTTTTTTCAGCTGTGACAGGTACAAGAACTGTCCCACTGAGTGAAGATATGACCATAATTCTCATGGAGTAGCCTGAAAAATACTTCTGCAATTAACAATTTATTATCATGAAAAATGCAGCTGTACTGGGCCAAAACTATGCCTTGAGGGAGAGCAAAGATAAGGATGAAAACAGCAGGTGTTGGGGGTTGTTTTAATTTTTAGTTCCTTCTAACACGACAGCGGGATTTGTTTAAGTCAAATATTAAAAATCTCATCCCAGGCGAGCAGAAGTTTCGTGCTCATCCTCTGACACATCCTCTGTGACTAAGGGAAAAAAAAACCAAAAGGAAATAAAAAATTAAACCTGAACACAGGAGGCTTTGGAAAACCACAGGAGCTGGGCAGAAGCAGCCTGGTATTTCTGTGATCTTTAAAGAATGACATTTTCCACTGCACTCACAGAAGGAAGAAGAATGGGAGATAAACTTGAAAAAGATTTTCTAAGAATGTTCTGGGAGGGTAGGAAAAAAAAAAAAAAACCCAAAGCAATTACAAGCAGTTTCTGCATTTCAAATAACAAATTAAGTGTACCTGGAAATTTCAAAAGAATTTAAATAATAATAATAATAAAGATGATGGAATGGGTTTGGTGGGAAGAGAGTTTAAAGATCATTTAATTCCAACTCCCTTCCACTATCCCAGGTTGTTCCAAGCCCTGCCCAACCTGGCCTTGATAAAACAATTAAAGGAATAAAATAATAAGGAATTTATTTTAAAATAAATCTCACTTGTTGGGTTATTAGAAAGGTGGAGAATATTTTAACTACAAACCTACAGAAGTGTTTTGTTTAACTATATGGATTAGGAATAAGAGACTTTAAAAATCATTTAATTCCAACCCCTTTCCACTGTCTCAGGTCGCTCCAAGCCCTGTCCAACCTGGCCTTGATAAAATAATAAAAAATAATAAAAGGATCCACAGGAGAGTCTGGAATTTATCCCAAATCCCCTGCATTGTGGGTGAGGTTAATGCCTGACACACTGTGATTATCTCAGACATTAATTAGTGACACATCAGCAGCACTTAAAGGCATTTAAAGCTTTTATGGTACAATAACAACAGAGCTTTGAGGAGGCATTTTATTTATTTATTTCTTCATGTGGCAAGAAATCACCTCTTTTGATTAAAGGGGCAAAAAAAAAAAAAAAAAAAAAAAAAAAAGTCAGCATTAGAAATTAATTCTTGAAAACATTTTAAATTCCTGAATATTCCAGGGAGTGGTTTTGGGGTTAGGAACTTCCACCTGCTGAAAGTCAACACAATTCTGCATCTCCTTAGAAATGTCTGGATTTGGATTTTTTTTCCAGCAGGGGAGATGAAAACATCATTGCAGAGCAGAGGATAAGGACAGAATTCCACTGGGGCAGCTCAGGAATGAAGGATACAAATGTTCATTATAAGGAACAACCTCTCCTGTGAAGAATCCCTGCTCTGGGAAAGGTGAGGAGCTTTTCTGTCAGGATAAATCCCAGAAAAAAAAAATAATCAAAAAAATGTGTTTAACCCTCCCAAAAACATCATTGCAGAGCAGGGGATAAGGACAGAATTCCACTGGGGCAGCTCAGGAATGGAGACACAAATGTTCATTATAAAGAACAACCTCTCCTGTGAGGAATTCCTGCACTGGGAGAGGTGAGGAGCTTTTCTGTCAGGATAAATCCCAGAAAAAAAAAATAATCAAAAAAATGTGTTTAACCCTCCCAAAAACATCATTGCAGAGCAGGGGATAAGGACAAAATTCCACTGAGGCAGCTCAGGAATGAAGATAAAATGTTCATTATAAGGAACAATCTCTCCTGTGAAGAATTCCTGCACTGGGAAAGCTGAGGAGCTTTTTTGTCAGGATAAATCCCAGAAAAAAAAAAATAATCAAAAAAATATGTTTAACCCTAATCCTCCCAAAAACATCATTGCAGAGCAGGGGATAAGAATCCCCAGAATTCCACTGAGGCAGCTCAGGAATGAAGATAAAATGCTCATTATAAGGAACAACCTCTCCTGTGAGGAATTCCTGCTCTGGGAAAGGTGAGGAGCTTTTCTGTCAGGATAAATCCCAGAAAAACAATCAAAAAAATGTGTTTAACCCTTCCAAAAACATCATTGCAGAGCAGTGGATAAGGACAGAATTTCACTGGGGCAGCTCAGGAATGAAGATAAAATGCTCATTATAAGGAACAACCTCTCCTGTGAGGAATCCCTGCTCTGGGAAAGGTGAGGAGCTTTTCTGTCGGGATATATCGCAGGAAAAAACTTCCAAAAAATGTGTTTAACCCTCCCAAAAACATCATTGCAGAGCAGGGGATAAGGACAGAATTCCACTGAGGCAGCTCAGGAATGAAGATAAAATGCTCATTATAAAGAACAAACTCTCCTGTGAGGAATTTCTGCACTGGGAAAGGTGAGGAGCTTTTCTGTCAGGATAAATCCCAGAAAAAAAAAAAAAAAAACCCTCCAAAAAACATGTTTAAAATTGTTCTGCACCTTACAGAGACTCTAAACCTTTCCCAAAGGGGACAATACCCCACTGATATGGGAAGCATTATGGGCTGGGCTGTTTTTAGTGGAGTTCCAGGCTGATCTCACCTGCCCTGAGCTGATTCTCTCTGCGTTACACAACCCCAGGCAGGAGCTGCTCAGACTTTCCACTGCCCGTCCCAGCAGCTGCTTCATCCTGGAGAGTCAGGAAAATTCAGAGTTTAATCAGAGTTTCCATGAGCCAGGCAATGCTGGGCCACTGAATCCTGCAAAGGAGTGGCCACACAGCCCAAAAACTGAAACAAGCCAGGAATTCCCACTGATTCCCTCTCTGGCTGCCACAAGAAACCCTCCCATCATATTTAACATCACAACTTGCAAGAAATGGACCTTTTGGTTCTTATTTCATCATCTATTTCCACAAAAATGGACATTTTAGTTCTTATTTCATCATCTATTTCCACAAAAATGGACCTTTTGGTTCTTATTTCATTTTCTATTTCCACAATAATGGAGATTTTAGTTCTTATTTCATCATTTCCTTCCACAAAAATGAAGATTTTAGTTCTTATTTCATAATTTCTTTCCACAATAATGGACCTTTTGGTTCTTATTTCATCATTTCTTTCCACAATAATGGACATTTTGGTTCTTATTTCATCATTTCCTTCCACAAAAATGGACATTTTGGTTCTTATTTCATTTTCTATTTCCACAATAATGGACATTTTAGTTCTTATTTCATCATTTCTTTCCACAGTGATGGAAACATTCCTGCTGCAGCCTTCAGTAATTGGCAACAGCTCTACAATATAATAAATACAAATATTGTAATAAATACAAACAATATAATATAAAATAATCAGAGATGGGAGTTGTTGTTAATGTATTTAATAATATTATCTGTATTAACTTGTTGGGTTATCAGAAAGGAGGAGGATATTTTAACTACAAACCCACTGAAGTGTTTTTTGTTTAACTATATGGATTATGAATGGCTAAAAAAAAAATACAAACAGGAAAAAAATTCCATTTATTATAACAATACAGTTTGGTTTTTCTGGCACTTCCCCCCAGCTCAGCTCTTTACCTTCAGAGAAAGGAAAGAAAGAAAGGAAAAAAAGGAATAATTCCTCTGCCTTTCAGCCAGCTCTCCTTGGAAAAAAACCTGAATTTTAAGAGGCTTCCAGACAAAAAGCCACTTGTTCAGAAATCAGGACCAAACCTTCAGGGAAGTTTCCGCAATGGTTTGCAGTCCATGCAAAAAAAAAAAAAAAAAAAAAAAAAAAAAAAAAAAAAAAAAAAAAAAAAGTGATTTTTATTTATTTGGCTGCATCTAAAAGTCAAAAATTTTATGTTTATGGGGTTTTTTTCTGATTTTTTTTTTCCCTAACAGCTTATCACACAAATTATCAAATAAATTAATTTATTATTATCAAATAAATTAATTTATCAAAACCCCCTGAATTCACTGCTGGGCCAGAGGTGATGCCTCAAATTTCCTGCTGCCTTTTGGATTTCAGCCACAAAACCAAACTCAAATCCAACTGCTGAGGTTTGGACTCTTCAATAACCAACAATTGTTTGGCAGCACCAAAATAACTCCAAATAAAACCTCAAAAAAATAAAAAAAAAAAGCAAAATTCAATCCAGTTCTTCACTTGTGACCTGCCCAGGGAAGAGGGAAATTACATTTTAATAAATGAAATTTAGTGAGTATTGACAGCTCTGCTTTTGTGAGTGGAGCCAGTAATCAATGACTGTCATCATTAATAAAATTAATAAAATAAAATTAATAAAATTAATAAAATTAATCTCTGGCAGTAAAAGAATGTTGGGAGGAAGAGACAAAAGGTTTAAAGGTTGTGGATGATTTTTCTCCCACCTAAAGTTGGTAGAACCTCACAAAGTCTGTTTAGGAAATTGCCTAAAATCCTAAATTTTAAATTTTTAAATTAGGAGGTACCACTCACTAATCAACTTATTTTTAATATTGGGATTTCCCAAACTTGTAAGACAATTATTTTTATATTTTTATATATATACTATTTATACTATTTATATATATACTATTTTTATATATATACTATTTATACTATTTTTATAGTTTAATTATGCATTATACCCACAAAAAAAATTAAAATTGGTATTTTAGGCCTCAGTCAGTCCCAACTGAACACAGTTCAATCATCCCCAGGAAAAATTCAATATTTTTTAAAGGAAAAAACAGCAGCTGGTCAGAATAAGAAATAAAAACCCCAATGAAAATTGTCCTAAATGAGGAAAGTGTTTAAACATCATTAAAAAAACCCCAAATTAAAGCAAACTCAGCCAGGGCAGGGCTGGAATTGGATGATCCTTGGGGTCCTTTCCAAGCCAAACCATCCCAGGATTTTGTGTTTTTCTACAATAAAACAACCCCAGACTCCACTGGAATTTCTGGTTACTATCAATATATTAATTTGTATTTTTTTTTTAATTATTTCCTTCATTTTCAGATCTCCTAACCTTTCAGTGATGACACCAAATAATGTTATTTGTTAATGACCTATATAAATAAAAATATATATGTATGTAAATTTATAAATAAATGTATAAACGCTGCTTATTACCAAATAATGTTATTTATTAATAACCAATATAAATAAATGTATAATGATGTGAATTTTTAAATAAATGTATAAACACTGCTTATTAATAATGTTATTTATTAATAACCTATATAAATAAATGTATATATATGTAATTTTAAAAACAAATGTATAAACACTGCTTATTAATAATGTTATTTATTAATAACCCATATAAATATATATATGTTAATTTATAAATAAATGTATAAATACTTATTAATTAATGTTATTTATTAATAACCTATATAAATAAATGTATATCTATATGTATGTAAATGTATAAATAAATGTATAAACACTGCTTATTACCAAATAATGTTATTTATTATTAACCTATATAAATAAATGTGTGTGTATATATATATTATTTATATATAATATATATATTATATATAATATTAATTAAAACTTGAATAAATGACTTCAGCAATGAACTGTCACAGAATTGAACTTTTGGTGCTAAAAAAGACTTTCTACATGGGGCAGTTCAGCCACGGCTGCTATTATGTTAATAATAAATAATTAATCAATAATTAATTAAATTTATTTAAAATAATTTAAATTAAATTAATTATTAATAATTATTAATTAATAATTAATAATTAATTATGTTAATAATTATTTAATGCTGATGTTCTTGAGGGGTGTTTGGGCTGAGATTCAACTCAGCCTCACTTCTAAAACTGCATTTATTTTCATATTTTTAATTAATGAATGGGATTATTATTATTATTATTATTATTATTATTATTATTTTGGACACCAACAAAAGTGTGATATAAACCTGAACCTGCTCAAAATTCCTCCGAGAAGTTCTTGTGAAAAACTTTTCATAATGGAAGGTTTCTAATTTATTTATTATTTTTTGTAATGGTTTTAGTGTTCAAAGTAAATGCAGATTATTGAGAAGTGATTTTGAACCACAGCCTTAACCCTGGGCTTCATTTGGAAAGCAAAAGCATTAAAAAACTATAAACACTGTCACAAAAAAAGAGATTTTTTTTGTTTTGGCAGAGAAAGAATGAAAACCTTCAAAATATATCCAGGTATATATAAATATAAAATAAAATAACTGAATTTTATATTCCCATTAGGGAATATTTTGCCAAAACCAGAGCTGTGGTCACAAAAATCTATAAACAAAAACACTCCTCGTTTTTGGAAATCTACTTTGAAAATGTTTTCTTTTTTAAAATGTGATTTAAGAGGATTAAAAAATGTGAAGTAAAAGGATTAACCAGGCTGAGGCAGGAAGAGATTACCCAGAAAATTGAGATTATTCCTAAAGAAACTTTTGTTTTGCTCCTGAGAAATCTCTGCTGAATTTCCTGCAAGGCAGAAATAATTCTTTAAGTATTTAAAAAAAAAAAAAAACCAAAATCCACTTAATGATGATTTCAGTGCCTTGCAAGGCTCTTTTAATAGTTTTATTTTCAGTTGAGTTCATAAAAGGCTTTTCTGCAGTAAAAAAACACACAAAAGTGAAGGAAAAAAATGAGAATTTGGGAGCTGGAATTGCCAGGATTTGACTCACCTGCAGCTCTGCTTTTCCTGGGAAACAAAACTCACCTCCCTGGGCTTTTTATCTTCAGCAAAAATAGAATATTTCTAATTTTTAAAAAAATAAATAATTGCAGAGAATGTTTTCCAGCCAGTTCTGAGGGTTTTGTGAGGACACAGACAAAGTTCGACTCCAAATTTTGAATTTCTTTAATAATTCACTTTTCCAGCAAAGTTTTCCCAGAGAAAAATTGTTCCCAAGACAGTTTTAGTTTCTCCAGGAATATAAGATGTTGTTAATTATGGAAAACTCGCTGCTACTTTCATTAATTTGCAAAAAATTCCCAGATTAAAATTAATTATCACAGGATCTTCAAGGCTGGGAGTGACTTTCCCAGCAGAACCAGCATGAAAATAGGAGAAAATAATGGTCCGAAATATGGAAATTGGTCTAAAATACAGAAATGGGTCTGAAATATATAGAAATGTGTCTGAAATATAGAAATGGGTCTAAACTGTGATTTTTTAAACACCTGAAATGTCCCCAAGTGCCACATCCAGAAAAATATGGTGTGAAATATGGGAATTGGTCTAAAATATGGAAATAGGTCTAAAATATATAGAAATAGGGCTAAAATATATAGAAATAGGTCTAAAAATATGATTTTTAAACACCTGAAATGTCCTCAAGTGCCACATCAAGAAAAAATATGGTGTGAAATATGGGAATTGGCCTAAAATATAGAAATGGGTCTAAAATATGGAAATAGGTCTAAAATACAGAAATAGGTCTATAATATATAGAAATAGGTCTAAAATATGATTTTTAAACACCTGAAATGTCCCCAAGTGCCACATCCAGAAAAATACGGGCTGAAATATGGAAATTGGGATAAAATACAGAAATAGGTCTAAAATATAGAAATGGGTCTAAAATATAGAAATTGGTCTAAAATATATAGAAATTGGTCTGAAATATAGAAATAAACCTAAAATGTGATTTTTTAAACACCTGAAATGTCCCCAAGTGCCACATCCAGAAAAATATGGTGTGAAATGTGGAAATTGGGATAAAATATGGAAATAGGTCTAAAATATATAGAAATAGGTCTAAAATATGATTTTTAAACACCTGAAATGTCCTCAAGTGCCACATCCAGAAAAATATGGTGTGAAATATGGAAATTGGGATAAAATATGGAAATAGGTCTGAAATATATAGAAATAGGTCTGAAATATAGAAATAAATCTAAAATGTGATTTTTAAACACCTGAAATGCCCCCAAGTGCCACATCCAGAAAAATATGGGCTGAAATATGGAAACTGGTCTAAAATATGGAAATAGGTCTAAAATATAGAAATTGGTCTAAAATACAGAAATTGGTCTAAAATACAGAAATTGGTCTAAAATGTGATTTTTAAACACCTGAAATGCCCCCAAGTGCCACATCCAGAAAAATATGGTGTGAAATATGGAAATTGGTCTAAAATACAGAAATAGATCTAATATATAGAAATAGGTCTAAAATATAGAAATTGGTCTAAAATATAGAAATTGGTCTAAAATATATAGAAACTGGTCTGAAATATAGAAATAAATCTAAAATGTGATTTTTAAGCACCTGAAATGCCCCCAAGTGCCACATCCAGAAAAATATGGTGTGAAATGTGGAAATTGGGATAAAATACAGAAATTGGTCTGAAATATATAGAAATAGGTCTGAAATGTGATTTTTGAACACCTGAACCTCCAGAACAATCCCAGAGATGGAGAATCCACCACCACAAAAATATTTCCAAAGAATTTAAGGAATTCAACACATTCTAAGGAAAATTATCTCCATCAAAAATCTCTCTGAGCCCTAAAATTCAAGGATTTTGTGAGAAATTCAATTCTTTGTAGGAATTTCTCTTTGTGCTCCTCTTTGCCACCAGCCTTGGAATTTTGGGTGAGAAAGAACCAAATTAAACCCAATAAATATATAGAAATAGGTCTAAAATGTGATTTTTAATCACCTGAAATGTCCCCAAGTGCCACATCCAGAAAAATATGGTGTGAAATATGGAAATTGGTCTAAAATATAGAAATAGGTCTAAACTGTGATTTTTTAAACACCTGAAATGTCCCCAAGTGCCACATCCAGAAAAATATGGGCTGAAATATGGAAATTTTTCTAAAATATAGAAATAGATCTAAAATATATAGAAATAGGGCTAAAATATATAGAAATAGGTCTAAAAATATGATTTTTAAACACCTGAAATGTCCTCAAGTGCCACATCCAGAAAAATATGGTGTGAAATATGGAAATTTGTCTAAAATACAGAAATAGATCTAATATATAGAAATGGGTCTAAAATACAGAAATAGGTCTAAAATATATAGAAATTGGTCTGAAATATAGAAATAAATCTAAAATGTGATTTTTAAGCACCTGAAATGCCCCCAAGTGCCACATCCAGAAAAATATGCTGTGAAATATGGAAATTGGTCTAAAATATAGAAATAGATCTAAAATATATAGAAATAGGTCTGAAATATAGAAATAGGTCTAAAATATATAGAAATAGGTCTGAAATGTGATTTTTAATCACCTGAAATGCCCCCACCAAGTGCCACAAACAGCTCCAGAACAATCCCAGAGATGGAGAATCCACCACCACAAAAATATTCCCAAGGAATTTAAGGAACTCGACCCATTTAAAGAAAATTATCTCCATCAAAAAATCTCTCTGAGCCCTAAAATTCAAGGATTTTATGAGAAATTCAATTCTTTGTAGGAATTCTCTTTGTGCTCCTCTTTGCCACCAGCCTTGGAATTTTGGGTGAGAAAGAACCAAATTAAACCCAATAAATATATAGAAATAGGTCTAAAATGTGATTTTTAATCACCTGAAATGTCCCCAAGTGCCACATCCAGAAAAATATGGTGTGAAATATGGGAATTGGTCTAAAATATGGAAATAGATCTAAAATATAGAAATTGGTCTAAAATATAGAAATTGGTCTAAAATATATAGAAATTGGTCTGAAATATAGAAATAAATCTAAAATATGATTTTTAAACACCTGAAATGTCCTCAAGTGCCACATCCAGAAAAATATGGTGTGAAATGTGGAAATTGGGATAAAATATGGAAATAGGTCTAAAATATATAGAAATAGGTCTGAAATATAGAAATAAATCTAAAATGTGATTTTTAAACACCTGAAATGCTCCCAAGTGCCACATCCAGAAAAATATGGTGTGAAATATGGAAATTGGTCTAAAATATAGAAATAGATCTAAAATATATAGAAATAGGTCTAAAAAATATGATTTTTAAACACCTGAAATGTCCTCAAGTGCCACATCAAGAAAAAATATGGTGTGAAATATGGGAATTGGTCTAAAATATAGAAATGGGTCTAAAATGTGATTTTTAAACACCTGAAATGCCCCCAAGTGCCACATCCAGAAAAATATGGTGTGAAATATGGAAATAGGTCTAAAATATATAGAAATAGGGCTAAAATATATAGAAATGGGTCTGAAATATAGAAATAGGTCTAAAATATATAGAAATAGGTCTGAAATGTGATTTTTAAACACCTGAAATGCCCCCAAGTGCCACAAACAGCTCCAGAACAATCCCAGAGATGGAGAATCCACCACCACAAAAATATTCCCAAGGAATTTAAGGAACTCAACACATTCTAAGGAAAATTATCTCCATTAAAAATCTCTCTTGAGTCCTAAAATTCAAGGATTTTGTGAGAAATTCAATCCTTTGTAGGAATTCTCTTTGTGCTCCTCTTTGCCACCAGCCTTGGAATCTCAGCTGAGAAAGAACCAAATTAAACCCAATAAATATATAGAAATAGGTCTAAAATGTGATTTTTAAACACCTGAAATGCCCCCAAGTGCCACATCCAGAAAAATACGGGCTGAAATATGGAAATTGGTCTAAAATATAGAAATAGATCTAAAATATATAGAAATAGGTCTAAAAAAAATGATTTTTAAACACCTGAAATGTCCCCAAGTGCCACATCCAGAAAAATATGGTGTGAAATATGGAAATTGGGATAAAATATAGAAATAGGTCTAAAATATATAGAAATAGGTCTGAAATGTGATTTTTAAACACCTGAAATGCCCCCAAGTGCCACAAACAGCTCCAGAACAATCCCAGAGATGGAGAATCCACCACCACAAAAATATTTCCAAAGTATTTAAGGAACTCAACACATTCTAAGGAAAATGATCTCCATCAAAAAATCTCTCTTGAGTCCTAAAATTCAAGGATTTTGTGAGAAATTCAATCCTTTGTAGGAATTCTCTTTGTGCTCCTCTTTGCCACCAGCCTTGGAATCTCAGGTGAGAAAGAACCAAATTAAACCCAATAAATATATAGAAATAGGTCTAAAATGTGATTTTTTAAACACCTGAAATGTCCCCAAGTGCCACATCCAGAAAAATATGGTGTGAAATATAGAAATTGGTCTAAAATATGGAAATAGGTCTAAAATATAGAAATTGGTCTAAAATATATAGAAATTGGTCTAAAATATGATTTTTAAACACCTGAAATGTCCCCAAGTGCCACATCAAGAAAAAATATGGTGTGAAATATGGGAATTGGTCTAAAATATATAGAAATAGGGCTAAAATATATAGAAATAGGTCTAAAAATATGATTTTTAAACACCTGAAATGTCCTCAAGTGCCACATCCAGAAAAATATGGGCTGAAATATGGAAATTGGGATAAAATATAGAAATAGGTCTAAAATATATAGAAATAGGTCTGAAATATAGAAATAAATCTAAAATGTGATTTTTAAACACCTGAAATGCCCCCAAGTGCCACAAACAGCTCCAGAACAATCCCAGAGATGGAGAATCCACCACCACAAAAATATTCCCAAGGAATTTAAGGAACTCAACACATTCTAAAGAAAATGATCTCCATCAAAAAATCTCTCTGAGCCCTAAAATTCAAGGATTTTATGAGAAATTCAATTCTTTGTAGGAATTCTCTTTGTGCTCCTCTTTGCCACCAGCCTTGGAATCTCAGGTGAGAAAGAACCAAATTAAACCCAATAAATATATAGAAATGGGTCTAAAATGTGATTTTTAATCACCTGAAATGCCCCCAAGTGCCACATCCAGAAAAATATGGTGTGAAATATAGAAATTGGTCTAAAATACGGAAATAGGTCTAAAATATATAGAAATGGGTCTAAAATATAGAAATGGGTCTAAAATGTGATTTTTAAACACCTGAAATGTCCCCAAGTGCCACATCCAGAAAAATATGGTGTGAAATATGGAAATTTTTCTAAAATATAGAAATGGGTCTAAAATATATAGAAATGGGTCTGAAATATAGAAATAGGTCTAAAATATATAGAAATAGGTCTGAAATATAGAAATAAATCTAAAATGTGATTTTTAAACACCTGAAATGCCCCCAAGTGCCACAAACAGCTCCAGAACAATCCCAGAGATGGAGAATCCACCACCACAAAAATATTCCCAAGGAATTTAAGGAACTCAACACATTCTAAAGAAAATGATCTCCATCAAAAAATCTCTCTGAGCCCTAAAATTCAAGGATTTTATGAGAAATTCAATTCTTTGTAGGAATTCTCTTTGTGCTCCTCTTTGCCACCAGCCTTGGAATCTCAGGTGAGAAAGAACCAAATTAAACCCAATAAATATATAGAAATGGGTCTAAAATGTGATTTTTAATCACCTGAAATGCCCCCAAGTGCCACATCCAGAAAAATATGGTGTGAAATATAGAAATTGGTCTAAAATACGGAAATAGGTCTAAAATATATAGAAATGGGTCTAAAATATAGAAATGGGTCTAAAATGTGATTTTTAAACACCTGAAATGTCCCCAAGTGCCACATCCAGAAAAATATGGTGTGAAATATGGAAATTTTTCTAAAATATAGAAATGGGTCTAAAATATATAGAAATGGGTCTGAAATATAGAAATAGGTCTAAAATATATAGAAATAGGTCTGAAATATAGAAATAAATCTAAAATGTAATTTTTAAACACCTGAAATGTCCTCAAGTGCCACATCCAGAAAAATATGGTGTGAAATATGGAAATTTTTCTAAAATATAGAAATAGGTCTAAAATATATAGAAATAGGTCTAAAATATGATTTTTAAACACCTGAAATGTCCCCAAGTGCCACATCCAGAAAAATATGGTGTGAAATATGGAAATTTTTCTAAAATATAGAAATAGATCTAAAATACATAGAAATAGGGCTAAAATATATAGAAATAGGTCTAAAAATATGATTTTTAAACACCTGAAATGTCCTCAAGTGCCACATCCAGAAAAATATGGTGTGAAATGTGGAAATTGGGATAAAATATGGAAATAGATCTAATATATAGAAATGGGTCTAAAATACAGAAATAGGTCTAAAATATATAGAAATTGGTCTAAAATATATAGAAATTGGTCTGAAATATAGAAATAAATCTAAAATGTGATTTTTAAACACCTGAAATGTCCCCAAGTGCCACATCCAGAAAAATATGGTGTGAAATATGGAAATTGGGATAAAATATAGAAATAGGTCTAAAATATATAGAAATAGGTCTGAAATGTGATTTTTAAACACCTGAAATGCCCCCAAGTGCCACAAACAGCTCCAGAACAATCCCAGAGATGGAGAATCCACCACCACAAAAATATTTCCAAAGTATTTAAGGAACTCAACACATTCTAAGGAAAATGATCTCCATCAAAAAATCTCTCTTGAGTCCTAAAATTCAAGGATTTTGTGAGAAATTCAATCCTTTGTAGGAATTCTCTTTGTGCTCCTCTTTGCCACCAGCCTTGGAATCTCAGGTGAGAAAGAACCAAATTAAACCCAATAAATATATAGAAATAGGTCTGAAATGTGATTTTTAATCACCTGAAATGCCCCCAAGTGCCACATCCAGAAAAATATGGTGTGAAATATGGAAATTGGTCTAAAATACGGAAATAGGTCTAAAATATATAGAAATGGGTCTAAAATATAGAAATAGGTCTAAAATGTGATTTTTAATCACCTGAAATGTCCCCAAGTGCCACATCCAGAAAAATATGGTGTGAAATATGGAAATTGGTCTAAAATATAGAAATGGGTCTAAAATATATAGAAATGGGTCTGAAATATAGAAATAGGTCTAAAATATATAGAAATAGGTCTAAAAATATGATTTTTAAACACCTGAAATGCCCTCAAGTGCCACATCCAGAAAAATATGGTGTGAAATATGGAAATTGGTCTAAAATATGGAAATAGGTCTAAAATATATAGAAATTGGTCTAAAATATATAGAAATGGGTCTGAAATGTGATTTTTAAACACCTGAAATGCCCCCAAGTGCCACAAACACCTCCAGAACAATCCCAGAGATGGAGAATCCACCACCACAAAAATATTTCCAAAGTATTTAAGGAACTCAACACATTCTAAAGAAAATGATCTCCATCAAAAAATCTCTCTTGAGTCCTAAAATTCAAGGATTTTGTGAGAAATTCAATCTTTTGTAGGAATTCTCTTTGCCACTGCTCAAACTAAAGGTGCTCACAGTGAAGAGGAGGAAATACCTGGGTAAAAACCTCCTCAGCAAGAGGCAAAAATGAAATTATTTCATTATTTAGCCCTCCTTTGAGTGTGCCAGAATTGGGAAATTCAGCAGGGAATTGTGGCCCAGCCCTTGGGATAATTCTGCTGAATTTGGTTTGGATTTGACAGCACAAATTCCATTAAAAAAAAACCCATCCTGAGTGTCCTTTACTGACATAAAACTGCTCCTAAAAATGGAATATCACATGAAAAGGGTGGAAAAAAATATAAAAGACCTAATTGGAAAATTAGCTACTGACACCTTTTCTTAAATGAATGAGTGCACAGGAAGACAGAGTTAAAAATAAAATTTCTCTGTGTGTTGGGTGAAGAAAAATCACAATTTCCTCAAGCACAGAGTGAACACTGAAAGCACCAAAAGCTGCAGATTTGATGTAAAAAATAATTCAGAAAAAAAATCTAAATTTTCCCAAGGTAATTTGCCAACTGGAAATTCAGAAAAAGGGTTTTATTTGAGGGGATTTCTTGTGCTTCAACCATTTAAAAACTGATTTTTCAACTGGGATTATCAACACCTCAAGAAAAAAAATTTAAAAAAAAATTTAAAAAAATTTAAAAAATTTTAAAAATTTTTAAAAATAAAAATAATTTAAAAAAACACATTTTCTGGCAGATTTTGGGACTGCTATTAAAAAACTGCTCATGAAATATTTTTATTTTATTTTTTCTGAGAATAAACTGTCATTTAGCAGAACTATAACCTGGATAAGAAGGTCTGGTTTTAAGAGACTGATCACAAACCATTTAAAAAACTGATTTTTTAACTGGGATTATCAACACTTCAATAAAAAAAAAAAATGGAAAAAAAAACCTAAAAGAACCCCCCACATTCTCTGGAAGATTTTGAGACTAAAAAACTGGTCATGGAGTATATTTATTTTATTTTTTTAATGAGAATAAACTGTCATTTAGCAGAACTATAACCTGGATAAGGAGTTTTAAGAGACTGATCACAAACCATTATAAAAATCTTTTGATTTCTCAACTGGGATTATCAACACCTCAATAAAAAAAAAATTTTAAAAAATTAAAAAAAAAAAAAAAAATAATAATAATAAAACACATTAAAAAAATTGAAAATGAGGAAGAAGAGGAATATTCAAGCAGCACAAATAATGATTTGGGAAGGGCAGAATAAAAAGAATTTGTCAGTAGCTGTTTTGTCTCACCTTTGATTGGATCAACTCTCCTCAAATAGGGCAATCCAGGATTATTAAGGGGCAAAAAAACCCCCATTTAATTCTAAAGAAAAGGTATTTTAGGAGCGTTAAGTCTGCTGGGAAAAGCAGAATAGAAACAACCCACTGCTCACACCAAAATTCAGAATATTTACAAACATTTGGTGTGAGGATCCCTCTGTCATCACCAAATTCCAAATTTGCTGCACAAATTTGGATATTTTTTTTTTTTTTGTGCACAAGGGGATTTTCTGAAAATTCACCCCCTAATCGAGTCCAAAAAATTGATTTATTTTAAAGTTAATTTGCACTCTGAGAGTGACCACCATCACCTCCCAAAACTTCAATTTCCTTGGAACTGAACCACCAAACACTCTGGAAAACTGGATTCACCACGAGACAATTCAGTTATTTCTCTCATTTTTAATATAACTCTGTATTTCCTAAATCTGAGGGCACCTTTCACACCTCCAAATTCTGGGATAAAAAGCTTTAGGGCCTCGTTCTACTTTCCCACTCTGCACCTTCCTGATATTTGGCAAAGAAAACAAATTAAAAATCCATGTTGTGTTCCTGTAAAAGTCATTTATTTCCAGCTTTTAAAGAGTTATTGGCTCTTGCCAGTTTATATTTTATAAATATATATATATTTATATATATATTATAGTAATTTTATATATTATAGTATATTTTAATATACATTATATATAATATATTATAATATATATTATAAAATATAATATATAGTATATATAATAGATATAAAATATATATTATATTTATAATATATATAATATATTATATATAATAGATATAAATTATATATAATATATAAAAATTATTATATATATTTATAATATATATAATATAATTTAAATATATATTTATATTTTTTTATTATATTTACATTTATAAAACTTTTGAGACTTTTTCTCCCCTTCCTGGAGACAGATATTTATTCAAGTTCAAGACAATTCTGCCATTCTTTACCTCAGAAATGTAATTTCTGCAGTATCTGTACAGGTTGTGTTCCTGTAAAAGTCATTTATTTCCAGCTTTTAAAGAGTTATTGGCTCTGTAACTTTATTAACTGAAGGTAAATGATGTATTTCAGTGCTGAAATTCAATGACCACACACCTGAACTGATTTTTTTATCTATTAAAACTCTGCGTGCTCCTACTGTGTTTATAACTCACCAAGAACCTTCACCTGCCTTATTTTTAAGTTTTGTGTTATTTATAAAACTTTTGAGACTTTTCTTCCCTTCCTGGAGACAGATATTTGTTCAAGTTCAAGACAATTCTGCCATTCTTTACCTTAGAAATGTAATTTCTGCAGTAAATACATTTTATTTGTGAAGACAATACAGTTTTTGCTGAGATTATGAAACTCAATTTGTTTTTCTAGTCCATTCAATTTAATTCAAAACTATTTAAAAAAATGAATCACCTCCTTCAGTATGAAAGGGTTTGACAGCAAAACCAATGACAAAAAAAAAAGCAAGGAAAAATAAAACCACAATATCGAGTGCACCAAACAAAACCTTAAGGACAAAGCTCGGGGTAGGGGCAATCCAGGGATATTTTATTTCACACAGAGTTTCACCCTGGCCTATAAGGGATCAGGAATCAAAGGAATCCAGGTAAAATTGCTGTTCAAAGTCCAAAAATCATGGAATTACCGAGGTTGGAAAAGCCTTTCCAGATCAAACTGTGCCCAATCCCCACCTTGTCCCCAAGTGCCACCTCCAGGTGACACCTCCAGGGATGGGCACTCCAAACCTCCCTTTCTGTGGATTTTTAATCTTTTTTTTCTTTGTGTTAGAGCTGGGATTAACACTCAGGAGTCACAGTTTCCTGTTTGGATTCAGTGTTTGTTAATTCTGATCCACAGCACAGTCTCACAAGCTGTGAGCTCTAACAAACAAGGCAGAAAATGGAGCTGTCTCTAAACTATTTCTATTTATTTACGCACTATTTACCCAATAACAAGAATGACACCTGTATTATTTATACTTTTGACCCAATAATTGACCACCCAAGGTCTGCAATGGGGGCCTTTTTCACCCAATTAGAAGAAAATACCCAAAGCCATGAAGAAGGACTTGGACAACGCCCTGAATCCTCCAGACTGCCCCATATATATTACTCTATACTAAACCCTTGAAATCTCAGTTTTTCATCCTCTGAGATCACACAACACTATTCAAACTCCACAACCCCAGTGCTGTCACTCAATTTTGGGAACCTTTTCCACAGCCTCAAGTCAAACGAGGTGTTTGCTTGAGGGTCAGTCCCTGTTAGGACAGAAAATCTGAAATTCTCAGTGAACAACAGCCTTTCCATGGGGAAATTCCTGCTGTCCCTGTTCCCTGGGACAGATCCCAGCTCCCACCTCCCAGCTCCATCCACACAATCCAGCACTAAAGGGTCACTCCAGGATTTTCTCTCAGCCCTTTTCCTGCTCTCAGTTGTCACCACAGAACTGCAGAATTTCATCCATTGGAGCCTGAGGCCACACAAGAATGAAAAGAAATTCCAGGTATTGAGGTTTCCAGACACACTTGAGTGTTGCTCTTTTCATCCCAGAACAGGATCTTCATCCCAAGGGATGAGAGATTTTCCCACTCTGTGAGGGGAAAAAAATATTTCCAATCTCCACTTTGAGCCTCCCCTGGTGCAATTTGAGGCCGTTCCCTCTCCTCCTGTCCCTGTCCCCTCCTGGCAGGGACTTGTGCAGAGCCACAAGGTCCCCCCTGAGCCTCCTTTTCTCCAGGCTCAGCCCCTTCCCAGCTCCCTCAGCCCCTCCTGGGGCTCCAGACCCTTCCCCAGCTCCCTCAGCCCCTCCTGGGGCTCCAGACCCTTCCCCAGCTCCCTCAGCCCCTCCTGGGGCTCCAGACCCTTCCCCAGCTCCCTCAGCCCCTCCTGGGGCTCCAGACCCTTCCCCAGCTCCCTCAGCCCCTCCTGGGGCTCCAGACCCTTCCCCAGCTCATTCCAGAATCCCTGAGGTTGGAAAAGCCCTCCCAGAACATCCCAGCTGTGCCCACCTTGTCCCCAGCCCAGAGCTCTGAGTGACCACCCGGGACACAAAAGCCTGGCACAAACACCCAGGGATGGGTTTCCCTCATTGTGAAATGTCTCCTTCCCTTTCCATGGAATCCCTGAGGCTGGAAAAGCCCTCCCAGGTCAAGGAGCCCAACCTGTGCCCACGTTGTCACCCTGAGTGCCACCTCCAGGTGACACCCCCAGGGATGGGCACTCCAAAGCTCCCTAGGCAGCCCCTGCCAAGGCCTGAGCCCCCTTTCCATGGGGAAATTCCTGCTGCTGGCCAAGCTGAGCCTCCCCTGGCCCAGCCCGAGCTGCTGTCCCCGTTCCCGGAGCAGATCCCGGCCCTCCCCGGCTCCACCCTCCGCTCCGGGAGCCGGGACCGGGCTCGGCTCAGCCGGGACAAAACCCCGAGGGGACGGAGCCACAGCCTCGCCCCTTCATTCCCCCCTTTCCTCGACATTCCCGAGGGCAGAAGCGGCCGCAGAGAACCGAGACAACCCCTCGCTGTCCCCTCCCGGCCCCCGGCGCGGCTCACCCGGTACGGGCCGTCCTGGAAGACGCGCGGGTCCAGGTTACAGGCGATGGTGGCCGTGGGGAGATCCCGCAGCGCCACCGCCTCCATCTCGCGGTCAACAAAGCTCCACTCCGCGTCTGTTTCTTCTTCTTCTTCCTCCTCGCCTTCCTCCTCGTCCTCCCCGGGCGGCGGCGGCGGCGGGAGCGGCGGCTCCTCCATGGCCGGAGCCGAGCGGAGGCGGCGGCGTCGTTCAGGCGGCTTCTCCCACCCCCCGCCCGCCATCTTGTTTCCTGAGCCGCCCGCCCTGCAGCAGCCAATAGGAAGACGCCGCCCCGCCCACCCCGAGTCGCGTCAGCCAATCGGAAGTAGCCGCCCCGCCCACCCCGCGCCGCATCAGCCAATAGGAAGCCGCGGCTGGCGCGGCAACAGGTAGTGGGTGAGGTGGTGTCCGCCATGTTGGGTGAGGGCAGCGCCGTGGGGGAGCGGCGTCGATCCAACAAAAAATAAACTATAAATACGATAAATATACTATATTTATCATCTGTACTGTGTATATAATATAAACTGTACATGTAATACACGCACGCACTATGTATATATGCTAGATATTAAAATTTAGCGTCTGTAATACACCATATATATACCCTATAGTGTACCAAATATATTTATCTATTTATATATTATATGTAATAGTGTACTAAATATATTGTATATTTATATATTATATATAACAATATATATATATCCTACGTATTATATGCTGTATGTGTACCTAATATACAGAATATAGTATATAACAAGTGCTTTATGTAATAATGTACTAATATGTATAACATACAGAATATATATAATACATATAAAATACGCTATTTATAATAATGTACAGTGTATATATATATATAAATTAATGTTTATGTAATGTTTTATTATTTCTAGAGAGAAAAGCAGGAGCTCCATGTCCCATCCCTGGAAGTTTTCAGTGTTTGATGGAGCTCGGAGTGACCTGTTCTAGAATATAAATACTAAATATTTATATCAAAATACCAGATAAATATAAAAAATTCCTCACTCCAGGACCTCCAAGTCAGCTGAAATTTGCCCCTGTGTGTGTTGTAATTCTCATATCTTTGGGGACAAGCTGACCTACCTTTGTCTCACCTAAGAGACCCAGAGAAATATTTTATATATTTTTTTACATTTATATACATTCTATTTTTAATATTTAATTGTATCCGTGCCTGTATTCATATAAAATATTTTCTCTAATATTTTGCTTGCATTTATATTTATTTTTATATATTTATTTTTATATATTTATACTTATTTTTAAATATTTATTTTTATACCACCTTCCTGAGAAAGACCCAAGAAGGAGCTTCAAAGGTCACAGAGTTGTTTTTTTTTATTAAATTATTGTGATATTTAATTGTATCCGTGCCTGTATCCATATAAAATATTTTCTCTAATATTATATATAATTATATATAATATAATTTATAAATATTATATATAAATATAATATATTTATATATTTATTTTTATACCACCTTCCAGAGAAAGACCCAAGAAGGAGCTTCAAAGGTCACAGAGGTTTTTTTTTATTAAATTATTGTGATATTTAATTGTATTTGTGCCTCTATTCCATATAAAATATTTTATCTAATATTATATATAAGTATATATAATATAATTTTTATATATTATAGATAAATATATTTATATATTTATTTTTATACCACCTTCCAGAGAAAGGCCCAAGAAGGAGCTCCAGAGAGTTTTAAAATTAAATTATTGTGATATTTAGTTGTATCTGTGTTTGTATCCACATAAAATATTTTCTCTAATATTATGTATAATTATATATAATATAATTTTTATATACAATATATAAATATATTTATATATATATTTTTTTATACCACCTTCCAGTGAAAGGCCCAAGAAGGAGCTTCAGAGAGTTTTAAAATTAAATTATTGTGATATTTGTTTCTGTGCCTGTGTCCATATAAAATATTTTCTCTAGTATTATATATAATTATATATAATATAATTTACAAATATTATATATAAATATAATATGTTTATATATTTATTTTATACCACCTTCCAGAGAAAGGCCCGAGAAGGAGCTTCAGAGAGTTTTTAAATTAAATTATTGTTATATTCACCCATCTCCAAACATCCCACACCAAATTTCTTCAGATTCTCTACTCACTTTTGGAACCATTTAAATCTTTTTCAGAGGAATAAGATAAATCCAGGGTGTTTTTTATGATCATTTTTTCCAGGTGACATAAATTTTCACCTTCTCAGATCAAGACAAAATGTCTCTTAAAATAAAAGTGATTTTTCTGAGCCACCCCAAAGTGTTTAATGATAAATCCAGCCAAAATAAAACCATTTTAAACCACATTTTTATGCTTTTTATGCTTCTTGACATGACATTTTCCTCTCTTGAGGAGCATCTCTGGATTTTCTGCATCATTCCAACCCCTTGTGCAAATTCCACCTGAGCAATCCTAAATGAAATCTGTTTTTCCATAGAATTTAAAATAAAAATAAATAAAAATCCAGCAATAAATTCTTGTCCCTGCAGCCTGGCAGGAAAACCACTGGGAAATATTAATTTTTAACTGCTGCTGATGGTACTAGGTGGTTATTACAATCCAGGTGTCACATTTGAAGGGAGAAAATATATTTATTAATGATATTTTCTGTCATTAATTGAGGTTAAAGGTCGTCTGGGATCGTTCTCAGCAAACCCTGCGGGGCTTCAAAGTTTTAAGCGTTAATTTAATCACAAACGTCAGAAAAAAATAAAAATAATAAAAAATTAAACTTGAATCTCCCTAATCTGAGGATTTAATTGTTCATATTTTCTTTTTCCATAGGAAGGAAACGCTTTTGAGTGGAAGAGGCGGCGAGAGAAGGAAAAATAAATGGATTTTCTTTGCAATGTTTGAGCCAATCGTTGGCTGTAAGTGAGGGGGATTAAGGGGAATGATTTACCCGCAGGAAAAGCTGAGCGATGCCTGGAAAAAAGCCAGGGGAATGTTCCCAGCACAGACATCACCATCTAGTGGTACAAAAAACCTCCAGGGATTCCTGGAGAGGGGGATTTTTATGGTAGGGATCTGCCTCCAAAAAAAAATCCAAAAATCTGCGTTTCTCAAGGGAAAAGTAGCTGGGAAAAATAAAATGAAATAAAATTAAATAAAATGAAATAAAATATAAAATATAGTATAATATAATGTAATATAGTATATAAAATATAATATTAAAAATAACATATAAAACAAAATATAAAGTAACATATAAAATAAAATAAAATATAAAATAAAATATAAAATAAAAATATAAAATATAAAATAAAATAACATATAAAATAAAATATAAAATATAAAATAAAATATAAAATATAAAATAAAATATAATATAACATAGAATATAAAATATAATATTAAAAATATATAAAATAACATATAAAATATAAAATAAAATATAATATAACACAAAATATAAAATATAATATTAAAAATAACATATAAAATAAAATATAAAATAACATATAAAATATAAAATAAAGTAAAAAATAAAAAATGAAATAAAATAAATAAAATATAAAATAAAATATAAAAATATAAAAAATAAAATAAAATAACATATAGAATAAAATATAAAATATAAAATAAAATAAAATATAATATTAAAAATAACATAAAATAAAATATAGAATAAAATATAAAAATATAAAAATATAAAATATAAAATAAAGTAACATATAAAATAAAATATAAAATAAAATAACATATAAAATATAACATATAAAATATAAAATATAATAAAAAATAAAATAAAATAATAAAAAATAAAATATATTGAGTTATAACTAAACAGAGAAAGAATAAACATCACAGAATCCCAGAATTACCAAAGTGGGAAGAGACCTTTAGGACGATCCAGCAGCACCAGCATCACCCCAAACTCTGTCCCCAAGGACCACCCTGTCCCCCTGACCCCTTTTTCCATGGAATTATTTTCTAAAATCCAACCTGAACCCTTGGCTTGTGCTCCTACAGACATTTTCCTTTAAGAGCCAAAATCATGAGAGATTTTCAGCCAATACAGCTGGAAATAGTGAATGTGAATGGTGAATTCCTGGGATGCTGTTAGTAAAAACACCAGCAAATATTAAAAAGTGATCTATTAAAGAAATAAATAAATAAAAAATGAAACCTGTGTTGTTTTAAGATGAACATTTTCCGTGGGGGGTTTGGACCAGGTGTGAAACCACTTTTAGGAGCTTTAAGAGAAAAAAAAAAAAAAAAAAAACAAAAAAAAAAAAAAAAAAACCCACTCCTGAGATGTTTTCAGGGCTGGATCTGCTCAGCTGAGCAAAAAGAATGGTGAGGAGAGGCTCCAGCTAAATGTGGAGCACCGGGAGGGTTTTTGTCACAAAACAAGAACAAACAACTCCAGTCATTAAACAGATTTAAGCAAGAAATTAAAAAAAAAAAACTTTAACAACGTTTAACATCAGGATAAGCTGTTAAATGAGGTTAGGGATTTCCTTTAGGTCTGTTTTCTTTTGGAGGGCACCTGCTTTGCTCAAAGTAAAGTTAAACTGAAGTATTTAATATTAATTAATTGATTATCATATTAATTCTTTATTATAAATAATTATTAATATTTATTTATAGCTAATATGTACTCTATATATTATTTTATATAATGTATTATGTAATATATAATTGAATAAATATAATTTAATAATTATTATATATTATATAATTATATTATACTTTAATAACATATATTTATATATAATATATAATATATAATATATAATATATAATATATAATTGATATTAATTATTAATAACTAAATATTTTGGGTGCTTTATAAACTCACTTTAAATGTCTGGCTTGTGTTGGAGAAGCTCAGAGCTCTGTCTGTGTTGAGGGGAACAATCTGTCTGAGAAATGAGCCCAGAGGAGCTGCTTGGCCCATGAAAAACACCTCAAAAAGGTAAATGGGAGAGTTTGCTGATTTTTTTAGTGAAATATCCCAGGAAATGAGGCTCTCAGGAGGGATTGCAGCACACAGGAGGCAGAGCCCTGTGAAGGAGCCACTGACAGGAAAGGTCAAAGGGAAAAGCAGGATTGTCCCAGGGCAAGAAAGAATCACAGATCATGGAATGGTTTGGGATGGAAGGGACCTTAAAATTCAACCTGATCCATGGCAGGGACACCTCCCACTGTCCCCAATGTCCAACCTGGCCTTGGGCACTGCCAGGGATCCAGGGGCAGCCACAGCAAATCTGGGAATTCCATCCCAGCCCCTCCCCACCCTCCCAGGGAAGGATTTTTTCCCAACATCCCACCTAAACTTGTCATTTTTCACTTTGAGGCCATTCCCTGTGTCCTGTCCCTTTGGCCCTTGGGAATTGTCTCTCTCCAGGTTTCCTGGGGCTCCTTCAGGCCCTGCAAGGCCACCCTGAGCTCAGCCCAAAGCTTCTCCTGTCCAGGCTGAACAATCCCAGCTGTGCCAGCCTTTCCTCCCAGCAGAGCTGCTCCATCCCTCTGCTCATCCTGGAGCCTCCTCTGGGCTCTCTCCTGCAGCTCCACGTCCTCCCTGGGCTGGGCCCCAGGGCTGGGGCAGCTCTGCAGGTGGGGCCTCACCTGGGGGGGCACAGGGGACAATCCCAATCCCTTTCCTCATCCCAATCCCTTTCCTCATCCCAATCCCTTTCCTCATCCCAATCCCTTTCCTGATCCCCACATTTCTGGCTGTGAACTGTGCCCAGGGCAGGGTTGGAGATCAGATCCCCCAGATCCTTCCCCAGTCCCTGCTCATCCCTGGGATTGTCCCAAACCAGGAGCAGCCCCTGGCACTGAGATTTGTGGAACTCCCCAAGATCCTGTGGGTCTCTTCTAATGAAAGATGGAAATAAAACACCAATAAACAAAACCAGCACAGTAGAGTTCAGGTTTTGCTTCTCTGCTATTGGGAGGAGGCTGGGAAGGGAGGCTGAGGCTGTTGGGGAGGGTTGGGAGAGGCAGAAAACTCCTGTCCCTGACCCAGCTCAGCAGATTTGTTGGGTGCCATCAGCCCAATCTCCTCTCTCTCACTGGGATCTCCCTCCTCCTGTGGCTTGTTCTGCTCCTTCCCAATCCCAGGAGCTGGGAAGCAGCTCTGGAATTCCTTTCCCTCACTCCCCAAAGTGCTGGGACAAGCTGCACTCCCCTGAGGTCGCTGCCACCCTTAGATGCCACCCCAGATCTCCAGGATCTGTTTCCATCCCAGGTTATTTATCCTGCTCCTCTTCCTGATTTTCCAACTCTGCCCAGGTAAATTGGCTTCTAAATGAGGTAGGAAAGAGAAATAACAGGAGAGGGAAAAGCTTTTTTTTTTTTTTTTTTTTTTTTTTTTAAATTAATTAATTCAGAGTAATCAGTAACAGCCCCAGTTACTGATTTACAGCAGGGCTCGGTCACAAGTGCTGTGGAACAAACGGGTTTGTCCGGCAAGAGCTGCTGAAAGGAAATAATAAAAATAAATATAACAAAGTTTCAGTAAAAGTTCTGTCCAAGCTATTAGGAGACAGAGGACGGTTGGAGTCCTAAGCCTGGGAAAAGGAAAAATGGTTTAAAAGGAAAGAAAAAGAGGGGAAATGGAAAAGTAAAAGAAGAAAAGGGAAGAAAAGAAATATTTCAAAGAGAAAAAGGACGAATAAAAAGAAAGAAAAAGGGAAAGAAAATGAAAGAGAAAAGGAAAGAGAGAAAGAAAGAAAGAAAGAAAGAAAGAAAGAAAGAAAGAAAGAAAGAAAGAAAGAAAGAAAGAAAGAAAGAAAGGAAAAGGAGATAGAAAAATAGAGAAAGAGAAAAAGAAAAATTAAAAAAGAAAAGGAAAAAGGAAAAAAAGGAAAAGGAAAAGGAAAAGGAAAGCAAAAGAAAAAGAAAAAAAAGACAAGAAAGAGAAAGGGAAAGGAAAAGAAAAACGAGAAGGACAAAAAGAGAAACAAAAAAGGAGGAAAAGAGAAAGAGAATGAAAAAGAAGAGAAAGAAACAAAAAATAAATAAATAAAAAGGAGATAAAGAAAAAATAAAGAGAAAAATAAAATTTAAAAGGAAAAATAAAAAGAAAGGGAGAAGGGAAAAGGAGAGGATTGTAGCATAACCTGCAATAAAATAAAATAAAATAAAATAAAATAAAATAAAATAAAATGCCATTATGAAAAAGAAAAATTCTCATTGCACCTCTTGATTGCACATGCAACATCAATATCAGCAACTCAAATATTTATATTGCTGCTTTAAAATATTCCAGCTTTTATTCCCAAATCCAGAATTATCACAAATTGACTGAGGTGGGAAGAGCCCTTTGGGATGATCCATCCCCCCTGTAACCCCAGCACCTCCAGCATCACCCCTGCACCATGTCCACAAATAGTTCTTAAAAAAGCCACATTAAACTTAAAAAGTTCCCTGAGTTTTACAAAGAAGAATTGAAATAAAAGCCAAGATCAAGTGGAAATGGTGCAGAATGGAGGGGGAAAAAATTAAACGCTCTGAAGGTGAAATGAAATTTAAAACAAGAGTATAAAAGAAATCAAATGAACTGTCATTAGGGGTTATATCCCAAGAAAGTATTTCAAGAAGTAACAGGCACAATAAACCAGGAAACATTTAAAATAAATGACAGCTTGACGTAGTAGGAATTAAAACAATAGAGTTCAAGACAATCTGGACACTTCATTTAAAGTGAAGAAAATCCCCGAGAGCTTCCAAAGCTTTGAGTTATTTCCAGGCTCCCAGTAAAATGCTCTGATGGAAGTCGTGATCCTATTTTGTATAATGTGAGAAAAGCAGCGTTTATAACCCAGAAAAACATCCAGCACTGAATTTATAGATTTAATTGGGAGTGTGGACGTGTCCCGGGCACTGGGCACAACGGCTCCGGTTTGTTTTAAAGGTTTTTATTTGCCTGGAGCCGGTGAAATCAGAATCGTTTTCCAGTCACCTCAGGAATTCCAGGAGCAGAGAGGAGAGGGGAGAGGGGGAGAAGGAGAAGGAGAAGGAGGAGGAGAAGGAGAAGGAGGAAAAAAGGAGAAGGAGAAGGAGAAGGAGAAGGAGAAGGAGAAGGAGAAGGAGAAGGAGAAGGAGAAGGAGAAGGAGAAGGAGAAGGAGAAGGAGAAGGAGAAGGAGGAGGAGAAGGAGAAGGAGGAGAAGGAAAAGGAGAAGGAGAAGGAGAAGGAGAAGGAGGAGGAGGAGGAGAAGGAGAAGGAGGAGGAGAAGGAGAAGGAGAAGGAGAAGGAGAAGGAGAAGGAGAAGGAGAAGGAGAAGGAGGAGAAGGAAAAGGAGAAGGAGGAGGAGAAGGAGAAGGAGGAGGAGAAGGAGGAGGAGGAGAAGGAGAAGGAGAAGGAGAAGGAGAAGGAGAAGGAGAAGGAGAAGGAGAAGGAGAAGGAGAAGGAGAAGGAGGAGGAGGAGAAGGAGAAGGAGAAGGAGAAGGAGAAGGAGAAGGAGAAGGAGAAGGAGAAGGAGGAGGAGGAGGAGGAGAACATGATGATGATGATGATGATGATGATGATGGCAATAAAGAAATCACAATTCCTAAATGAGCCCTGCAGAGGCTCTCAGCTTTAAACACCTCCGGGACCCCCCCGGAGCAGAGCGGGATTTTAAATTCCCTAAAGGAGTCCCTTCCCTGGGGCAGGAGGAGGCTCAGGAATGTTGGGAAAAGGAGAGGAGGGATGGGAGCTCAGCAGGGATTTCCCCAGCAGGATTAAAAGCCTGGATTTGTCCAAAAGGAGCCAAATACGAGATTCCAGGACTTTACTGCTTCCCAGTTAATTCCAAACCGGGATTTGATTCATTTAGACAACAAAACAATAAATAATGTCTGTTTGTTACCTCGCCTGCCTCGTTATTCTATTGTTTCATTAGGATAGTGCAGCTTATCCAAAATAAAAGGAAAATCAAAGATCCTTTTGGACAATGAGCAGGTTTAAAGTACTCAAATATAGCTAAAATCACATAAAATTTTAATTTCTAAGTATATTATATATAGATGTAATAATATATTAAAATGCAATATAATATAATATAATATAATATAATATAATATAATATATAAGTATAATATTGTATAAATAAATGTAATAGATAAACATATAAAAATATAACATATAAAGACATATAAATATAATAAATAAATAATATATAAATAATATATTAATATAAACGATATATTAATATAAATAATATAGTAATGGAAACATACAAATATAATATCGATTATAATAATATAAATATATAATAATATATAAAGGGGGTTTTTGTGGTTTTTTTTGTTTTGTGTTTTTTGTTGTTTATTTGGGGTTTTTTATTTGGGTTTTTGGTTGTTGTTGTTTTTTGGTTTTGGGGGGGTTGGGGGGTTTTTGTTTGTTTGTTTTTGGGTTTTTTATGTGTTTTTTGTTGGGTTTTGGTTGGTTTGGGGTTTTTTTTTTGGTTGTGTTTTTTTGTTGTGTTTGTTTGTTTGTTTGTTTGTTTTGTTTTGTTTTGTTTTTGCAAGCTCCGTTACCGTTTTTCTCCTGCTTTTTTAACACGCTCCAGAATAATTCATTCAGAATTTAAATCCGGGCTCCTCCAGTTCCTGTGGGAATTCAGGAATTAAATAAAAACCAGAAGGAAGTGAGGGACCGGTGGGATTCAGCATGAAGAAGCATCTCCTCCTCCTCTCTGCTTGCCCAGCCTGACTTTTGAGGAGTTTCTTGGATTTCTGCGTTTCCCAGCCCAGCCTTTTCCCCAGGCAGGAGAAGGGCTGGGATTGTCCCTGACGGGCTGAGCACAAATGGGATCAGCACAACCCGCCGGGATCTCCAGCAGCCCATCCCTCTGAAATATTGATTTAGAAGAATTAAAGACTTTAGTTAAAATAAATATTGCTTAATATAAATATATATTTATAAATATAAATATATATATTTATATTTATAAATAAATATAAATATAAATATATATAAATATATAAATATATATTTTAAAAGATATTTATATATTTATATATATATAAATATATAAATATAAATATAAATATATAAATAAATGTAAATAAATAAATAAGGTAAAGTAGCTAAATTTCCCTTTTGTTAACAGAAGCCAGACTGAAGGAATTGATAAATCATGGAAGGAACTGATAAATCACAGAACCTGCCAAACCAGGCTTTTACATCCTGAATAATCAATAGACCCCATGAGTACAATACAATCATAAATCAAACAGTCCTGGAAAAACAGGATTCAGCTGTTCCTCAAAGAGAGGAAGACCCATCTTTCTTCATCATTTTGGGACCCCACCCCATAAAAAAGACCACCGACCCATTTCAAAGAACAAACTCCCCATGCTTAATGGCTTTTTGGCTAATTACCATACAAAGCAGAGAGTAGGATGTACCAGAGTTATGAATGTGCATTTGTGTTTTGGGTATTCAATACTCCTGGACATAAAAACTCCCTGTGATCATCCGTGGATTGAGGTATTTGTGTATTTGGGAGCCCCAAACACACACTTTCTAACTTTAAACTATTAGAAAGTCTTTGTCCATCAATAGTTGGATATTGGTATTAGATCAATATCCACAGTTTTTTAATAATTCACCTCCCTCTTCCTTCTCTCTGAACGCCCTCCCGGGCACGGAATGATGGAATTTCACACCGACTTCCCCAAGGAAAATTAAGGAACACAAAAAAGCTCTGAAAGCAATAAAAAAATCCCAGTCCTCCAACAGAATTCTTCCACTTGCGACTTTGTCTTTCCCGCAGTTAAAAATCACATTTTAAATAGGATATAGAACTGGCTTATGTACAAATACATAAGGAGTTGGGGGTTATTTTTTTATTATTAATGTTCAGTATTAATATATAAATATTGATAATACTGTATTCATATTCTTGTATAGGTAATTTTTTTATACCACAAGGGATCCGTGGAAGTTTTATACCCCAAGTAATTCTTGTCTCCAGGCGGGCTGTTTGTACCTGTCTGTGTTTATCCTGACAAATCCCTCCCTCCATCCCATGCTGGGGAATCCTATTAAATCCCACCCCATTTCTGGAGCCTCAACTTCCCTCCAATTCCCAGTTAGAGGGAAAAAAAAAAAAAAAAAAAAAAAAAAAGGTATTTTATTTTTTTTCTTTTTTTATTTTTTTTCTTTTTCTTTACCTCTGGCTGCAAAAAAAATTACAACTTTGATTTGCAGCCGGGAAGGAAAAGGGGTTACAATAATCCGAGTCCAGGCAAATTAAAAACCCCCAGGGATAAAAGTTGTTCCCACCAGACTGCGGGGGGATCTTGGGCTGCGGCTCAAGTCTGACATCTGCGAGCATTAATTCATTAATTCATTAATACCTGCACTCATCCTTTAATAAAGAAGGTGTGCGCTAATCCTCGCCGAGCTCCGAAAATTAAATTTATTCTCCGGGGGCTGGTTTGGGAACAGATGGGGCGTAAAGAGCTTGAGGGAACAGGGGGGGTTAATTGATAAGTGATTGAGTGATGAGTGCGGGAACAAGGAATCCAAAGCTCCCACTGGGACAGCTCTGGGTTTGTCCCAAAACTCCTTTGGGACACCCAAAAGTGACAAGTGACTTCACCTGTCCCTGGCTCTCTGTGTTCCCACTTTCCTGCCCTGTCCCAGTGCCCTCACCTGGCTCAGCTCCACCAAAAAATGACAAAAATCTCTGTTCCCGAGGGCACGGACACAGCCAGGTCTGTAACAAACCATTCCTGCTGGAAATGTGTGTCCTACAAAGAGAATTAACGCCCTGTCAGTCCTTCCCTCTGTCTTTTGTAAAACTGCCGGGAATATTTAAAGAGCTAATCTTTTGTCGGGCTCCAACCCTGCGGGGATGTTCGGGGCAGGCACCGCTTAGCACTGAAAGGGATTTTTGTTGGCTTTTGTTAACGATCAGGGACTCCTTATCACTGGGGTTTTTTTGTTTGGTTTTTTTTTTTTTTTTTTTTTTTTTTTTTTTTTTTTTTTTTTTTTTTTTGGTTGGCCTTGAAATCCTCACCTTGTGAGAACTGGAAGCAGGGAACAGGTAAATAAAGGAAATCAGGTGTTAATGGATAAGCTCTGCAGGGCAGGCGGCTCTGCTGGGCTTCCATCTGATGGGCAGGACACAAATCCCGGCTCAGACTGGAGACCTGAGCGAAACCCGACACCAAAGGAGCTGTGCGAGAACACAAAATACTGATTCACCCACAGGAGGTGTGTAAGAAACCAAAATATTGATTCGCCAAAAGGAGCTGTGTAAGAACACAAAATATTTAATCACCCAAAGGAGGTGTGTAGGAACCCAAAATATTGAAGCAGCCAAAGGATGTGTGTAAGAACACAAAATATTGGTTCACCCAAAGGAGGTGTGTAAGAACACAAAATATTGAAGCACCCAAAGGAGGTGTGTAAGACCCAAAAATATTGAAGCAGCCAAAGGAGCTGCGTAAGAAGCCAAAATATTGATTCACCAAAAGGAGATGTGTAAGAACCCAAAATATTTAATCACCCAAAGGAGGTGTGTAGGAACCCAAAATATTGAAGCACCTAAAGGTGATGTGTAAGAACACAAAATATTGGTTCACCCAAAGGTGGTGTGTAAGAGCCCAAAATATTTAATCACCAAAAGGAGGTGTGTAAGAAACCAAAACATTCAAGCACCCAAAGGTGGTGAGTAAGAACACAAAATATTGAAGCACCAAAAGGAGGTGTGTAAGAACCTAAAATATGGAAGGACCCAAAGGTGGTGTGTAAGAGCTTCAAATGTTGAAGCACCCAAAGGAGGTGTATAGGAACTCAAAATACTGAAGCACCCAAAGGAGCTGTATAAGAAACCAAAATATTGAGCAGCCAAAGGTGGTGTGGTGTGTAACAACCCAAAATATTGATTCACCAAAAGGAGATGTGTAGGAACCCAAAATATTGAAGCAGCCAAAGGTGGTGTGGTGTGTAACAACCCAAAATATTGATTCACCAAAAGGAGATGTGTAAGAACCCAAAATGCTGAAGCAGCCAAAGGAGCTGTGAAAGAAGCCAAAATAATGATTCATGCAAAGGAGGTGTGTAAGAAACCAAAATATTTATTCACCCAAAGGAGGTGTGTAAGAACCAAAAATATTTAATTACCCAAAGGAGATGTGGAAGAACTTCAAATATTTAATCACCCAAAGAAGGTGTGTAAGAACCCAAAATATTGGTTCACCCAAAGGAGGTGTGTAGGAACCCAAAATATTGAAGCACCAAAGGTGTTCAAGCTTCAGGGAGGCTGAGGAGTCTCTGCCCCAGGGAGCTCCAGAGGGCCCCTCCTGTCCCAGCCCCTCAGGGCAAAGCTGATCTCATGGGGCTTCAGGGGCTTCTCAAGGGTGCAGCCAAACACAGGATTCATGGAATGGTGGAATATCCGAGTTGGAAGAGACACACAAGGATCCCAGTGCAGCTCCTGGCCCTGCCAGCCCAGCAATCCCCACTGTGCCTGGAGTGGTGTCCATGTACACACAAACGTGTCCTTCACCTGCACCCAGCTCCACAAAATTCCCACCACTCCCCTGAATGTTCCTTTGCTCCTCATTCCCACTGCAAAATCCTGAGCTGAGCCGTGTCCTTCCAGCCCTGCCCATGGAGAGCTTTGGGATGGGCTCTGGCTCATGGATGAGAGTGTTGTAGGATGGGACTTGTGGACAGGGAGGAGCTAGAGCTGCAGGAGAGAGCCCAGAGGAGGCTCCAGGATGAGCAGAGGGATGGAGCAGCTCTGCTGGGAGGAAAGGCTGGCACAGCTGGGATTGTTCAGCCTGGACAGGAGAAGCTTTGGGCTGAGCTCAGGGTGGCCTTGCAGGGCCTGAAGGAGCCCCAGGAAACCTGGAGAGAGACAATTCCCAAGGGCCAAAGGGACAGGACACAGGGAATGGCTTCACACTGAGAAATGACAAGTTTAGGTGGGATGTTGGGGAAAAAATCTAGATTTTCCAGATTTGCTGTGGCTGCCCCTGGATCCCTGGCAGTGCCCAAGGCCAGGTTGGACATTGGGGTTGGAGCAGCCTGGGACAGTGGGAGGTGTCCTTGCCCATGGCAGGGAATGATCTTTGAAGTCCCCTCTGATCCAAACCCTTCTGGAATTCTCTGACATGTCCAACCTTCAGGCCAAGGGTTAAGAACCCTTCAGCAAAGGTGAGGATGAATAAACCAATATTTTCTCTCCAGAGGCTACTGAGTTGTGTCATTCTACTGATACTCAACCCCATAAGAGATGGGGGAAATAATTGGCTCAGGATGGTTCCACTGCAATCCCTCCATTGGCAGGTGTTGAGTCCCTGCTCCTAAACCTTTGTGGCCTCTGTTCTTAAATCTTCCAGGAGCTTTTCTCCTGAGCTCAGCTCCTTTCTTTTGTCTCACTTGCAATGCACGTCCGGGCGAGCATCCAAGAGCTGCAGGATTGTTCATTTATTTGGCTGCTCATTGTTTATCAGGACAGAGCGTTTGACCTGCTGCAATGATTTATTCTGTAGGATTTCCCTGCTCCTGTTGGCTGCATCTTCCCCTTTAACACCCATTCCAAACCCCTGCTCTGCCCCCTCTCAAATATAAAAAGTGGGTTTATATACCCAAATATAAAACTGTTTAATTGGATGTTTGGAGGGTCCTTTCTCTGGAAATCTCAGACCTCACTCCAGACAAGACACAAACCATACAGAGGAAGCTCACCAGTTGAAATACCAGGAAGGTGGTGTTCAACATTCAGGGGACACTGAACATTCTCCAAAAATGCTGTAACTCAAAAGATAAGAGGGTCAGGAAAGGCTGAAAGGCTTCATCCCCTATTCCTCCTCTAACAAAGTGGGTGCAATTATTCATAAATCCCCAAAACTGCTGCTGGAACTAGGGACGCAAGGTAGGACAAAGAAACCATAAACCAAACAAACTCCAGTACCTTCATAAATTTCCTATAAACCATGATCACTGAGCCCAACAAAACAGTAATCCTAATTTGTGCACCTCTAGTGTAAAAGCTTCATTTTAGGGACAACATTGGAGTTATTTTCAGGTAAGAAAAGAAGCCTAGGGACAAGAAAGGTATTAAAACCTCAAAAAAAAAAAAAAAAAAAAAAAAACAAACCAAAAAAAAAAAAGCCTAAGGAACAGAAATACAAGGACTCCATCCCAAGAGACATCAGGAATTCAAGGAGCAACACGGCTACTGACTACTTTATCCCCGCACAAAGCACAACCAAAATGCAATTAACAATAAATACAATTTTCTGCTCTCTGGAGCCACGCAGTTGGGCACCAATAATAATAATAAAAAAAATTGCACCTGATGTGCAAAAATAGCACCGGAGAGGGGCTGGGGATGTGTCTGGAGAGGGGCAGGGGATGTGCCGGGAGAGGGGCAGGGGATGTGCCTGGAGAGGGGCTGGGGATGTGCCCAGAGAGGGGCAGGGGATGTGCCCAGAGAGGGGCAGGGGATGTGCCCGGAGAGGGGCAGGGGATGTGCCCAGAGAGGGGCTGGGGATGTGCCCAGAGAGGGGCAGGGGATGTGCCCGGAGAGGGGCAGGGGATGTGCCCAGAGAGGGGCTGGGGATGTGCCCGGAGAGGGGCAGGGGCTGTGCCTGGAGAGGGGCAGGGGATGTGCCTAGAGAGGGGCAGGGGATGTGCCTGGAGAGGGGCAGGGGATGTGCCCGGAGAGGGGCAGGGGCTGTGCCTGGAGAGGGGCAGGGGATGTGCCTGGAGAGGGGCAGGGGCTGTGCCCAGAGAGGGGCTGGGGATGTGCCCAGGAGGGGCAGGGGATGTGCCTGGAGAAGGGCTGGGGATGTGCCTAGAGAGGGGCAGGGGATGTGCCTGGAGAGGGGCTGGGGATGTGCCCAGGAGGGGCAGGGGATGTGCCTGGAGAGGGGCAGGGGATGTGCCCAGGAGGGGCAGGGGATGTGCCGGGAGAGGGGCAGGGGATGTGCCCGGAGAGGGGCAGGGGATGTGCCCAGGAGGGGCAGGGGATGTGCCGGGAGAGGGGCAGGGGATGTGCCCGGAGAGGGGCAGGGGATGTGCCCAGGAGGGGCAGGGGATGTGCCGGGAGAGGGGCAGGGGATGTGCCCGGAGAGGGGCAGGGGATGTGCCCAGGAGGGGCAGGGGATGTGCCTAGAGAGGGGCTGGGGATATGCCCAGGAGGGGCAGGGGATGTGCCTGGAGAGGGGCTGGGGATATGCCCAGGAGGGGCAGGGGATGTGCCCAGGAGGGGCAGGGGATGTGCCCAGGAGGGGCAGGGGATGTGCCCGGAGAGGGGCTGGGGATGTGCCTGGAGAGGGGCAGGGGATGTGCCCAGACAAGGACAGGGGCTGTTCCCATTGCGGGACAGGAGTTGTACCCGCAGAAGGACAAGGGCTGTCCCCCGAGCAGAAGGACGGGGCAGGAGCTGTGCCCGTGGAGGTGCAGGAGCTGTGTCCGCACAAGGACAGGGGCTGTACCCGCACAGGGACAGGGGCTGTGCCCGCAGTGAGGGGCCGGGGCAGGGGCTGTACCAGAAGGACAGGGGCTGTACCCGCACTGAGGGGCCGGGGCAGGGGCTGTACCCGCACAGGGACAGGGGCTGTACCCGCACAGGGACAGGGGCTGTACCCGCACAAGGACAGGGGCAGGGGCTGTACCCGCAGTGAGGGGCCGGGGCAGGGGCTGTACCCGTGGAGGGGCAGGGGCTGTACCCGCACAGGGGCAGGGGCTGTACCCGCAGTGAGGGGCCGGGGCAGGGGCCGTCCCCAGGGGAGGAGCAGCAGCCCAGTCCCGGCCCCGCAGGCACCGCCCCGTCCCCCGGCCGTGCCCGGCTCCGCTCCGCAGCTCGGGCCGGTGTCCCGGGCAGCCCGGCATGGCGGAGAGCCCGGGGCGGCCTCCGGAGCCCGGCGATGTCCCTCGGAAAGGCGGCCAGGACGGGCGGGAGCCCCCGGACGGACCCGCGGAGCTGCCGGAGCCCCCCGGGGACAGCGGCCACCCCCAGGGCCCGGGGACACCCAGCGGGGCCGGCCCGGGGGACCAGGGGACGGTGATGGACCGGCCAGAGGGCTCCGCCAGGACACAGCCCCACGGGGAGGCGGCGGCACCGGCGGGGACACAGCCCGGGGGGACACAGCCCGAGGGGACAGCGGGGACAGAGCCTGAGGGGACAGAGCCTGAGGGGACAGAGCCTGAGGGGACAGCGGTGGCTCCGACGGGGACGGAGCCCGAAAAAGCGGCCCCAGGGGGGACGGAGCCCGAGGATGTGGCGGTGGCCCCGGCGGGGACGGAGCCGCAGGTGAGAGAGGCCGTGAGGGAGGAAAACCCGGCGGAGAGAGAGCCCCGGGGGACAGCGGGGACAGCCCTGGAGGGGACAGAGCCCAGAGAAGCAGAGGGGACAGTCCCGGTGGGGACAGAGCCCGGGAAAGCTCCGAGGGAAGAAGCCCCGGCGGGGACAGAGCCTGAGGGGACAGCGGTGACAGCCCCGGCGGGGACAGAGCCTGAGGGGACAGCGGTGACAGCCCCGGCGGGGACAGAGCCTGGAGAAGCAGAGGGGACAGTCCCGGTGGGGACAGAGCCCGGAGAAGCTCCGAGGGAAGAAGCCCCGGCGGGGACAGTCCCCGAAGATGCGGCACAAGAGGCGGGAACGGAGCCCCAGGACGCTGCGGGGACACCCCCAGAGGGGACAGGCCCCGGGGATGGAGTGCGGGGGGAAACCCCAGCGGGGACAGGCCCCGAGGATGAGGGGCAGGAGCCAGTCCCAGCTGAGGGGACAGTCACCAAGGGTGAGGGGCAGGAGCCGGTCCCAGCTGAGGGGACAGTCCCCAAGGGTGAGGTGCAGGAGCCAGTCCCAGCTGAGGGGACAGTCCCCAAGGATGAGGGGCAGGAGCCGGTCCCAGCTGAGGGGACAGTCCCCAAGGGTGAGGGGCAGGAGGAAACCCCGGCAGGGACAGTCCCTGAGGAGACGTTGGGGACAATCCCTAAGGATGAGGCGCAGGAGGCAGCCCCGGCTGATGGGACAGTCCCTGGGGAGGCTTTGGGGACAGTCCCCAAGGATCCGGTGCAGGAGGAAGCTCCAGCAGCCACAGTCCCCAAGGAGGAGGCGGAGGACGAAACTCCAGCAGTGACAATCCCCAAGGATGAGGCGCAGGGGGCAGCCCCGGCTGATGGGACAGTCCCCAAGGATGAGGCGCAGGAAGCAGCCCCGGCTGATGGGACAGTCCCCAGGGATGAAATGCAAGGGGCAGCCCCAGCAGCGTCAGTCCCCAAGGAGGAGGCTGAGGAGGAAACTCCAGCAGTGACAATCCCTAAGGATCCGGTGCAGGAGGAAGCTCCAGGTGATGTGACAGCCCCAGCCCCCGAGGATGCGGTGCCGGGGGCAGCCTCAGCAGCGACAGTCCCCAAGGAGGAGGAAACTCCAGCAGTGACAATCCCTAAGGATGCGGTGCCGGAGCCAGCCCAGGCAGGAACAGTCCCTAAGGATGCGATGCAGGAGGCAGCTCCAGCAGCGACAGTCCCCAAGGATCCGGTGCCAGAGGAAACCCCGGCTGATGGGACAATCCCTAAGGATGAAGTGCAAGGGGCAGCCCGGGCAGTGACAATCCCCAAGGACCCGGTGCCGGAGGAAACCCCGGCTGATGGGACAATCCCCAAGGATGCGGTGCAGGAAGAAGCCCCAGCACTGACAATCCCCAAGGATGAGGCGCAGGATGAAGCCCCGGCACTGACAGTCCCCAAAGACCCGGCGCAGGATGAAGCCCCAGCAGTGACAGTCCCCAAGGATAAGGCAGAGGAGGAATCTCCAGCAGTGACAGTCCCCAAGGATGAGGCAGAGGAGGAATCTCCAGCACTGACAATCCCCAAGGATGAGGCAGAGGAGGAATCTCCAGCAGTGACAATCCCCAAGGATGAGGCAGAGGAGGAATCTCCAGCACTGACAGTCCCCAAGGATGAGGCAGAGGAGGAATCTCCAGCAGTGACAATCCCCAAGGATGAGGCAGAGGAGGAATCTCCAGCACTGACAATCCCCAAGGATGAGGCAGAGGAGGAATCTCCAGCACTGACAATCCCCAAGGATGAGGCAGAGGAGGAATCTCCAGCACTGACAATCCCCAAGGATGAGGCAGAGGAGGATGCTGCTGTGCCAGTCCCCGCCGAGGGCTGTGCGGAGGATGCTCAGAGGAGCCGCGGGGCAGCACAGGGAGCCTCACCCTCCCCGGGGCTCCCCCCTGGCGGCCCCGGGGGCGAGGAGGAGGGGGAGACAGAGGCAGAGCCGGGCCCGGGAGCCCCAGCAGGGACAGGAGCCCCCGAGAGCCGCAGCCTGAACGGGGAGCGGCACCGGGAGCGGCACCGGGAGGACGGGGCGGAGGAGAAGGATGAGGATGAGGATGAGGATGAGAAACAAGAACACGACATCTCTCTCTTCGTTAAGGTAAGGCTGAGGGGAATCTCCGGGGGGAATCTCCTCCTCCAGTTGTGTCGAGGCGCATTTAATTAAATGTGGCTGACGTTTATTTTGGTTATTAACGCCCCAAAATGAACCTGCCCCCCCCCACTCCTCATCCCTTGTTCTCCTTGTGGGTTTTCAGAGCTCCAAAATGCAGGAAAAGGGGTTCTCATCACAAGGGCTGGGAGGGAAGAACCTGGGAAATGTTTCTAAATTGTTTAACACGAATTACGGGGGATATTTAGAGAATTGTCCTAAATTTTGGCAAGGCTGGGTTCACAGTCAGTAAAGAGCTTCCCTTGGACTTGTCCAGTTGGTGTTTGAAGGGAAGATTTGGGTTACAGGGAAATGGGAAAAAAAAATAAAATAAAATAAGGGGGTGGGAAACTAATTTCTTGTCCAGTTGGTTTGATGGGAAGATTTGGGTTACAGGAAAATGGGAAAAAAAAAAAAAAAAAAAAAAAAAAAAAAAAAAGGGGGGGGTGGGAAACTAAAACTAATTTCTGGTATTTTATTGAGTAGAGCTTTAGACCTTCCCATGCTGTGCCTGGAATCCCAGTAAAATCCCTGGGATTTGCCATGGGAGCAGCAGCCATCCACTGAGCCTTTATCAGATGGGGATTTTCCGTGTGTGGAAAGCAGCTGGAGGGGATTTTTTTCCCTCTTTTCCAGCCCCTCTGGACTAAAATGTGGATCAGGGTGGGATAAAGATAAAGCTGAGGAGATAAACCTGGGGAGGCAGGAGGGGTTTGGGATCTTCTCCTCATCCTGAGCTGGCTGGGGCTGCTTCTGCCAGCCAGAATTCACATGAAAATTAAAATTAAAATTAAAATTAAAATTAAAATTAAAATTAAACTTGGTGCTTTCCAGTCCATGGGAGAAAAACATTGGCCAAAATGAAAGGGCAGCCTGGAGGATAAAACCATTTGTTGTGACTCCAGGAAAATATTAGGATTCCAAATATTAGGACTCCAAATATTAGGATTAAGCCTGGGCTTTGGAAATATTTGGGAATTAATAAAGGCAGAAGGAGAAAGGAGGAGCATTTTTGTGACGGGTTTAATGTTGGTAATTTAGGAATGCCTAGAGAACAATCCAGCTGCTTTTCTAATTATTTCTGCATTACAAAGCTGGAGTATTTTACCTCACCTGGAGCTGGATTTTTGTACTTGGGATTGGATTCGTTTTTAGTTAGAGGTTGAGGAATGAGTTTCTCTAGGAAAAAAAAAAAAATAAATTAAAAAGTCAACTGCAGAGCTCAGGATCTCTACAGGCACCCAAATGGCCATGGTTGGATAGCTCAACACAAATCCAGAGAAATATCAAAATAAATCCCAAAATGGGGAGAAAATGCTTGAGAAAACAAGGCAGGAATAGTGCTGGAATAATTCCTGCTAGGGAATATTATCCCAGCTCAGGCCAACATTAAAATGTTTTGTGTTGTGTCAAGGATAACGTTCCAAGGAGCATCAGCCTCAGGAAGAAAAACAAAACATCAGAATTCCCCCGAGGCTTTCACTGGCTGCTCCCAGATTTCCATTTGCCCATGGAACGATATAATTTATTTTCTTTAGATAACAACGCCCATTATTGCAGGTATTTCAAAGGTAAACGTTCCCAAAGGTCATCCAGATGTCCTTTCCTTGGGAATTCTGTGTCCCTGGTGCCTTTGTGCTCTCTCTGCTCTTCAAGGGCTTTTTTTACTCTTCTGTAGCAAAAGGCTTTTATTGATCAGGAAACTTCTGTAAATGTCAGATTATTATTATGATTATCATTATTTATTTATTTATTTATTTATTATTATTTATTTTTTATTTTTATTTATTTTTTATTATTTATTTTATTTAGTTTTTAAATTTTTTACACTATTATTATTATGATTATCATTATTTATTTATTATTTATTATTATTATTATCGATTTTTGTTTTTTATTTAATTTTTATTATTTATTTTATTTATTTTTAAAATTCTTTACACTATTATTATTATGATTATCATTACTTATTTATTATTTATTTATTCGTTATTATTAATTTTTATTCTTTATTTAATTTTTTATTATTTATTTTATTTATTTTTTAATTTTTTACACTATTATTATGATTATCATTATTTATTTATTATTTATTTATTATTATTGATTTTTATTTTTTATTTAATTTTTTATTTTTTATTTAATTTATTTTAAATTTTTTTTACACTATTATTATTATGATTATCATTAATTATTATTTATTTAAATTTTTATTATTAAATTTTTTATTTAATTTTTTATTATTTATTTTATTTATTTTTTAAAATTTTTTACCACTTGAATGGACCTGAACCCTCACTAAAATCCACTCCCTTGATTTTAAGCAATAGAACATTTTATCTAAGACTCAACAACTCATTTCTAAATTGAAATCATTATCTAATTGTGTACAGATGGGAAACTCGACAGCATCACAACTGCAGATTTCAGAATTCCAGAGATTCCTGAGGATTCCTCTGTACCACAAACAACCCCCAAGGCCTTGCTCACCTCCCCAAACAACATTTCCTCCTCAGTTTTCAGGGTGAAATGGCTTTTAGTCAAAGCTGACCGTGAGCACAAGGCAATAGATTTTACCCAAGGAAAAGCAGGGGGGATTTATCCAGTTTGGTGACATCCTTGGTCTCTAAATCATTTTATCTCCATGCAGAGGATGATTTAATTCCCATCAGAGACTGAAATGACTTGTCTGCAGCAGAATTTTCCTTGCACCACTCCTGAGATATCCCTGAGTGATTTTACACAGAGCAGAGTTACAGAAAGGGCTGAAAAATGAGAAAATGAGACAGGAAAAGCTTTGCTGGGAGAACAGAAATGGGAAGAACTCAGATGATGAAGCAGCAACTGAATTTTGAGTGCTGTAGGTAAGAAATCCATGGGCAGCAGGAGCAGAATTCCCTGGAGCACCTGGATTTCCATCCAGGGGAGTCTGTGCTGCACCTGCTGCTTGGTGTAAACATTGCAATTGTCCTCACAGGGCTGTTGATGCTGAAAAATCTTGATTTTTCCTCCTCAGTCAGGGTGTGACTGGGGCAGGTGAGTGTTATACAGCCAATAGTTGTTGTGCTGGGCCCAAATCCAGGTGGGCAGATCTTTGTGGGGCCTTTTTTAGTGCAGATTCATCACAGGAGCTCAATATTTCAGTGAAATTAAAGATTTCTGTGTGCAGAGTTCCACCAGCTCCACACATTGGGTTCTGCTCCCTTCTCCTCACTCCCTGATTTTATCTTTCCTTTATATATCCTTTATAATCACTCCCTGATTTTCTCCTTCCTGAGCTCCACTCCTTGGGCCTTCTGCAGGATCTTGTCTCAGGTGCCACATGAAAAAAGGTTAAACCTTAACTTCAAAAAACCTATCAGGTTTTTTTGGTTGTTTGTTTGTTTGTGGGTTTTTTGTTTGTTTGTTTGTTGTTTTTTTTTTGGTTTGGGGTTTTTTTTGTGTTTTTTTTTTTTTTTTTTTTTTTGTTTGTTTTTTTTGGTTTTTTTTGTTTGGTTGGTTGGGGGGTTTTTTGTGGTTTTTTTTTTTTTTTTTTTTTTTTTTTTTTTTTTTTTTTACTTGCTCCCCTCCACCATTCCTTTGAGCATTTTCATTTGCATTGTCAGTGAGACCTTTCTGCTTTTTTTAATTGAGGAGTTATGAAACTTTTGGGCTGGGGACAAGGTGGGGACATCGAGCAGGAGTCCCACAGGGGGAACAATTCCTCTTCCCATTGCTGGAGTCTCCTTTGGTGTGGAAAAGCAAGAAAAAAGGGAGAATCCCTGCCTTCCCCTCTCTCAGGGCAGCAGAAGGGCTCAGAATTCCCTCCTGCTGCTCCCACACAGAGGATCCCTGGCCATGGGACTCCCTGCTGTTGGATATTGGGCAAGGGAGGAGGGAGACATTTCACAGAAATGGGTGAACAGCCAGTCCCAAACACTCCTGTGGGATTTGTCATCCTTCCGTGATTCTGATTTGGTTTTGGAAAGCAGAGGGGAGGAAGAGAGGGCCTAAGAAAGGAACAATCCTTCTGGAGCCCCCAAGAGGAGGGGGCAGCCGGGGGGTGGGTCAGGCTCTGCTCCCAGGGAACAGAGACAGGACAAGGGGGTTGGAATATGGAAATATGGAAAATTCCAGGTTCCCTAATGCAGCTTAAGAAGAACTGGCGTTACAAATTCCGTTCAGAGCTCTCCAGGTTGTTGGTTGTGCTGGGGGCACCGTGAGCAGCAGCTTTTTGGGGGTGGGAATGAGATGGGCTTTAAGGTCCCTTCCAACCTCAACCTTTCTGTGATTCTGTGATTTCAAGAATGGCTGAGGGAGCTGGGAAGGGGCTCAGCCTGGAGAAAAGGAGGCTCAGGGGGGACCTTCTACAACTCCCTGCCAGGAGGAGCAGTGAGGGGGTGTCAGGCTCTTCTGCCATGTCTCAAGAGGAAATGGCCCTAAATTGTACCGGAACAAAGTTTTTCCCTATAAAAATGGCCAAGCCTTGGGATGAGCTGCCCAGGGAGGTTTGGAGTCACTGTCTGGGGGAGTGTTCAGGAGGAGGCTGGAGGTGGCCCTTGGGGACAGGCTTTGGGCTGATGCTGGTGCTGCTGGGGTGGCACTGCCTGATCCTCAGGGGCTCTTCCCACCTTGGCCATTCCATGGAATCAAAGCCAAAGGCACCTGCACATCCACCAAATCTTCAGGGGGCCACAACTCCCAATTCATCTGCTCCCAGCCTCAGCCCCTTGAGGGCTGTCAGGAGTCTCCAGGATGGTCCCTCCCATCCAAAGCTCAGCTTCCTCCAAAGCCAAAGGGCTGAGATGAAGTTCAGCTGAGCTTTGGAGTGACAGGCTGGAGGTGGCCCTTGGGGACAGGCTTTGGGCTGGTGCTGGTGGCACTGGGGTGGCACTGGGTGACCCTGAGGGGCTCTTCCCACCTTGGTGATCCTGGGATTTAGACAACTTGACAGACCAACATCCTTTCCCAGACTGACATAAATCAACAGACAGAAATCAGTGATCAGAAAGTTGTTTTTGTATGATTTAGTCAGAATCATGGATTGGTTTGGGTTGGAAAGGAGCCTTAAAGCCCATCCCATTCCACCCCTGCCATGGCCAGGGACACCTTCCCCTATCCCAGGTTGTTCCAATTCCTGTCCAACCTGGCCCTGGACACTTCCAGGGATAAGGGAACCACAACCTCTTTGGGTAAATATTTCCTGGAATCACCTTTTGCCCGTGCTTTGGAAGTGCTAAATCTCCCTCAGGACTCTGTTCATTCTCAGGGCTGATCTCTGTGGTTTGACGGTTGGTTTTAGGGAAAAGAAAGAAAAAAAAGTAAAAAGGAAGGAGGAAAGGAAGGAAGGAGGGAAGGAAGGAAAGGAAGGAAAGGAAGGAAGGAAAGGAAGGAAGGAAGGAAGGAAAAGGAAGGAAGGAAGGAAGGAAGGAAGGAAGGAAGGAAAGAAAGAAAGAAAGAAAGAAAGAAAGAAAGAAAGAAAGAAAGAAAGAAAGAAAGAAAGAAAGAAAGAAAGAAAAAGAAAGAAAGAGGAAGGTGTTCAAAGCTTCCTGGCCCTATTCCTATTTTTATTCCCTCCCATCTGAGAGCCCACTAAAGCCCCACACCATGTGTTCTGCTGTAAGCACAAGCTTAAAGGCGCGTGCTGTGTAAGCCCTTCATTAACCAGGGAACCCTTTCCTGATCCAGGCCCAGGGCACTGCTGGGATTTGGTGCTGCCTGGAACCAGCAGAGTCTCCTGATGAGATCAGCCAGCTGCCCAAATTCCGCCCATGGGGCCTCTGCTCCTGAATTTTGTCTTTATAAAACCTGCTCTCACTGTGGTCAGCACAGAGCAGGGCCAGGGGTGGGAGTTTTCCTTGGCTCTTTCTGCTCTCAGTCCCTGAGTTTGTCTGAAATTTGTCACTGTTTGGGACACGAAAGAACCACACACTCACTGGTCAGGTTGAAGTGAGGAAAGAAGGGACAGTTTATTATGATTTGGAGTTTAAATAGGATTTGGAGTTTGATCAAGGATTGGAGGACAGGAGGAACACCTCTCTGACCTCAGTGGTCCAAAGTCCATTACAGAGAAATCCATTACAGAGAAATATGAAAACAATCTACATTGTTTTGAGAAACTCCAGAATACGTAAACAATCATCAGAAGGCTAAAAATTAGAGCGACAGAAATTAAACTTCAGTCCCTCAATTTTGTTGGGGAGCCTCAGCCTTCCCCAGGAGCTGCCCTGGGAATGTTCCTCTGGATGTGGGACATGATGATGGTGGGGCTGGCTGAGCTTCAAGGGCTCTTCCAAATATGATCATTTTGGGATTATCCTGCAGCTCTGCCAGGGAGTTTTCACTCTCTGTCTGTTGAATTTGAGGCTGGATTGATGTTTTCTGTAGAGGAATAACAAACCAGTCTAGAGAACTCATGGCATTCACAAATATAAAACATTACAATGTGGGGGGTGATTTTTCTGGGAAGTGATTTTGACCAATTACTTGGAAAATATAACTGTATTAAAACCAAATTATTAAAAACATCAGGGGAAACTGTGGAAAGGGCCTTTTTTAAATAAAAACTCGTAGTAGAAGGTGTCCCTGCCCATAGCAGGGGGTTGGAATGAGATGATCTTTAAGGTCCTTCCAACCCAAACCGTTCTCTGATTCCATCAGGGTGATTTTTATGGAAAAACCACCTGCCAGTGTTGTGTGGACTGTCCAAATCCAGATTTATGGCTCTCTGTGAGTTTAAATTCAGCAAAGCAGAGGTGATAATGGAAGTTCTCAGTATGCCCAGGATTTTTCAGGATGTTTTTTCCTGGTGATGCCACCTGGAATTGCAGTTTTATAGTTTTTAACCAGAGAGAGAGAGAGACCCCTCCTCTGCAGAGCTGGGAAAGGGAATCAGGCAGAGAATGGAAAAAATCAGATTTTATGAAGGGGAAGTGAATGCCCTGGGAAGGTGACCCAAAATCTCCTTGCTGAGATGATAAAATGTCCCTCTGTGATAAGGCCCTGCCTGCATTTCCATTTGCAATATCTGATTATTTCCTGATTAAAAAAAAAACCAAACAAACCTCAGCTCAAGGGACTCCATTCCAGTTGCTCTCAATGACAGCACTGTCTCAGCTCATTAATGAAAGATTTTATTTTAATTCCTTCCTAAAAATCCTGAGTTTCTCCAAGAAAACAGCTTGGCCAGCCTGGCACTGCTGAAGGACAAAGGTGGAATTTCCCTTTTTGTCTCATTTCTCTCCACAGGCTGAAATTTGAGCTCATGTAAGAATATTGCAAATATTCAGAAATGGAGTTGTCAAAGAGCAGAACAGGAGCAGTGAAAGAGAAGCTTTCCCTGTTCCCTGAGTTATTCAAATGGGGCAGCCACAAACAAGTTAAACATTGACTTTCAGCTTTCAGAATTCCCATTTGTGTCTTGGTCAATCATTGACATTTCCCCGGTGGTTGCTTTGGAAATGATTTTTAAAAGCTCTTAAAAAGCATTTTGTAAATATAAAAAAAAAAAAAAAATAAAATCAGTTTTTTTCATAATGGGGCAGATTATTATGGGAGGTGAAAAAAACCCCCCTCCCACTCTTTTAATATTTCACTTTTACCTCTTGATTTAAATTAGGAATATTGTTGGCAAAGTATTTTCTACCTGAGGCTGCACAAAAGAGCTTCTTTACCTGAGTATTTCTTATTGATTTATTTACTGGTTTCCAGCAGAAATCACAGGTATTTTATACATATAATTTCTATATATTGTTTTGTTTATATGTATTGTTCACCTGTTTGGTTTACAATACCATTGGTACACAATACCATTTATATTTATAATTTATAGATATGTATATGTATATATAAATGTATAATTTATAGATATAATTTATCATTTCAAATTTTTTACTGGATTTATTACGCATAATTTATATAAAAAATTTACACACATATAAACTCAATATATGTATCAATTTATACATATAATTTATATTATATATATAATTATATGAGTTTTATATATATTATATATGTTTTATATATTATATGTATTTATATATATTATGTGTATATATATATTATATATATTTTTATATATTATATGTATTTATATATATTCTATATATATTTATATATATTATATGTATTTATATATATTATAGGTATATATATTATAAATATATATTTATATAAATATATATATATTTAATATATATATTTTATATTATTTTATATAGCTTTTCATTATTTTTTAATACAGCTTTTATATTTAGCTCGAGCCAGCCCAACTGTGTTGCAGGGTCAGTACAAATGCAGTGTAAAACAGGATGTAGCACAAAAATACTCTTTAATCCGTTTTTCCCAGCCCCTATAACACATCCAGAAATATAAAAACCCTTTTGTTGAAGTAATTCCCTGTAAGAATTTCCGAAGGCTGTGAGGGTTTTTTGTCTCCAGGTCGAGCTGGCCCCTGGCCACGTTATTAAATGGGGATTAGGAATAGCAGGGAGGGATTTGAGCATAATTCCTGTAACAGGATAAATGGTAATAGCATTGGGGCTGCTCGTGACCTGGGACTGTTCCCAGGGACACAAACATCAGCCCTGAGGAATTCCCAGCCTGGGGAACTTTGGGAATGGCTCTTGGGACATCCAAACCACTGACCTGGAACTGGCTTTGCTCTGATTTCACCTGGGTTTGCTTAAAGGGCTCAGAGGCTCCTTCCACTCCTGACAAGGGTTTGAAAATAATCTTGAAAATTCAGACGAAAGATTGGATGAGGATTAAAGGGAGTGATCAGAGCAGGGCTTGTTGGGAAAGATGGGACAGGAAGGACTTATGAATACGATTTTATGGTAAGAAATACTGCAGATGTAAAAACCTGTGAGTGAAATAGGAATGAAAGCCAGTTTGGAGATGTGAGCACGGCAGGCAGGAAGACGGGGATGAGCTGGAGACAGGAAAACAAAAGACACAGGAATGTTGCCTTTCCACCTTGGCAGAGGCATCAGGGAACAAGGGCATGAGAAAGGAGTCTATAGAGTTTAGAATATAAAATGACATGGTGATGTAGCAGTTCTCACAGGCTGCAGGCAAAGTCTGTAGGTTTTGTATCTCACGCCGGTTGGTCACTGTAAATTAGAATATTCAACACAAAAAGAGATAGAATGGATTGGAACAAGGGGATCACTCTTCTCCTGGGTCTCCTACCCTCTCCTCTGGCCCTCTCACCCCTCTTCCCTCACCTCTCTTGGCCCATCCCCTCTCCTCTCTCTCACCTCTCTTGCTCCTGTTTTCTCCCCACGTTTTTCCCCTGCTCCTGCCCCGTTTTTCCCCCTGAGCTCTCTTCTCTCTCTCTCTCCCCATTCTCTCTTTAGGGCTTTGCTCCAGCCCAGGCTGGTGGCTGAAGGCAAAGCCCTCTTTACCCACCACCCTTGGAATAATAAACCCCCGTGTTTCTAGAACATCTCAGCTCTGCAGAGTTCCTTGTCCCCACCATCCACGGAAAAATTTCTACAAGGGCTGAGCTGGCCTGGGACACTCCCAGGGATGGGGCAGGCACAGCTTCTCTGGGAATTCCATTCCAGAGTCTGCCCATCCTCACAGGGAGGGATCTCCTCCTGAAAGAAGAAAACAATTCATTATCATTATCATAATGAAAAAACAAACCAATGCTGGCGACTCCAAGCAATGCTGGTTTGAGTGAGACACAAACCAAGGATAACTCAGAACAAAAATCAAAATTGCAAAATTGCAATTACCAGTGTAGGAGAATCCCAGAATCACAGAATGTGTAGGTTGGAAGAGACCTTCAAGATCATCAAGTCGAACCCAAAGAAAGATACTCCCAAATTGGGCAAGATTAATTTAAATTCTGCTGGTTAATTTACACTCTGCAGCTCAAGTTTTTCAGTCTTTCAGTCCACTATTTAATTTCCTTTTTTTTTTCTTTTTCATTTAATTGTCCCTGCACTGCCCCACACTCTGCTAAATAAATCCTGTGGCTACTGAAGTGGCTTTAAATGCAGGTCTGGTGTAGGGAGATACATTTGGGAAAAGAAACCTGCAATTTGCATTTTGCCTTTGTAATTTCATTGGATTTTAGGGATTTTTTTTTTAAAGACCTTTAGAGAGCCATGGCTGTGGCTGGAAATTCCTGTGACACCATGAGAGGCCTGGCCCAAGGCAACAGCAGAGTTGTAAAATCACAGAATTTGTTTATTTTCCTCTTTTAAATTTAATCTTTAATCTCTTAGCTGTAAATAACGTGAATATCAGCAAACCACAGCCTCTAAAAATGCAATACAAGACATCTCACATTTTAATTTTCACCTGCAGTCCTTTGGTTTTTGCTCACTTTACAGAATTATCATTTAATAGTTCATTTATCTATAACCTTTATCAGAACTGGAAGGGTGTAGAAATTACTGGGCAGATTTTCATATGAAAATCAAATTTAAATGGCTATTTGATCTGAGTAGCAGGACTGAGTTTGGGCCTTTTGTTTCTCATTATTTATACAGCATATGGCCAGAGGTAAAAAGTTGAGTGCCACAAAGTTGCTTCTTAATGAAGGAGAATTCCTCCCTCTGCAGCAAAAACACTTAATGACTTACAGGGTGATTAAGTTCATTTCTGCAATAATTACTTACCCAGCAGCCCACGGGCAGTAAATAAAGCAGGGAGAGAAGAAAAGAGGTTTTCTCTGCCCTCAGGTGGCTCTTGGCACACAGGGGAGAGAGGGAGCTGGATCCAGAGGGAAAATCCTTCCCTGGGAGGGTGGGGAGGCCTTGGAATAAAATTCCCAAAAAAGCTGTGGCTGCCCCTGGATCCCTGGAGTGCCCAAGGCCAGGTTGGACACTGGGGACAGTGGGAGGTGTCCCTGCCATGGCAGGGGTGGGAATGGATGAGTTTTAGGGTCCTTTCCAACCCAAACCATTCCATAATTCCATAATTATATGGAATTGAAGCCTCAGCCTCATCTTCCTCTCTGTTGTCTAGAGAAATTTAGAGTTTTCAGGTGGATGTCACCCCCCTTGAGCTGTGAGTAGTGAGCAGTACATATAAACAGGGCTGAGGGAGATATCCCATAAATATCCAACGCTTTTTAAATCCTGATCCTGCTCCTGTGGGGAGGCCTTGGAATAAAACTCCCAAAAAAGCTGTGGCTGCCCCTGGATCCCTGGCAGTGCCCAAGGCCAGGTTGGACACTGGGGACAGTGGGAGGTGTCCCTGCCATGGCAGGGGTGGGAATGGATGAATTTTAGGGTCCTTTCAAACCCAAACCATTCCATAATTTTATGGAATTAAAGCCTCAGCCTCATCTTCCTCTCTGTTGTCTAGGGAGATTTAGAATTTCCAGGCGGATGTCACCCCCCTTGAGCTGTGAGTACTGGTCAGTACATATAAACAGGGCTGAGGGAGATATCCCTTAAATATCCAACACTTTTTAAATCCTGCTCCTGAGGACCAGGAGCATTCAAAGAACAATTTCTAGTTGAGACCTTTTATTGAACACACGAGTCATGAAACCTAAAATAAAATAATGGCAGCAAATTGACTCCAACACTGCACGAAAGCAAGAATACCAAATTCCAGGAACCAAAACCAGAATGGGAAGAGTTAAAAAATGAATTGTTGGCTGTTAGGAGATAACCAATGGCCAGGATAAACCTGCCTGAAGAGGTGTCTTGTCTCTGCCTGGGCCAGCCCTGACACCTTGACAGGAAAGGGTTTGGTACCAGGATGAACCTCACCGACCCCTGTGAGTTCTTGTTTGCCCCAAGGAGTGAAGCAACGACAGCAGGAGAGAAAGAGGGAGGCTGTTCAGGGTTAACTGCTGGATTTATTCATCATTTATTTATTTATCTGCCCCAGCAGACACCCCTCTGCAGAAACAGCAGGAAAAAAGAGCTCAGGGGGGGAAAAAGGCAGGAAACCCCCCAAATTAACACCTTTTATTGGGGGGAGGAACTCAGGGATGGGTTTAACTGGGGACAAGTCAGGGGCTCTCCAGGTAAATGACACACATTGTAATAAATCAATAACTCGGGTGGGGAGACAGCTGAAGTCTTGTCCAATCACTTGGGGTTTTTCCTGGAACTTTCCAGACTTTTGGGAGAGACCCCAAAGTGACAGACAAGACCCAGGGGCTGGAAAACTTCTGATTGACACATAACTGGGGTTGGGGTAAAACCAAAAAGGGTGGGACACAGGTGACATGGGGACAAACCATTATAACTTATAAAAAATAATACAAAACAAGGAACAAATACATACATAAAACTGATAAAACCAAAACCACACCAGTACACCTGCCCAAGATTTAAAATGTGAGGGAGCAGTAGTTTCCTCCTTTGTGCAGGTGGGATCTCAGCCCCAAGGCCAGCCCCAGGTCAGAGCAGCCCTGCCCTGGCTCAGTTGATTCCCTGTTTGAGATAAACTCAGCCCTGAGCCAATTCTCCTGATCCCTGATCACCAACACCCAGCTCAGAGGAGCCCTGTGCTCTCTAAAGATGTGCCAGGTGTAAAGTTAATTCCTTTTATCACCTTCAGTGTCAAGTTAATTCATTTATCACCTTTACCTGCTCTCAGTTATTTTCATCCCCTTCCTCTTCTCCTTTAGGCCCAGTTTTGGCCAAAAGCCTTTAATCTACACAAGGTTTTATAAAAACACTCCCCAAAATCCTCTGGCATTTCCACACCCCTGCTAATGGTCTGTGAAGAGATTTTCTGTTTGGTCTTATCAGTGAGGAGCAGAATTTTCACTCCACGTTTGTTCAGTACTGAGCTCACAGTGCCTGGGTGCTGCTCTAAAGTTGTTTCTTTTTTTTTTTTTTTTCCTGTGTCCCCGAGGAGAAAGGAAAACTTGGTTTTCCCTCTTCCCTGGGAGGGTGATGAGGGCCTGGAATGGAATTCCCAGAGAAACTGTGGCTGCCCCATCCCTGGGAGAGCCCAAGGCCAACTTAAAAAAAAAATTTGGAGCAACCTGGGATAGTGGAAAGGGCTTATTTTGCTCTTAAGTGGAAAAAAATGAAGGGAAAAATCCTTTATTATTATTATTATTATTACATTATTATTATTATTATTATTATTATTACTATTATTATTATTATTATTATTTAACCTGAAGGACTGTCCAGCTGCTGTTTTCACACCTCTCTTGTTGAACTTCTTATTGGGGATGTCACACACAGCAAGTGAAGTGTCAACCCTGGAAGTAGCAAAAAAGCAATTTTTATCTGCAGAAATCACCAACCACATTTTAAACATTTTTTTTCCCTGTTATTTGGCTGAGAAAATAAACAGCAGATGAAATATCTGATTTTAATGTTGGCTATTGGTGGGTAGGCAGAGCTTTGGGGCTGCTGAAAAGCATTGAAATAAGAAGTGGCAAAATTTGTATTTTCTCCCTGAAAAATGGATTTTTAATTGCAGCTGCTGGACCTTAAAATTCAGCCTGGAATTACAATTCCAGCATCTCAAGAGCAACATTTCAAGCCCAGTAGGTGGCATCAAAAGGATTCTGTAAAATTCAGTGTTTGGGTGTTTGTTCCTCACCCCGAGGCCACAAAGTGAAAACAGAGAGAAAAATTCCAGGTGATCCCTTCCTGACAAAAAGCTTTGGATTGGATGTGATTTGACCCAAATATAACATAACATAAAAGGTTGATAAGTGCATTAGAGTTGCAAAAAATTAATTGCTATTTGAATTTTTATGGCTTTTTTTAAACAGCAAATTACTAGTGCCAGACAGAACTAATTTTGGCTTTTTAAAAGGTTTGATATAGCCATGATATAATTTTAATATATTTAATATATATATTTTAATATTGCTGAAACAGAAGTGAATTTGGTGGGGTTTTCAGTGTTTTGTTAGTGTAGAAATCTGCAGAAATGCTGTAAAGTCATCAAAAGTTTAAAAAAAATTACTTTGTGTTCTCCAGGAGTAGATGAGATATTTTGTTCATGGACTCACAGAGTGGTTTGAGTTGGGAGGGACCTTAAGGATCATCCAGTGCCACCCTTGTCACAGGCAGGGACACCTCCCACTGTCCCAGTGCTCCAACCTGGCCTTGGGCACTGCCAGGGATCCAAGGGCAGCATTGAGCCACCTTTTAAATTAAAGAAAAAATAAAATTGAATCTTAAATTTAATATAATTTTTATTTAAAAGAGGATATCTGTCACAGCACACTGCCAGAACACGGGTATGTCTTGAAAATAGACATTTAGGGTCTAGAAAACACCAGGAGAGGCTGAGGGAGCTGGAAAGGGGCTGAGCCTGGAGAAAAGGAGGCTCAGGGGGGACCCTGTGGCTCTGCACAAGTCCCTGCCAGGAGGGACAGGGAAAGGAGGAGAGGAAATGGCCTCAAATTGCAGCAGGGGAGGCTCAGGCTGGAGATTGGGCAAGGAAATTCCCCTGGCAGAGTGGTCAGGCCTTGGGATGAGCTGCCCAGGGAGGTTTGGAGTCACTGTCTGGGGGAGTGTTCAGGAGGAGGCTGGAGGTGGCCCTTGGGGACAGGCTTTGGGCTGATGCTGGTGCTGCTGGGGTGGCACTGCCTGATCCTCAGGGGCTCTTCCCACCTTGGCCATTCCATGGAATCAAAGCCAAAGGCACCTGCACATCCACCAAATCTTCAGGGGGCCACAACTCCCAATTCATCTGCTCCCAGCCTCAGCCCCTTGAGGGCTGTCAGGAGTCTCCAGGATGGTCCCTCCCATCCAAAGCTCAGCTTCCTCCAAAGCCAAAGGGCTGAGATGAAGTTCAGCTGAGCTTTGGAGTGACAGGCTGGAGGTGGCCCTTGGGGACAGGCTTTGGGCTGATGTTTATGCTGCTGGGGTGGCACTGGATGGTACTGAAATGTTCTTCCCAGCTCAGTAATTCTGGGATTCTGATCAGTCTGAGCTCCTTTTTATGAGCAAAACCCCCTCAGATTCTCCCCATCAGAGCTCACATCCCTGTGGGTGTCACTGAGCTCAGCCAAAGGCCTCTCCCCATCCCCTCCCTCTGTCTCTGAGCTCACCCAGGGTGGAGCTGGTGCCCTGTGGTGCCAAAAGCTCTCCCAGATCCCCAAGGCAGGGATTTTGCTGGTCCACAGCTGCTGCAGGGGGACAAACATCTCCCTGCATCCTCAGGAACACCCTTGGCCACCTCAGCTCTGCCCTGCCTGGCTCAGCTACCCAAAAATGCCTCAGCTGCTCTGATTTTCTTCACTCTCCAGCTCAGAGAACCCACAGGGAGCAGAGTACCCAGCACAGCCTGTGAGGCCCAGAGAGGTTGTGGATTCCCCATCCCTGGAAATTTGGATGGAATTTGGAGCAGCCTGGGACAGTGGAAGGTGTTCCTACCATGGCAGGGCTGGCACTGGGTGGGCTTTAAGATCCCTTTCAACCCAAACCAGCCTGGGCTGGTGTTTGGTGCACAGCTGGACAAGGGCAGCAGGGTTGTGGCAACTCCTCCACCTGCAGGGAAGGAGCTGGTGGGATCCAGCTCAGCTCCAGAAGCAGCTGCCTGCTCCTCCAGACAGGGCCCATCCCCAAAAGTGTCCCCAGGCTGCTGCTCCTGCCCTGGGCACAGCCTGGCAGAGGGTGGGGGTGCCCATTCCCAGCACCCAGGGGTCACTGTGAGACTCTTCCCTTTTTCCTTTGGAGTGGGGAACACCTGGCATCAGAAAGCAGGATGAGACCAAATGGAGCTGTTGTCATTTAGCTCTATTCTAAGCCATGCTGGTAGCATTTCAGGCTCATTTTTTTTACAAGACTCACAGCAGTTTTGTGTCTCCTGGCTGCTGGCAGCTGCAGGGCACTGCTCTGAGTAGGAGGAAAACCACAATGGCAGCTTTTCAGCAGCTCTCAGCTTTGCCACCTACGAAACAAGGCTTTCCTGACAGAAACAAAGCTTTTCTAACCCAGCAGTCCAGCTGTTCCAGCATTTTTGAGAGTCCTCATCCCCTGGCAGTGTTGGAGGCACTCCTGGTTTTCCCAGTTGGTTGTGGAGCAGAGAGCACAGGGATTTATCCAGGGGGATTCCTCAGGTTCAGAGAGGAATTTATCCAGACAATTTATCCAGTCCTTGCCATGCATCCCTCGAGCTCCTGCCTGCTCCAGGCCAGGCCCTTATTTCCAGCCATCGAGCTCTTTGTGAAGGTGAGCACTGTGTGTTTGTTTATGGAGGAGTTTTTTTTTTGCTGTATTTGAGATTTGTTTGATAGCATTGAGCAAGAGGAAAAGGACAAACAGAACTGGTTTGATTCATGTGTCTTGTTGGGTTACAAAGGCTGCAAATCTTAATGAATTAACCTGTTAACTGTGAGACACTTGGATTTTTATACTTCTGCCCCTGACATTTAATCTAAATTTTAAAGCTGTGCTTTAGGAGAATCATGTGAAGAGCTTAAAAATGAGACCCTTGATCTCTTGCAGGGTTATATGAAGTCTCACTCAGTAGCACCTCTGCAAGACTTTGCCCCATTTTAGCAAAGCCTCTTAACAAATTGCAATTTAAATTACCTGAGGGCAACACTTCTGTGGCCACCTTCTCCAGGGCTTCCACAGCCCTTTAGGTTGAAATTCTTAATTAATTGATTTCTTCTGCTTGTTCCCTTCAGTGCTTTAGACATGAGATCTCTTTTTAGGCTGGTAAATATTTCTCTGTTCCTTCCCTGGGGTCATAAACTGATTTAACTCATTTTAATCTTGCAGTGACTTTGTGCAGATTCATGTCCACGTAGACAAATGAGGCGGAGGCTGTTTCCTTTGGAGGGACTGCTGTGATTTATACACAGATGTGTTTATAATTTGTAATTTTTCCAATTGTAGGCTGGCAGTGACGGGGAAAGTATTGGGAACTGCCCATTCTCTCAGCGCCTCTTCATGATCCTGTGGCTCAAAGGTGTCATATTTAATGTCACAACCGTGGATCTGAAAAGGTGAGATCGGGACTTTTAATTCTGAGATTTTAACCTTGTAGCACAACTTTTCCAAAAGGGGGGTTTTAAAGGGTGACTCTTTTCTGCCAGGCTGGGAGAGCTGGGTGTGTCCAGCCTGGAGAAGAAACGGTTCTGAGGAGACCTTAGAGTCCCTTCCAATGCCTAAAGGGGCTCATAAAAAGGAGGAGAGAAGGACTTTTTATGGCTTTTTCTTTCCCAGAAAACCTGCGGACCTGCAGAACCTGGCCCCGGGCACCAACCCCCCGTTCATGACCTTTGATGGGGAAGTGAAAACCGATGTCAACAAGATTGAAGAATTCCTGGAGGAAAAGCTGGCGCCGCCCCGGTACCGCATTCCCACTCCCCCTGCACACAGAGGGGTTCCCCAGGGGCTGCTCCAACTCAGGGGGGACTTTAAAACACAGCTGGAACTCTGGGGGTGTCACTGGGTGTCCCCAGGTTGTCCCCAAATCAAGGCTGTGCTGCTCCCACTGCTGGGTCACTGCGAACTCACTGCTGGGTCATTCCCAGGGCATGGAATCCATCCTGTGGAAAACTGGCGCCTTTTCCCTGCTCTGATTTGGGATCATTTGAGGGATCATTCCCTCTTCACACCACACAAATAATTGTGTTTGCTGGGTGCAGGGAGGTGGGAGCTCAGGGTGACCTCACTGCTCTCTAAAACCACCTGAAGGATTCTGCAGTGAAGTGGGGTCATGTCACTGTAGGACACAAAAGAAAGACTCCAAATATTTCTTCAGAAGGCAAAGAGCATAGAAAAAAGGCTTTTATTTTCCAGTTCTTACTTCCTTTTATAAGGTGTTCCCATACAGACTGAACATGGTTGGTGAATAGGAATGACACCTCTCTGATCCCATTGGTTAAACCAGAGAAACAGCAAAACACCACCTGGAGAAAGATTGTTTTGAGAAAGGAGAGTTGTTTGCCAAGATTGTTTTGAGAAGAAACTTCCCTGAAAAATTTTTCCTTGGGAAAAAGTCAGCAGCTGCCAGCAGGCTGAAATCTCTCAGACCCAGAAATATCAGGCCCACAGGGTCAGGCTCCTCTGCCATGTCCCAAGTGAAGGGATGAGAGGAAATCAATTTACACCAAGGGAGGTTCAGATTGGAGATTGGAAAAATGTTCTCCCTTCAAGAGTGGTGGTCAGGCATTGGAATGAGTTGCCCAGGGTGGATCACCATGTCTGGAAGTGTTCCAGTCATCTGGGGGACGCGGTTTGGGGTGGGGATGGTGGGACTGGATGGTGCTGAAGGTGTTTTCCAGCCCTGGTGATTTTGGGGTTCTGTGAAGCCGAGGGCAGTGAATGCCTCGTGCACAGTGGACGTGCTGGGGCTCTTTCAGAGTGTCCACACGGGTCCATCAGGCTGCACATGGGGATCTGAGTTTTGGATTTGTCCTCCCCCACCCCAGCAGCTCTTCCCACCTCACCCCAAACCCCTCTGTCCCTCTGTTGTCCCAGCATTGTGTCCCCTACCCCACAGACCTTTTCTCCTCTGGGATATCAGTCCCCTCCCTGTGCTCCCTTCTCCCTGCAGCCAAACCTGACCTAAACCAGCAAAGTAGCTGCCTGTCTCCAATTTATTTTCCATTTTTATCCATGCCTGGCAGCTACAGCTCCTGGAATGGCTGCTGTCAGCTTGGGCTGGGCCAGGAGCCTGAGAGGAGCAGCAGCTGCTGCAAGTGGGGATTTTCCTTCCATTCCTCCTCATGGAAGGAGCCACATTCCATTCTCTGGAGGAGAAAGCCTGGAAGACACCCTGGGATGTTTGGGCAGGGTTTGCAGCAATAACAGTCATTTCCCATTGCTCTCAGGAAAAGATTATTTAGGTAGGGTAAAAAAGAAGTGATTTTTAGTTTAGGATGGTTCCCTTTGATTTCTGTGTGGCTGTGAGTGGTCACCCTACAAATAAATGAGTATTAATTAGTGGAGACAAAAATAAAGGATAATTGGGTCATTTCTTTTTGTTTGTCTGGACTCCTCAGGTATCCCAAACTTGCACCGAAGCACCCCGAGTCGAACTCTGCAGGAAATGACGTCTTTGCAAAATTCTCTGCGTTTATAAAGAACCCAAGAAAAGATGCAAATGAAAGTAAGTCCTGCAGTCCTGTCATCAGCCCTGGGAGGGAGAAACCAGACCTGTGCAGTTGTAAGACACTGCTGGAGAGGCCCCATTTCCAGCTCAGGTTAAACAGGGATGTTCCAGAGTGTGGAGGCTTTGGAAATCTGTGCCTGTTCCCTCCTTTAATCGAGGATTCCAAGAGTTGGTGAAAGCAGATACTGCTGTGCCCATGGGAGCACCAATTCCAGCCTCTCCTCATTCCTTCAGCTCTGGGGTCTGTGAGGCTGCACCTTCCCCACAGCTTTGCCAGAAGCACAGCCCTCTAAGATATTCCCTATTTCCATAAATAATGAGGGCTCCAGCCCCTTGGCACATCCTAAAGCAGGACCCTCATGAGCACCATGAATGGCCCTGGGCTGGAAGAAGGCAGGGTGAGATGAAATATTAGGCAGAAATCCTTTCCTGTGAGGGTGGTGAGGCCCTGTCACAGGTTGGTTGTGGTCTCCCCACCCCTGGCAGTGCCCAAGGCCAGGTTGGACATTGGGGCTTGGAGCAGCCTGGGACGGTGGAAAATGTCCCTGCCATGACAGGGGTGGCACTGGATGAACTTTGAGGTCTCTCCCAACCCAAACCATTCCAGGATTCTGTCTCTGTCCTTCAGCCTGTTCCCTGGGCTGGCTTTGAACACCAGGAGGTGGCATCGCAGGGACTTGCTGTTGTCACTCCAGCTGTGCTGCCCTGCCTTGGGCCAGCCTTGGCCCCAGGGCTCTCCTGTGTCAGTGTGAAGGCAGGGCCAAACCCCACCCCACAGAGGGGTTAGAGGAGCCATTCCTGGTAAAGCAGCCCCAGGATGGTTTTTCCCAGAACTCCCTTTAGCTCCTTAGAGCCCTTATCCCAGCATTAAGGTTTAAGCCTAGGATGAAGGAATTGCAGGAGTTGGCACAGCCAGATATCTGGGCTGGTTCCAGGAGACAGGATGCAGGAGTCGCTTGGTGTCACAGGGACCTTGGTACAGGCTTGAATGATCTTTTTATTGTCTTAACCCAGATTTGGAAAAATCTTTGCTTAAAGCCCTGAAGAAGCTGGACAACTATTTAAATAGCCCCTTGCCTGATGAAATCGATGCTTACAGCACGGAGGAGATCACTGTTTCCAGCCGGAAATTCCTGGATGGAGATGAGCTCACTTTAGCAGATTGCAACCTCCTACCAAAGCTCCACATAATCAAGGTTTGCCTTTGCTTTTTTAGCCTCCTGGAGAGAAAGGAAGCAGAGCAGCTGAACTCCTTTTCTAGATGGCAGAGGGATCCTTTCTCTATTCTGAGGACACACCCAGGGACACTGAGGCCATTTCCTTACAGCACAGCCAGGGTGATGATCCTCACTTTGGAGGTTGCAGGTCTGGAAGGGCTGTTCCATATCTGTGCTGTGACTGCAGTGGCTGAGCTTCTCACAGCCACAGGGCTGAAATGAGTGCTGGATCCAGGGCTGCACAGAAGTGCTCTCATCTGCATTTCACATGCAAAGTGCATAGCCCAGGAAGGTTAGGATGTATTGCCCATCCCAATTTCTGTCTCTCTCATGTTTAATTTCCAATTCTGACAGGGTGGCCTCCACCCACTGCCTCCCAGGCAAAGCTTCCTCTTGCAGGGCTGTGGAGCATCCACATACACCTTAAAGCTCCAGTGACCTGGGACTGGTGTTGTCACAGCCCAGAAAGCTGGAGAAGGATTTTTCACAAGGGCATGGAGTGACAGGACAAGAGGGGAATGGCCTTGAGCTGAAGGAGAGAAGGGTTAAATACAATATTGGGCATGAATTGTTCCCTGGCAGGGTGGGCAGGCCCTGGAAAAGAATTCCCAGAGCAGCTGTGGCTGCCCCTGGATCCCTGGCAGTGCCCAAGGCCAGGCTGGACATTGGGGACAGTGGGAGGTGTCCCTGCCATGGCAGGGGTGGAACAAGGTGATCTTTAAGGTCCTTCCATCCCAAACCATTCTGCGATTCTGTGATTCTACTCTGCAAGGCTCTGCAAGAGAAATGACCACACTGGAATTTCTTTGGTTTTCACACAAAAAAAATCACTTCAGGAAGTTTCCTGTTAGACTCCTGTTCTGTCAGAGGAAGAGGGATCCAATCACTTTCCAACACCTCCACAAGTGCAAACTTTGCCCAGGCACCTCCTGGCTGATCCTATTGCAGACAACAGCCAGGAATGAGCCTTTTCCCACCCTGCAGGCAGGGATTAGGGCTCAGCCAAGAGTTGTCTTCCCTGATCATTTGAAATTAAGGGGTTTCAGTCAAAATTTTCCTGTTTCAGTGAAAGTTTTCAAGTGTGGGCCAATTGATTCTCGTTGGATAATTCTGTTAGTTCTGGCTGAAGTCTGCTGGTTTAACCTGTATCTCTTCCAGTTTGTTCTACTGGTCCACATGTCTTTGCATCTCTTTAGCAAGATACAGGTATAAATATAGACACAAAATAAATCCTTTACAGGGAGTTCAGCAGCTTTCTTCATCCCATGGATTCTTTTTCTGTCTTTCTCTCTCTCTTTTTTCCCCTTGCTCACCAACAACACCAGACTCACACACTGGAAATGAAAAATGGGCATAAAGAGTAGGCTTGATGTTTGGGGTTTTTGCATATTACGTGTAATGATGTTTTTCTTCTTTTTCTTTTTCTTTTTTTCCTTTAATTAAAGGTCGTTGCAAAAAAGTATCGAAATTTTCATTTCCCACCTGAAATGACAGGGATTTCAAGATACTTGAAAAATGCATATGCAAGAGATGAATTTACAAACACGTGCCCTGCTGACCAGGAGATTGAATATGCATATTTGGATGTGGCAAAGAGAATGAAGTAACCAGAAGATGCCTCTGTTTATTGCTTCCGTGACAGGCAACAGCCAAGCTGGAAAAGCAAAAAACCAGCAGAGATTCTGTGGAGTGATTTTGAGTTCTGCTATTGGCCAATCCTTTTCTAATGATTGTATTGCATTATTTACTCCTTCTTAAATGATGTGTCTCTGTGTGTTTGTGTGTCTTGCACACTGCAAAGTCGGTTGTCCATTCCAAGGAAAAGGCATCCATCAATAGCAAAGATGTGTAGGATGTAGGGAAGCAGTGTAGGTCACACACTTACAGCAACACCACAGACTAAATCACTGCATTTTAAGAAGAAATAGGTCTGTTTGAACACCTTGAACCTTCTGCCTCTGGTCTGTGCTTCACAGTTATTGCCAAACTTCACCTTGGACTGGATGCCTTCTTTGTGCTTCACTGCCCTGACCCAGCAGCCCCTGATTCACCCAGGAGAGTTCAAACTTCAGGTGGGAGCACACCTGATGTCCCCCAAGCCTCTGTTCTGGGCAGGAGCCCCTCAGGGCAGCTCCACCAAGAGGAGGAGGAGAGGACCTAAGAAAGGAACAATCCTTCTGGAGCCCCTGACAGGAGGGGGCAGCCGGGGGGTGGGTCAGGCTCTGCTCCCAGGGAACAGAGACAGGACAAGGGGAAATGGCCTCAGGCTGTGCCAGGGGAGGCTCTGGCTGGACACCAGGAGCAATTTCCTCATGGAAAGGGTGCTCAGGCCTTGGCAAGAGCTGCCCAGGGAGTTTTGGAGTGTGCCCATCCCTGGAGGTGTCCAAGGGACACCTGGAGGAATTTTTCTGACCTAAACATAGGGAGGACTTGCCCCTTAAATAAATATGTGCGTTAAATACGGAATTAGAAGGTAGTTACTGATAGTAGATTGTAGTAGCTGAGCCATATTTTCAGGCTTTCATGATTATTTGTAATTTCATGACCCCCTTTGCCGCTGGGGCTGAGCACTCCCTGCTCCCGGGGCACTCCCTGGCACGGAGGGGGAAAAAACTTCAGTAACTCCGAGAGACAGGAAATTAAATCTGGAGACTCTTTCCCTGTGCCTTACAAACTTTTTTCAGAAAATACACAAATTCTTTAGTAATTTGAACGCTCTTCTATCTTGATTTGGTAATTTCCTGGGAAACTGGATGGGCACAAGGGGTGAGACTGTAAGAGACCTCTCACTCTCTCCTCAGGAAAGGCTCTAGGTTATTCTGCAATTGCAATCATTTCATCTCCTCATCTGAATCCTCCTCCTTGCTCTCTTGTAATGCCAGCATTGACCCTGCCACTGTCTCCTCTTGGTGCTCCCTGGTCCCAGCCAGCCAGACAAGGGTCTGGCGTTGTTTTTGGCCTTGTCCTTCCTTATTCATCACCGTCATCCTCTGCTGCACAGGGATCCAGGGACCTACGTCCTCCTTAGAGAGATATCGGGACTGCTGGTGTGCAATGGGACACGACACAAACAGGCTTCAGTCTCTTTAGGAGAAATAAATGAGATTTTTCAGTCTGTTTGGAAGAGGAAACTAGTTTCCATGCCACTTGTATGTGGTGATGGTGCCGCAGCCGAGCCCAGCCCTTGTTTACAACTTTTGACTCACCTGAATTTCTAATTATACCGTTTTAGCTTTTATTATGCCTTTTAAGAGCAGTGCAGAACACAGTAGTGAGATCAGAAGTGGTTTTCTATCCCAAGCAGGCCACAAAACACATTTCTTTATCCCATCTAGACAACACCCTGTGGCTTTAGTGTCACATCTCACACAACCGGGCCCTGTGGCGATGGTGCCGCAGGCGAGCCCAGCCCTTGTGGCCGCTGTCCCGGTGCGGGATTTGGAAGGGCAGGGACACAATGTGGAGCGGCGCGTGTCTTTGTGCTCCTTGTTTGTGCTGCGAGAGTCGGTGCCTGGGGCAGTGCCCCGAGCCGGGGGCAGCAGCCGGGCCCGGCCTTGTGGAAGCGCACGAGGCTCTGGGGGTGCCGCTTGTGCGGCTTGTGCAGGTGCTGAAGCATTGATTTAAAAGAATTAAAGACTTTAGTTAAAATGGATATTGCTGAGTTAAGGTAGCTAAGCTTCCCTTTTGTTAACAGAAGCCGGATTGAAGGAACTGATAAATCATAGAACCTGTCAAACTAGGCTTTTACATCCTGAATAATCGATAGACCCCATGAATACAACACAATCATAAATCAAACAGTCCTGGAAAAACAGGATTCAGCTGTTCCTCAAAGAGAGGAAGACCCATCTTTCTTCATCATTTTGGGACCCCACCCCATTAAAAAGACCACCGACCCATTTCAAAGAACAAGCCACCCATGCTTAATGGCTTTTTGGCTAATTACCATACAAAGCAGAGAATAGGATGTACCAGAGTTATGAATATGCATTTGTGTTTTGGGTCTTCAATACTCCTGGACATAAAAAGACTCTGTGATCATCTGTAAATTGCGGTGTGTATTTAGGAGCAATCCCACACACTGCCCGGCGTCATAATAAACATACACTTTCTAACTTTAAACTGTTAGAGAGTCTTTGTCCATCATAGTTGGATATTGGTATTAGATCAATATCCTTTTTTTTTTTTTTTTTAATAAATCAATGCCTGTGGATGATCCCGGCCTTGCGTGCTGGCTGGTATAAATAAAGTCGACTTTTGTAGGTAGAGTTCTGAATTATTTATGAAATCGATACAAGTTGATATGAAATGTTAATTAATATAAAGAATTGTTGTGTGTAGTCAATATCCTAAGTTATGAGGTGATAAGTTGTTAAGTTAAATGTACTGCGATGCAAGTGTGTAACCCCTGGGGTGGGTGGTGAGAATTCAGTGAGTTCAGTGCAGGGAACTTTCTAGAATGTTGCCTCATGAAGGGATGAGAGCGACCTCAACTATGATTGGAGAAGGAGCCGACCAGTAAGATCAAAGTATTTCAGAATGGTTGGTCAGGATTGCACCCCAGTATGGACCAACCAGCGGCCAGAAAAGAGACCAATCAGCGTAAGGATTGAAAAATGCACCAATCCCGCAGCTGAGAGACTCGAACCCCCGCGGGCGCCCAGCCCTGGCTCCTTCGGTGGGACATTGTGCTCAAAGAAGCTCCCGGTGTGCGCACACCGTGACTGTAACTGTGACTTGGCCAGCGGGCCTGAGGCTTAAGGTCTCATCCCCAGCTGTTTTGAAGTTTTAGTAAACAGGCTCCAAAGTTACCAGCCTTGTTTTAGCCTGTTGTTTTTGCCAGTGGCCCTGCCCCGCTCAGCCCCCCGTCCCCGGCCAAGGCGCCCAGGCTGCGCTGGTGGCCCTGGGTGTCATTGCTGCAGGCGCTGAGGAGCCCCGGTGGCCGGGCAGAGCCCTGAGGGACAGCCGTGGTCCCCGGCCTCCCGCAGCTCCTGGAGCCACTGCCCACGAGTCCCTGGCACGTCCGTGCGGCCAATTCCTCGTGGCCTGGGCAGCGCAGCCTGCAAACCCAGGGCTGTGCCCCGTGGGGCTGTGTTGCAATGGAACATGAACTAAAGATGCTTGACTCCAGTCAGGAGGCAGTAGAAATCATCAGGCTTTATTTACAATTCATTCAGCCCTTTTATAACATGCTGCACAAAAAGGCACCTTATTGGCCCATAGGACTGACACCTCTCCTATTGGCCAAGTAACAGAAATAGCAAACCACACCTGTTGTTATGGGAAATGAAAATATGGTTTACACAAGGTTGTTTTGAGAAAAAAAAAACAAACAACTGTTGCAAAGTTTCCCTTGAGAAGAGCGAGGTCCCCTCAAGCTCAGAAAATACCGAGCCCAGAGGGCTGGGGCTGCCGTGTGGGAGCGTGGCCAGAGCCCCCGAGGGCTCTGGGCACAGCAGGGGCCACCAGGCCACAAGTGCGGGCGCTGCCCCGTGCCAGTTCCTGCCTCCTGCGCTGGGGTTGGGGTGCCGGGGGTGGCCCTTTGTGACAGGAGCACTGGGTGTCGGGGCCCTTTGTGATGTGGGACATGGTGGTGGCCAGAGAGCCTTGTGACATCAGGGAGCCCCGCCCTGGCTCTGAGGGTATCCAAGGGTAACAGAGCCCTGGGGTGCCCAGTCCCAGGAGAGCCGTGCTCTGAGGAGGAAGCAGCTCCCGGAATCCATCCCTGATAGTAGAAGACGGAAATTACTCACAAGATGAGTAAGGAGAAAGAGAACCCCAACTCCCAGCCCACCCAAGGGCCCCTACTGAGCCTGCGGAGGAGGCCAAGAGGGAGTGATGAGGAAGGAAGGAGAGGCCAGTGGACGGACAGGGCCAGGAGCTTTGCCCTGCCAAGGGAGCCGTCTCCGTCCCACGCCTCCTCCTCCTCATCCTGCTCCTCGCGGATGCCCATCAAGCTCCCACCGGTGCAGCTCAGGCAGCCGCAGGCAGCGCCGCAGGGCAGCCGCAGCCAGGCCCTGTCCCTCCGTGGGGACAGGCTGCCACGGCTGCCACGGCTGCCAGCACTGCCCTGCCTGCTGAGCCCCAGGGACACTGAGAGCCGGGGCACAGAGCTGGGCAGCGCAGGGGAGAAGGGGCCGCAGCCCTGCAGCCCCTGTCCTGGGCAGCCATACAGCCCCGTGCCCAGGGTGTTCCTGCCCCCGCTCAGGGTGGCCCAGGAGGGCACAGCCCGTGTGTCCCCGAGCTGGCAGCTGCTGCCTGTGCCGCCCATCCCCTCGGGGGCTTGTGCTGTGGAGCGCAGCCTCAGGGATGTGGAAGTGGATAAACGGGGTGACGACAACGAGCTCTTCCAAGGGGACAGCAGGAGTGACCAGGAGTTGTCCCCAGTGGAAAAGGACATCGAGCTCTCTCCAGGGGACAGCAACACTGAGCCAGAGATGTCCCCTGTAGAAAAGGCCATTGTGGTCCCTTCAGGGGACAGCAGAAGTGACCAGGAGCTGTCTCCCATTCAAGAAGATCTCAAGGTCATTATAGGGGACAGCAGGACTGATGAGGAGCTTTCCCCAGTGCAAGAGGCCCTTGAGGTCATTGCAGGGGACAGCCCGAATGATGAAGAGCTGTCCTCACTGCAAGAGGCCAATGCGGTTGTTTCAGGGGACAGCACAAGTGACGAGAAGCTGTCCCCAGTGCCAGAGGCCATCGAGGTGGTTGCACAGGACAGCACAAGTGAACAGGAGCTGTCCTCAGTGCAAGAGGCCCTTGCAGTTATTTCAGGAGACAGCAGGATTGACGAGGAGCTGTCCCCAATGGAAGAGGACCTTGAGATTGTTGCAGGGGACAGCAGAAGTGGCCAGGAGCTGTCCTCAATGGAAGAGGCCATCGAGGTTGGTCCAGAGGACAGCACAAGTGACTGGGAGCTCTCTGAATTGGGAGAGGCCATCGAGCTCTTCCCAGGGGTAGACAGAAGCGACAAGGAGCTGTCCCCAAGGGAAGATGACAACAAACAGCTCTCCCTGCAGGAAGAACGTGAGGATGAAGAGCAGACAAGGAGGGCCATGCTTGGTGGTATGGACAGCTCGTCCCTTGAAATGCCATATCGGCCTCAAGTGTTGAGGCATCGGAAGGTGCAGGAATGGCTGGAACGCCATTTCCCCTGTGTGCCTCAAGTGTCAAGACATCAGAAGGTGCTGGTATGGCTGCACCGCAATTTCCCCAACAGGTATGGTACTGAGGGAGAGAACACAGGGGCCAGTCACCAAAGGCCATCCCAGAGGAAACCATGCCAGCTCAAGTTAGAAGCCCAAATGCAAAAGCTGGTGCAGGCCATGTCACCCCGTGCATCCAATGGGAAAGGCAAGGTGCTTTCCTTGTCAAGGAAGCCCCGCAGAGGCCAAGAGGTGTCCCAATGGGAAGCTGCCATCCAGGACATCTGGCACAGCCCCTTGGGCATGGAGTATGATGAGGAGCTCCTGGAGGGACTCAGCTGCTGTTCTGAGTTAGTTTATGCCCTGCCCAGAGCCTCTCCTGCCCTGAGGAGTCCCATGGGCACTTCCAGACCAACCAGAGCTGCTGAGGAGGAGGAGCCCTCCAAGCCTCTCGGTCTGCAGGACAAAAAGGCAGCAGCTCCTTCTGTCCTCAGTGAGGAGAGGACATCAGGAGGGACACCGAGCTCGCTGGCCGTGCTGCTCAATACTCCGGCCGGCAGCCAGGCTCAGCTGTACATCAGCCCCAAAGTGACCAGTGGGACCCGGACCAAGGCTGCACGGGAGCTCCAGTCAGTGCAGCAGCAGCAGGAGGCACAGGATGCCCCGGAACACCGGATTGCTGCAGAAAGGGAAGCAGTGGTCAGAGGCAAACGGGAAGGGAGCCCGTTGTCTGCCCCGCACAGCCCCCCCAGGCCCCGGCCCACCCAGCTGGGAGCCCAGGCCCTCCACGGGCAGCCGGCTGCCCCCGGGAAACGTCCCTCCCGCTTCAGGCGGGCGCTGCGGGCGCTGTTCTGCTGTTCCTGCCTGAGGCCACGGCCCGAGGAGTGAAAGTCAGGGCACCGAGAGCAGGGATTGCCCCCAGAGCCTCCCTCCCTGCAGGACCGCGGCTCACGCGGCGCTGCCAGCACTGCTGGGAGTTGGGTCACAAACAGGAAGAGGAAGACGACGACAAAGACAACGAAGAAGAGGAAGAAGATGATGAATAAAACAAGGAAGATGTGGACAAGGAGGATGAGGACGACGAAGACGGAGATGACGAAGATGAGCATGATGACGATGAAGAGAAGGACGACAGAGTCGAGGACGATGGAGATGAGGACAACGAAGATGGAGATGACGATGACGAGGACGACAATGATGACAAAGACAAGGACAACAAAGACGATGACGACGGAGATGATGAAGACGGAGATGATGAAGATGAGGATGACAACGACGAGGACGACGAAGACGAGGATGACAGAGATGATGAAGATGAGGATGACAAGGATGAGGATGATGAAGACAAGGATGACAAATACAACGGCAACGAGGACGACAAAGATGAGTACGAAGAAGAGGGCAGCAAGGATGACAAGGACGACAACAAAGACGAGGACAAAGAAGACGACAAAGAAGACGAGGACAAAGACAAAGAAGAAGATGATGACAAAGATTTAGAAAATGAAGACAAAGAAGATAAGGACGAATTCTTTAAAAATGCATAGAAGAATAGTAATAAGAATAAGAATTTTAAAAGTACATAGAAGTAGAAGAAGAGGAATAAGAATAGGAGTAGGATTTTTACAATATAGAAGTAGAAGAGTAATAAGAATACAAATTTGAACTTAAATATGCATAGAAGAAGAAAAATAAGAAGAATCTGAATTATAAAATACATGGAAGAAAAGAAGAGTAGTAAGAAGAAGGAGTATAAGAGTCGTTACGAATCCATAAATAAAGATGAAATCTAATGAATAAATACAATTTCCAAATAATTTGTGTTTATTAAATATTGTATATTTACATTACAGTCTATGATAGAAAAACATGAAGACACAAGATATTGTAATTACAAGATATTATTCCCAAGAAATTACCAAAGAAGAACGGAACGATTTGTTACTGAAGAATTTGTATATTTTTTCTAATAAGGCTTATAAGGCACAAGGAAGGAGTCTCCAGAGTTCATTTCCTGTCTCTTGGAGGTACTGAAGTCTTTTCCCCCTCCGTGCCAGGGAGTGCCCCGGGAGCAGGGAGTGCTCAGCCCCAGCGGCCGCGGGACAGTTCCCGGCTGGGCTGGGTTAGAAAGGCAGCACCGGTTTGGGGTGGGCCAGCAGCAAGGGCTGCTCCTCGCCAGGCTTGCTGTGCCTGTCCAGGTGCTGCCAAGGCTCTTCTCACCATTTGCACTTCTGTTTTGCACACAAGACATCCAGCAGAAGGGACTTGCAGCTGAGCCTGTGGCTAAAGCCTTGCAGCCTCTACTCCCCTGTCCTTGGCCAGGGCTCAGTGCTCAGCAGAAAGCAGCTCTGGAGTCTGTACAACTCCTACCCCGACAGAAAGGCTGGGGCTGGTAGGGCCTTGGCAGCTGATTACCTTGAGCTCTGTGTCTGTCTCCCTCCCTCTGACAGGTGTTTCCTCTTTCTTTCTCTCTCCCGACCTCACACTTCTTGTGCAGTCAAATCTGTGTTGTTGAATAAAATCCCTCTGTTGCCATCCTATGATCTCATTTGTCCCTTAACTGGGGCAGAGGCATCTCTCCCTCATGGCTTTGTGACACATGGGCAGGGACACCTTCCACTGTCCCAGATGGCTCCAAGCCCCATCCATGCTTTTTGTTGTTTTAGTGTAACTTTCACAGAATCCCAGTATTCTGAGGTTGGAAATGGCCTCCCAGGCACAGAGGCCAAGCTGTTCCCACCTTGTCACCCTGGCCAGAGCAGCGAGTGCCAAGTCCAGGTGTCCCTTGGACACCTCCAGGGATGGGCACTCCAAACCCCCCTGAGATGCTCTTCCAAGGCCTGACCACCCTCTGAGGCAGCAATTGCTCCTGGTGTCCAGCCCGAGCCTCCCCTGGCACAACTGAACGCTGCCTGCTCTTGTCGTGTCCCTTGTTGGTGGGATGGAGAGAGAGGAGAGAGAACGAGGAGGGACGGAGGGAGGGATGGAGGGGAGAACGGAGGGAGGGGAAGGAAGACGGGAGGGACGGGGCAAGGGGTGTGAATGAGGCAGGAACGGGGTAGGAAAAAGGACGGGGAGAGGGGGAGCGAGGCAGGCACGGAGGGAGGGAGGGCAGAGGAGGCGGAGGGCGGGAGGGAGGGACGGGAGGGAGGGAAAGGCTCCCGGCGGGCCCGCTCTCCGCCAGGGGGCGCCCGAGCGCCGCCACAGCCCTGAGGGGCGGGAAGAGGCTGTGAGGGGAGGAGCCCATGGCGGGGCTGTGAGGGGAGGAGCCCATGGCGGGGCTGTGAGGGGAGAAACCCATGGCGGGGCTGTGAGGAGCCCATGATGGGCTGTGAGGGGCAGAGCCATGGTGGGGCTGTGAGGAGAGGAGCCCATCCATGGCGGGGCTGTGAGGGGAGGAGCCCATGGTGGGCTGTGAGGGGCAGTGCCATGGTGGGGCTGTGAGGGAAGGAGCCCATGGCGGGGCTGTGAGGGGCAGTGCCATGGCGGGGCTGTGAGGAGAGGAGCCCATCCATGGTGGGGCTGTGAGGAGAGGAGCCCATGGCGGGGCTGTGAGGAGAGGAGCCCATGGCGGGGCTGTGAGGAGAGGAGCCCATGGCGGGGCTGTGAGGGGAGGAGCCCATGGCGGGGCTGTGAGGGGAGGAGCCCATGGCGGGGCTGTGAGGGGAGGAGCCCATGGCGGGGCTGTGAGGGGCAGTGCCATGGCGGGGCTGTGAGAAGAGGTGCTATGGTGGGGCTGTGGACGCTCATCACGGCTCAGGTGGGTTGGGAAGCTCTGGATCGAGGCTGCAGGGAGTGGCAGAAAAGACAAACCTCTCCCATTTCATGGTGCACTCTGTGATCGAAGTACTTGCTGTGAGAGTGGTGAGGACACGTCTCACCTCTGCCAAGCTGAACAAATTATTGTATAGCAGGGATTGATACTCAGCCGTTCCTGCTCCAAACTGAAACCAGTTCATCCCATTTCAGCCCAGCATTGCACATTTTTCATTCATGTAGGCAAACTCGAGGAGTGATAATATCCAAAACATGTCTCCATTGGAGGCACATGGGGCCAAAGGTTCTCTCACTGGGAAGCAGATGAGGGCACAGGGCTCTGCCAAGGGTCACAGGACAGTTCCAGTGAACTGTCCCAAAGGGAGTCAAAGAGTGTCCAGGGAAATGCTGCCTGTGGGAGGAAGCAGCTCCCTGGATGGCTCTGCAGCATGAAATGGCAGATGTGGATGAAGAGATGGACATAGAGAAGGAGAATCCCAGCTCCCAGGCTGCGCAAAGCAAACTGCTGAGCCTGTGGAGGGGCACACCAACAGTGAGTGATGAGGCCGGGAGGAGAGCCCAGAGCATGGAGGGGCCAAAACTTTTGTTCTGCCAAGAGAGCCATCTCCTTCCCTGCCTCCTTCTTTTCCTCATCCCGCTGCTCCTCACTGATGCCCATCAAGCTCCCACCGATGCACCTCAGGCAGCCAAAGGTGGGACCTAAAAACCTTGAACACCTCAAGGTCCCACCGGTGCAGCTCGGGCAGCCAAAGGTGGGACCCAAAATCCTCACAGATCTCAGACTTCCACTGGTGCAGCTCGGGCAGCCGCAGGCAGCGCCACAGGGCAGCCACAGCCAGGCCCTGTCCCTCCGTGGGGACAGGCTGCCACGGCTGCCAGCACTGCCCTGCCTGCTGAGCCCCAGGGACACTGAGAGCCGGGGCACAGAGCTGGGCAGCGCAGGGGAGAAGGGGCCGCAGCCCTGCAGCCCCTGTCCTGGGCAGCCATACAGCCCCGTGCCCAGGGTGTTCCTGCCCCCGCTCAGGGTGGCCCAGGAGGGCACAGCCCGTGTGTCCCCGAGCTGGCAGCTGCTGCCTTTGCCGCCCATCCCCTCGGGGGCTCGTGCTGTGGAGCGCAGCTTCAGGGATGTGGCAGTGGATAAACGGGGTGACGACAACGAGCTCTTCCAAAGGGACAGCAGGAGTGACCAGGAGCTGTCCCCAGTGGAAAAGGACATCGAGCTCTCTCCAGGGGACAGCAACAATGAGCCAGAGATGTCCCCTGTAGAAAAGACCATTGTGGTCACTTCAGGGGACAGCAGAAGTGACCAGGAGCTGTCTCCCATTCAAGAAGATCTCAAGGTCATTATAGGGGACAGCAGGACTGATGAGGAGCTTTCCCCAGTGCAAGAGGCCCTTGAGGTCATTGCAGGGGACAGTACAAGTGACAAGAAGCTGTCCCCAGTGCCAGAGGCCATCGAGGTGGTTGCACAGGACAGCACAAGTGAACAGGAGCTGTCCCCAGTGCAAGAGGCCCTTGAGGTTGTTTCAGGAGACAGCAGGATTGACGAGGAGCTGTCCCCAGTGCAAGAGGCCAATGAGGTTGTTGCAGGGGACAGCAGAAGTGACCAGGAGCTGTCCTCAGTGAAGAGATCCTTGAGGTGATTCCAGGGGACACCCCGAGTGACCAGAAGCTGTCCTCAGTTGAAGAGGGATTGGGGTGCACTGGGGTTGGGGTGCCGGGGTGGCCCTTTGTGACAGGGGCGCTGGGTGTCGGGGCCCTTTGTGATGCGGGACATGGTGGTGGCCAGAGAGCCTTGTGACATCAGGGAGCCCCGCCCTGGCTCTGAGGGTATCCAAGGGTCACAGAGCCCTGGGGTGCCCCGTCCCAAGAGAGCCAATCTCAGAGGAGGAAGCAGCTCCCTGTGTTTGTCTGTGCTGGACGCCGATAAAGGCTGATAGCGACAGACAGGGTTAGTGACAAAGACAAAGGGAACTCCAACTCCCGGTGCCCCAGCCCCTTGCCCAGCTGGCTGGAAGCCCCCAGCGGGCAGTGGTCTGGAGCAGTGGGCAGGTCAGCCCTGCCAGTGGCAGAGACTGAGGAGGAGGAGAAGCCCTTTGTTGACATGGATGATGAGTTTTCTGGGTGGGAAGATGACAGTGACGAGGAGCCTTCCCTGTGGGAAGATCTGTCACTGAGAGGGATAGACGAGGCAGAGGAAGTACAGACACTCCAAGAAATTTCCCGGTGGAGAGCCAGGTGGATGCGAGAGCTGTACCTTTGCCAGGTACGTGTGAGAGTTCAGGAAATTTCCCTGTACAGGGATGGGACACACCAACATCTCTATGAATGGAAGGAAACTGTCAGAGTCTGGGAGCTGTACCAGTGGGAAGAGGATGGTGAGCTATACCAAGAGGTGTGCAAATGGGAAGAATGTGTTACAACCCCAGAGGGGTCCCAATGGGAAATAGGTGTGAGAGGGCACAGCAGGAGTTGGGATGGGAAGATGAGAGATCACCTGAGCTGTTCCTACAGACAGATGTGAGTTTCTCAGAGAATTCCCAATGGGACAATGGCTGAGAGGTGTCCCAGAGGGAAGGTACCAAGAACTCTCCCCATGGGAAGATGTGCACTCCCACACCTCCCAGTAGACAGACAGGAGAGAGCTGGAATTGTCCCAAGTCAGAGACATCAGTGACCAGGACCTGTCCCAAGGACCAGATGATGGAGCCCAAAAGCTGCTCCGATGGGAAGGTGTGAGTGACCGAAAGCTGTCCCAATGGGAAGAACATGTGAGCAGCCAGGAGCTGTCCCAATGGAGAAATGAAATAATCTCCAAGCTCTGGGACAGACCAGTACCTTTCCTGCCCCACAGGATCCCATGGAGGCCGAGCTGGCAGCTGCTGCCCCGTCCGCAGCTGATTTGGAAGAGGAGGCTCCTGAGCCACTCACTCCTGAGGCAGATGAGGCAGCAATTCCTTCTGTTGCCAGTGATGAGGTGCCATCAACAGGGACACTGACCCCACCTAGTGTCCCCTTCAACACCCCGGAAGGCAGCCGGTCTTCACTGGACTGGGAGCAGAGCTTCACCAGGGAGACTCTGAGGCAGGCGCTGCTGGAGGTCCAGGCACTGAGGCAGCAGCAGAACGAAGCCAGTTCACTCCAAAAGCGGATGGCTGGAGAAAAAGAAGCAGCTACAGCTGGAAGGGAAGTGAGCTCAGGGCCTGCCATGCACAGCACCCACAGCCCCTTGCCTGGGACTACCACAGAGGGGGCAGCAGAGGCAGCGCCTGCCCTGCCCAGAGCCTCTTGTGCCCCACAGAGTCCTGCTGAGAAAAACATCAACAGGGAGATCCTGAGCTGGGCACTGCTGGAGGTCCAGGCACTGAGGCAGCAGCTGGCAGAAGTCGATGCCCCTCAGTATTGCCTGGCTGTAGAATTAGAATCAGCAGCCAAAGGCAAAAGGGAAGAGAGCCCAGTGCCTGCCCCGCAGAGCCCCCCCAGCCCCTGGCCTGCCCAGCTGGGAGCCCAGGACCCCAGGGAGCAGCAGGAGGAGGCAGAAGTGGGGTCAGTGCAGGCAGTGGGGGAGAGGAATGAGGACTCCAGTGAGGAAATGAAATGGTGGCAACATCTGGATGACCTGGAGCCTTTCCTGGTGACACACCCAGAGCAGTCACAGGCCGTGTCTGAGAGGGAAGAATATGTGGAACGAGAAATGTCCCCGAGAAAAGTCAGCACCTCCCGAGGCCGCTCTGGCTGGGAACAATACGTTGACAAATGGCTGTCTAAAGGAGATGTCAGCAGTGGTGAGGAAATTTCCGAGTGTGAGGAAAACATTGGCGGAGGTATGTCCAGAGGGAATGCCAGCGGATCCTCAGGACCCTCCAACTGGGAGAATGACAGCCACGAGGAGCTGGTGCAGGGGAACTTGGAAGACGCGACTCAGCACAGCATCAGGACCAAGGCCTTGCGCCCAGAAGATGATGAGTGGGATGATGTGAGTGTCCTCGAGCTGCCCCCAGAAGAGGAGAAAGTCCTAAAGTGGAGAGAGGACGGGCTCGCGGTGCCTGCTCCTGGTGAGGCCTGGGTGGAGGGCCCGGCAGAGGGGCCGTGCAGCCCAGGGCCAGTGCCTGCCCCGCACGGCCCCCCCAGCCCCCGGCCTGCCCAGCTGGGAGCCCAGGCCCTCCATGGGCAGCTGGCTGCCCCCAGGAAACGTCCCTCCCGCTTCAGGCGGGCACTGCGGGCCCTGCAGGGGCTGTTCTGCTCTTCCTGCCTGAGGCCACGGCCCAAGGAGTGAAAGAGACCAGGAAGAAGATGAAGAAGGTGAAGGCAAAGAAGATGAATAAAATGAATATGAAAAAGAACATGAAGATTATAAAGATGGTGAAGGTGAAGAAGAGAATGAAGATGAAGGTGACAAAGAAGATGAAGAAGGTGATGACTGTCTCAGTTTTGAGACAAGTTCAAGAGAGGACACTCCACAGTGAAATGTCTCCTCTAAAGGGATCCCCTTCTGGTAAATAGAAGATGAATACCAATAGAGGGACATGGCAAAAACCAAACCCAGCAGTTAATTATCAACAGAATGCTCACAGAACTCACCCCCTGCCCCACTCAGATTCAGCAGCACTGACCCAAAATTTTCTGCAAAATGAGGCAAACGTTCTGGAAATCCCTTCCTGACACTGAGTGCGAGATGATGCCGGATGTGACGCCGAGGGAAGTGGAGCTTCCACGGAGGAGTTTCATCCAGCAGGATCCCAGCCCTGGTGTCTCTCTGGCACTGAGCTCCTCTCTAGGGCAGGCGAAGCAGCTCGGCTGGAGTCTCTGGCTCTGCTTGCTGTGCCTTGGAGAAGACCAAGATAAGGACAAAGACAAAGTCAAGGACAAAGACAAAGAAGAAGATGAAGGTGACATATGAGATGAAGAAGATGGAGACAGTGAAGAAGATGAAGATGAAGAAGATGATGAAGAACAGGAAGAAGATGATGAAGACTAAGAAGACATAGAAGACATAGAAGACCTATTTAAGAATACATAGGAGAAGAATAGTAATAAGAATTAAAAAATAGTTAGAAGAAGAGTAATAGAGATAGGGATAGGAATAAGGATTTTAAAATATATAGAAGAAGCATAGCAATAAGAATTAAAAATATGTAGAAGAAGAAGAAGTAGACTAATAGGAGTAAGAATTTTAAAATATATATAAGAATAAGAATATAAAAATATGTAGAAGAAGCAAAGAAGAAGATTAGCAAGAAAAAGAATAGTGAGAAGAATAACAAAAAGAATAATTTAAGAATACAAAAATAATGAGAAAATTTAATGAAAAAATTAGGAAAAAATTATTTTTATTACATATTGTATATTTGTATTACAAATTATATAAAAACTATGATACAGACTATGATAGTCGATGATATAAAAACATGAATATACAATATGTTATAATTACAAACCATTAGAATGTCCCAACACTGTTCCAGTTCCAGAAGAATTTGTGTATTTTCTAATAAAGTTTGTAGCCAGCACAGCCCCACTCTGACGCTGCCCATGGCCAGGGAGCTGAGCTGTAGTGATGTGTTTTTGGTTTTAACAGTTTTATGTATGTATTTGTTCCTTGTTTTGTATTGTTTTTATAAGTTGTAATGGTTTGCCCCATATCACCTGTGTTCCACCCTTTTTGGTTTTACCCCAACCCCAGTTATGTGTCAATCATAAGTTATCCAGCCCCTGGGTCTTGTCTGTCACTTTGGGGTCTCTACCAAAAGTCTGGAAGGTTCCAGTAAGGACTCCAAGTGATTGGACAAGACTTTGGCTGTCTCCCCACCTGAGTTATTGATTTGTTACAATGTGTGTCATTTACCTGGAGAGCCTCTGATTTGTCCCCAGTTAAACCCATCCCTGAGTTCCTCCTCCCAATAAAAGGTGTTACTTTGAGGGATTTCCTGCTATTTTCCCCCCCAAGCTCTTTTTTCCTGCTGCTTCTGCTGAGGGGTGTCTGCTGGGGCAGATCCCCTGATGAATAAAGCCAGCAGTTAACCCTGAACAGCCTCCCTCTTTCTTTCAATGAGTGTGGCGACTCATGCACAAGGCTGCTAAAGAGGTAATTTTGGTGCAAACAGGAGGGGGGAGATGTTGGAGTCCAGGACATCCCTTTGGATGAGCTGGGACCCTGGAAAGGGAATTGGAGCCGGTCCAGGGGGGTTGGAGACCTTGGCACAGCCCAGGAAGACACTGAATTTGATTTTAGCCTATGGGAGAAACTTCCAGCACAAGAAGAGGAATTGCAAATCACCAGGAAGTGAAAATAGTAGTTTAGCACAGTAGAACATACAAAATTCAGTAGTTTTAGGATTCTTAGAATAGAGGTAAATGGGGAACAAGATGGTGGGATTTGGGTGGTACCTCGTGTCCCTCTCCTTCTCCCCTGCCCTCCATCCCCTGGGGTGGTGATGGCACAGGGCAGTGAGAGTGGGTTGGGTCAGAGCAGAAATGACCCTTTTAGTGTGAGCCCTGGGCATTGGTGTGAAATTGTAAATACCCCACCCGTGGTTATCTGTATAAATGTGAGGTGACCCCCATCAATGGTCAGTCCCCTCGTGTCCCAGCCCTGTCCAGACCTTGGCTGGGAGCAGAGAAAACTCTGTGATATCAAATAATAAACAACTCGAGAAACCAGAGAACAAGGCCTTGAAGACTCCACTTCTTTGTACCAACGTGACTCGGGGCTTTTAGAGGGCAAGGACTTTAAACAACCTGAATCTGGGGTGAGAAAACCAACCCGAGACTTTCCTGCTGTCGTTGCTTCACTCCTTTGGGCAAACAAGAACTCACAGGGATGGGTGAGGTTCATCCTGGTACCAAACCCTTTCCTGTCGAGGTTTCAGGGCTGGCCCAGGCAGAGACAAGACACCTCTACACCGAGCTGGGTTAGAAAGGCAGCACCGGTTTGGGGTGGGCCAGCAGCAAGGGCTGCTCCTCGCCAGGCTTGCTGTGCCTGTCCAGGTGCTGCCAAGGCTCTTCTCACCATTTGCACTTCTGTTTTGCACACAAGACATCCAGCAGAAGGGACTTGCAGCTGAGCCTGTGGCTAAAGCCTTGCAGCCTCTACTCCCCTGTCCTTGGCCAGGGCTCAGTGCTCAGCAGAAAGCAGCTCTGGAGTCTGTACAACTCCTACCCCGACAGAAAGGCTGGGGCTGGCAGGGGCCTTGGCAGCTGATTACCTCGAGCTCTGTGTCTGTCTCCCTCCCTCTGACAGGTGTTTCCTCTTTCTTTCCCGACCTCACATTCTTGTGCAGTCAAATCTGTGTTGTTGAATAAAATCCCTCTGTTGCCATCCTATGATCTCATTTGTCCCTTAACTGGGGCAGAGGCATCTCTCCCTCATGGCTTTGTGACACATGGGCAGGGACACCTTCCACTATCTCAGATGGCTCCAATCCCTATCCGTGTTTTTTGTTGCTTTAGGATAACTTTCACAGAATCCCAGGGTCACATCTCCAGGGACAAAACTCCTCCTCAGCTCCTGCAGCAGCTCCATGTGTGACAGCAAGGCCAGATCCCTCCAGCCCCGTGTGGTGACAGTGACATCCCGGTGAGGCCACGCTTGGGGTGGCTCTGCCGGGTCCTGCTCTGCCCTGTGACTCCGGAGCTGTGTCTCTGTGTTGGCGCTGGGTACACAGAGCGAGAAAGGGCTGAGGCAGCATCATCTCCTGGAGTCGAGCTCCATCTGCCGGGAAATCCAGCGAGTCACAGCAGAGAATATCCCGAGTTAGAAAGATCCTGAGTTAGGCACCCACCAGGATCATCCACCAGGGAGGTGACAGCAGGACCTGTCCCCTGAGCCACCCTGGGGCAGAGAGGCTGCAGGGACACAGCCAAGGGCAGAGGATTGGAGGAAGGTGAGGACTCATCTCCATGTTCAGCCTTTTGCCAGAGTTGTGGGCTCAGGGTTCAAAACACACACTGGGTCCAGCTCAGCTGGAACATGGAAATGTCCTTCTGGATTTCATGGAATGATGGAATATCCTGAGTGGGAATAAACCCACATCAATCCAATTCCTGTCCCTGCCCAGAGCCCCCAACAATCCCCCCTGGGCATCCCTGGCAGGGCTGTCCAAAGGCTCCTGGAGCTCTGGGGCTGTGCCCATTCCCTGGGGAGCCTGGGCAGTGCCTGAACCCTCTGGGGGAAGAGCCTTGCCCTAAAATCCCCCCTCAATCCCTCCTGGAACAGCTCCAGCCTCTCCCTGGGTGCTGTCAGGTCACAGGGAGCAGAGATCAGAGCTGGCCCATGGGAGGAGCTGTAACCCCAATGAATCTCCTCTCAATCTCCTTTTCTCCAGCTGGACAAGCCAAGATCCTTCAGCTGCTCCTTGTGTGGCCCCTCCAGACCCTTCCCCATCTCTGTATCCTCCTCTGGACACTCTCTAAGAACTTTTATGTCCTTCTCATGAGCCTTGTGGTGCCCAGAGCTGCCCCCAGGACTCGAGGAGAGGCTGCCCCAGCACGGAGCAGAGCTGTGACCTTTGTTCAGCTTAGAAAGACCCACTCCCATCCTCTGACCCAAATGGTTTTATCAATTCCATCTGTTCAGTTTGTGTTTAACATTTCCAGAGGGTGAGGGAACAGCCAAGGTTTTTTTTTTGTTTGTTCCCAGGGCCTTTGTCCATGACAGTCATGGCCTCTGCCTGTTTCCCCCATTAAGTCCCTCTCGTCTCTGACAGGGAAAAATGAATTCTTCTTCCATCCACCCCAGCTCAGCCACTCTCCAGGAAGACCTGAGTCAGATGTTTGGTACCTAAACCAAATACCTGAGCAAGGTGGGGAAGAGGGAGACAATTGCTGGAGGGAGAGACACACAGCTACTGAACCAGCCTAATGTAAACAAGATCTAAAGCAAGAGTTCAAAGTTATTAAAACTAGGGGAAAATGCCAAAGAAGGAAATTCTTCTCTGTTCAGTCACTCAGCTCTGGAGCCAATGAAACCTGCTTTGCTATCCCTGAAAGATGATTTATGGGCATGTTTTTAAAATGGGGAGACAACAATAACAACAACCGTGAACCTTTTCATCCACGGAGCTCAAAGGGCTCCTCAAAGATCAGTGTCACTTGTGCCAGGAGGAAACTGAGGCACAGGGAAGGGAGGGATTTTGCTCCAGGAAGTGGAGAAACCAGGGATAAACCCTGAGTTAGGTACAATCTGTGCTAAAATACATCACCCAGCAAACAGAAAGCTCCATCCACAGAGTGTGTGAGTGGTGGTGCAGATGAGAAAAGAGGCACCTGAGCAATTAAATTCAGAGAAATGCTGGGAGAAAATGAGGTTATTCTCCTCCTTGCCTCCATCAGCATCACAGGAGAGAATCTAATTCCTGGGATGGTTTAGCTCTGACATATTTATCTTATCAAGGATTAGAAAAAAAAACATTCAGGAGTTTTGGTTTTGGTTTGGTTCCTCCCCCCAAGGTTTTTACAACTGCAGAAACCACAATTTGGGGACTGTTCTTGCCTCTTTTTAATGGACAATTAAAAACCTCATTCTCTTAACAGAACTGGGATTTGTCTCCTAGAGCTTTTTTTTTTTTCTGTTTCCTAATTGCAATATCCACCTGGGAGGGATAAGAAATTGGAAATATAATTTTGCTTATTTAAAGATTTGGAATAAATTTGACCTCCTGCTTGGCTCCCAACTCCCTCTTCCCTCCCGTGCCACCAAAACCATCTTTGTATGGGAGACACATCTTAATATTCCTGTCAATATTACTGCAAAATATATAAAAAAATATCCCTCACAAAAGTGTCTAGAGGGGTTTTTCTCTTCCCCCACTCTTTCCTGAGTGTTCTTTAGTCCTGAAAGCTTTGAGGAAGTGGCAAAATTCACCACTTGAGTGGCTTATTTCTCATCTTTAGTGGAACCACACTGAATGAACTCTTGGAAACTTCTGGAATGGATTACGTGGTGTCTTAATGAAAATCAAAGGGCATGAAGGACTTCAGGATGTTGAAAATGTCCAGCTTGGCCAGTGGGACACTGAGAAAAGAGATCAATATTTTCTAGCAGAAGACCCAGGGAAGTTGGGCAGTGCACAAAGAGATCCCAAAAAATCAACTCAGATTAATGGGATCACCCTGGGAAAGGCAGGACTAAGAGATAAAACAGCTGCACCTTTAACCCTTTAGGGCTGCAAAATCATCCAGGTAACACTGTGGGGTCACAGCCACGGTCTGGACAACACTGAAAATCAACCAAAATCCCTGGATTTTGGCCTCTCACACCTGGGGCTGCTTGGAAATATTTGGGATTGTGAACTGCTGACTCACCCCAACCTTGTAGTGATGATTCCCACAAAGGGACAATCCTGGAAGGGCCCAGAGCATTCCCAGGGTTGGCAGGTTCTAACCTTTGGCAACAAAAATCTTTCAGCTTTCATAATTTCCAAATGAACAATTTTTCAGGACCACACTGGCTGTTTTTTTTTTTTTTTTTTTGTTTGTTTGTTTTTTTTTTTTTTGTTTTTTTTTTTTTTCATGTGCAGAAAATTTAGATTTTTTCATGCAGAAAGTTTTGATTTTTTTCCATTCTAAAATAGAACAACTTCCACTCATCCAGCCCCAAAATCACAATTCCCATGGGATGGACACATCCCTCAAATTTACCTGTGCTGGGCTGACATCTCTGTGCTCCTGGCTTACAGGAAGCTGGAGAAATATCAGACATGAGTGATTAGAATTTAAAAAAAAAAGGGAAAATTTTCTTTTCCCTCCTCCACAAATTTAGCCACAGTTTTATGGGGCAAAAAATGAAACTGGAAACGTTGTAAAATAACCTTGATTCAGAACGACTCAATTCAGAGAGGAAGTTTGCCACAGAGGCTTCGTCCAGGGATTTTCACTCAATTTTCAATTTCGGTGAAAATTCGTTGATTTTCAAGGAAATTTCAATTTCAGCAAAAATTCAGTGATTTCACTGAATTTCCAATTTCAGTTAAAATTCTCTGATTTTCAAGGAAATTTCAATTTTGGTGAAAATTCACTGATTTCACTGAATTTTCAATTTCAGCGAAAATTCGCCGATTTCACTGAATTTTCAATTTCAGTGAAAATTTGCTGATTTCATGGAATTTCCAATTTCAGTGAAAATCTGCTGATTTCACTGAATTTTCAATTTCAGTGAAAATTCACTGATTTAATTGAATTTCCAATTTCAGTGAAAATTCACTGATTTTACTGAATTTCCAATTTCGGCGAAAATCTGCTGATTTCACTGAGTTTTCAATTTCAGCAAAAATTCACTGATTTTACTGAATTTCCAATTTCAGCGAAAATTCTCTGATTTTCAAGGAAATTTCAGTTCCCTTCCCACCCAAACCATTCTGTGATTCCATGAACTCAGTCCTGAGAGGTTCTGCTGTGAGAAAACAGGGAAATAAATCCTGTTTAATAAAGGATTTTTATTAATAAAAAATAAACCCGGTGGTGTCGAGGAGCCCTTACAGATGTCAGAGAGCTCGTACAGATGTGCGAGTGTAAATTTGCCACTTAAACTTCCCCAGAAAAAAAAAGCTCCAGCTGTTCCTTTGTCAGAAATATTTGAAAATTAAACAACCAGAGGCGCTTTTGGCTCCAGGAAATAATTTTGGATCAGCAAGGAGCAGGTTCCTTCTCTTTTCTCTTTCTTCAAGAATGAAGTTTTTTTTCCAAAGCCTTCCCTGCTCCTCGAGCAACCTTTGCCTTTGAAATCTTCTGCATTAAATTTGCTCCAGAAAATTGTTTTATCCTCCCATCAAAAAAATAAAAAAAAATAAAACAAAACCCAAACAATTCCCAGACAGTGACTCGTGCTGACTAATCCAGTCTGGGGAGACTTTGAGGTGTCCCTTGTAACTTAAAACCGACAAACAAACTTCCTAATTCAGTAGCCAGACATTCCACTGGGGACTTGGAGGTTCTGAGCTTTTTATTTTTATTTTTTCCTCAGGGTTAAAACATGCTTTTTATCTGCTCTGTGCCTCCCTCTCCCCCCCAGAGGGTTGGGATGAGCTGGAATTTGGACATTCTTTTCCTGCCTACATTTAAAAGTTCAGCTCCACTGGGCATCCCAATGGCAAAGTTATTAAAAAGGGGAAAAATAGGGAGAAAAGGTGTTTTTCTTCCAGAGAAATAATTGAGATGTTCCCCCAAATCGTCTCGTAGCTCTGTAAGAAAATCAGTGTTGCAAAAAGATGCAGGGGAAAAATAATTATTTTTTTTTTTAATTGTATTTTTGGCCCTCTTTTACCCTGCAAAAGTAAAAAAGAAACTCAGCGTTGCAAAAAGATGCAGGGGAATAATAATAATAATAATAAAAAAAAAAAAAATAAAAACTGTATTTTTTGCCCTTTTTTACCCTGCAAGGCTAAAAAAGAAACTCAGCATTGCAAAAAGATGCAGGGGAAAAATAATAATAATAACAATAATAATAATAATAATCATATATTTGGCCCTTTTTTTACCCTGCAAGGGTAAAAAAAAACAACTCAGCGTTGCAAAAAGATGCAGGGAAAAAAAATAATTGTATTTTTGGCCCTTTTTTACTCTGCAAGGGTAAAAAAAGAAACTCAGTGTTGCAAAAAGTTGCAGGGGAGTAATAATAATAATAATAATAATAATAATAATAATAAAAAATAAATAAATAAAAATTGTATTTTTGGCCCTTTTTTACCCTGCAAGGATAAAAAAGAAACTCAGCGTTGCAAAAAGATGCAGGGGAATAATAATAATAATAATAATAAATAAAAATTGTATTTTTGGCCCTTTTTTACCCTGCAAAGGTAAAAAAGAAATTCAACGTTGCAAAAAGATGCAGGGGAAAAATAATAATAATAACAATAATAATAATAATAATCATATATTTGGCCCTTTTTTTACCCTGCAAGGGTAAAAAAAAACAACTCAGCGTTGCAAAAAGACGCAGGGAAAAAAAAATAATTGTATTTTTGGCCCTTTTTTACCCTGCAAGGGTAAAAAAAGAAACTCAGTGTTGCAAAAAGTTGCAGGGGAATAATAATAATAATAATAATAATAATAAATAAATAAATAAATAAATAAATATAAATTGTATTTTTGGCCCTTTTTTACCCTGCAAGGATAAAAAAGAAACTCAGCGTTGCAAAAAGATGCAGGGGAAAAATAATAATAATAATATAAAAACTGTATTTTTGGCCCTTTTTTACCCTGCAAGGGTAAAAAAGAAACGCAACGTTGCAAAAAGATGCAGGGCAATAATAATAATAATAATAATAAATAAATAAATAAAAATTGTATTTTTGGCCCTTTTTTACCCTGCAAAGGCTGAGTCAGATTTTAGTCATGTCTGGAAAGCACGGGAGGCTCACGGCCCGGCAGTGACAGATCTCTGAGCCCTGTCTGGGAGCAGATAATGCAGTTTATTCTCTGCTCCCTGAGCACACACACTGAGACAGGAGAACAGCATTGCAGGGAAAGGGGTTTTGCTGCTGCCCCGCGGATCCCAGAGGGTTCTGTGCCTGCTGGGAAAGGGGAGAAGCCGTGGGTACCCAAGGGAACACACCTGGGTTATTGATCCAAAGAATCCCCTGGGATTTGCAAAAGACCTGGGTTATTGATCCAAAAAATCCCTGAGGATTTGCAGAACAACTGGGTTATTGATCCAGAAAATCCCTGTGGAGTTGGACAAAAAACTGGGTTATTTATCCAGAAAATCCCTGTGGGGTTGGACACACACCTGGGTTATTTATCCAGAAAATCCCTGTGAGGTTGGACAAAAAACTGGGTTATTTATCCAGAAAATCCCTGTGGGGTTGGACACACACCTGGGTTATTTATCCAGAAAATCCCTGTGAGGTTGGACAAAAAACTGGGTTATTTATCCAGAAAATCCCTGTGGGGTTGGACACACACCTGGGTTATTTATCCAAAAAATCCCTGAGGATTTGCAAAACACCTGGGTTATTGATCCAAAAAATCTCAGTGGGGTTGGGCAAAAACCTGGGTTATTTATCAAAAAAATCTCTGTGGGGTTGGGCAAAAAACTGGGTTATTTATCCAGAAAAATCTCTGTGGGGTTGGACACATGCCTAGGTTATTTTTCCAGATTTGTGTGGAGCTGGACACACCCCTGGGTTATTTATCCAGAAAATCCCTGTGGGGCTGGACAAAAATCTGGGTTATTTTTCCAGATTTGTGTGAAGCTGGACACACAGCTGTGTTATTTTTCCAGGACACCTGTGTGGATTTGGACACACACCTGGGTTATTTAACCAGAAAATCCCTGTGGGGTTGGACAAAAACCTGGGTTATTAATCCAGGACACCTGTGTGCATTTGGACACACACCTGAGTTATTTTTCCAGAAAATCCCTGTGGGGTTGGACACACACTTGGGTTATTTTTCCAGAAAATCCCTGTGCGGTTGGGCAGAAACCTGGGTTATTTATCCAGAAAAAACTCTGTGGGGTTGGACACACACCTGGGTTATTTTTCCAGAAAATCCCTGTGGGGTTGGACACACACCTGGGTTATTTATCCAAAAAATCCCTGAGGATTTGCAAAACACCTGGGTTATTGATCTAAAAAATCTCTGTGGGGTTGGGCAAAAAACTGGGTTATTTATCCAGAAAAATCTCTGTGGGGTTGGACACATGCCTAGGTTATTTTTCCAGATTTGTGTGGAGCTGGACACACAGCTGGGTTATTTTTCCAGGACACCTGTGTGCATTTGGACATATACCTGGGTAATTTATCCAGAAAATCCCTGTGGGGTTGGACACACACCTGGGTTATTTATCCAGATTTGTGTGTAGCTGGACAAAACCCTGGGTTACTTATCCAGGACATCCTTGTGGGGTTCGACACACACCTGGATTATTTATCCAGAAAATCCCTGTGGGGTTCGACACACACCTGGATTATTTATCCAGAAAATCCCTGTGGGGTTGGACAAAAACCTGGGTTATTTATCCAGATTTGTGTGGAGCTGGACACACACCTGGGTTATTTTTCCAGGACACCTGTGTGGATTTGGACACACACCTGGGTTATTTAACCAGAAAATCCCTGTGGGGTTGGACAAAAACCTGGGTTATTTTTCCAGGACACCTGTGTGGATTTGGACACACACCTGGGTTATTTAACCAGAAAATCCCTGTGGGGTTGGACAAAAACCTGGGTTATTTTTCCAGGAGATTTGTGTGGAGCTGTACAAAAACCTGGGTTATTAATCCAGGACATCCCTATGGGGTGGGACACACACCTGGGTTATTTATGCAAAAAATCTCTGCGGGGTTGGACAAAAACCTGGGTTATTTATCCAGAAAATCCCTCTGGGGTGAGACACACACCTGGGTTATTAATCCAGGACACCTGTGTGCATTTGGACACACACCTGAGTTATTTATCCAGAAAATCCCTGTGGGGTTGGACACACACTTGGGTTATTTTTCCAGAAAATCCCTGTGCGGTTGGGCAGAAACCTGGGTTATTTATCCAGAAAAAACTCTGTGGGGTTGGACACACACCTGGGTTATTTATCCAGAAAATCCCTGTGGGGTTGGACAAAAACCTGGGTTATTTTTCCAGGAAATTTGTGTGGAGCTGGACACACCCCTGGGTTATTTATCCAAAAGATCCCTGTGGAGTTGGACACACCCCTGGGTTATTGATCCAGAAAATCCTTGTGAGGTTGGACACACACCTGGGTTATTTATCCAAAAAATCCCTGTGGGGTTGGACAAAAAACTGGGTTATTTTTCCAGATTTGTGTGGAGCTGGACACACACCTGGGTTATTTTTCCAGGAAACCTGTGTGCATTTGGACACACACCTGAGTTATTTATCCAGAAAAACCCTGTGGGGTTGGACAAAAAACTAGGTTATTTATCCAGAAAATCCCTGTGGGGCTGGACACACCCCTAGGTTATTTATCCAGGACACACCTGTGTGCATTTGGACATATACCTGGGTATTTATCAAAAAAATCCCTGTGGGGTTGGACAAAAACCTGGGTTATTTTTCCAGGACACCTGTGTGGATTTGGACACACACCTGGGTTATTTATCCAGCAAATCCCTGTGGGGTGGGACACACACCTGGGTTATTTTTCCAGGAGATTTGTGTGGAGCTGTACAAAAACCTGGGTTATTAATCCAGGACATCCCTATGAGGTGGGACACACACCTGGGTTATTTATGCAAAAAATCTCTGCGGGGTTGGACAAAAACCTGGGTTATTTATCCAGAAAATCCCTCTGGGGTGAGACACACACCTGGGTTATTTTTCCAGAAAATCCCTGTGGGGTTGGACAAAAACCTGGGTTATTTTTCCAGGACACTTGTGTGGATTTGGACACACACCTGGATTATTTTTCCAGAAAATCCCTGTGAGGTTGGACACACACCTGGGTTATTTTTTCAGGAGATTTGTGTCGAGCTGGACACACACCTGGGTTTTTTTGTTGTTTTTCCCAGGACATCTCTGTGGGGTTGAACACACACCTGAATTATTTTTTCCAGGACACTTGAGTGGAGCTGGAGGGTGCCTTGAGGGCTGATGGTGCTTAATGAGCCCTCAAACAGTGAGGCCTCTGTAATTAGAGCTCATTAAAGCTGGGTGTGAAGTGCCACAAGAAGTCAACAACGTTTTGCATTCACCCTCCTGTCACCACCTGCAGCCTCCAGCCTTGATCTTCATCACCTTCTGTGCCCTCTCCTCCTCCTCCCTCTGGAGCAGCCACACGGGGAGGGTTGAGTTGGATGTTCCCAGTTGCCCAAACTGGTGTGGTGGGGTCACCTCTGGGTCCCCAGGGGCTGCCCTGGCTCCCGTGGGCTCTCAGCTCCCCCTTTTCCAGCTGCCCCGGGCAGGGAGGGAGGCAGAGGGGCAGGAGAGGGAGCTCACCCAGCATTGAGGAACTGGCACTGCCATGGAGTGGCACAACCGCTCTGGAAATTGGGGGATTTGAGGGATTCTCCAGCTGCTGACAAGGAAGGAGGACATGGCCTTTCCCACAAGGACAGGCAGTGGGATCCATGGGTCTGCTCCAGGGTGGATCCATGGGTCTGCTCAGAGTGGGATTTATGGTTCTGCTCCACCTAGGATCCAAGGATCTTCTCAAAATGGGATCTATGGATCTGCTCCAAGGCGGATCTGTGCATTTGCTCAGAGTGGGATTTATGGATCTGCTCCAAGGTGGATTCACGGATCTGCTCCAAGTGGGATCCAAGGATCTGATAGAGTGGAATCCATGGATCTGCTCAGAGTGGGATCTGTGGATGTGCTCCAAGTGGGATCCACAGATCTGTTCAGAGTGGGATCCATGGATCTGCTCCAAGGGGGATTCACAGATCTGGTCCAAGTGGGATCCATGGGTCTTCTCAAAGTGTGATCCATGGATCTCCTCCAAGTGGGGCCCATGGATCTGCTCCAAGTGGGATCCATGGATCGGCTCAAAGTGGGATCCATGGATCTATGGATTGGCTCATAGTGGAATCCATTGATATGCTCCAAGGTGGATCCATGGATCTGCTCCAAGTGGGATCCAAGGATGTGCTCAGAGTGAGATCCCTGGGTCTGCTCAGAGTGAGATCCCTGGGTCTGCTCAGAGTGGGATCCATGGATCTGCTTAGAGTGGGATCTATTGATCTTCTCAAAGTGGGATCCATGGGGCTGCTCAGAGTGGGATCCATGGATCTTCTCGAAGTGGATCCATGGATCTGCTCCAAGGTGGATCCATGGATCTGCTCCAAGTGGGATCCCTGGGTCTGCTCCAAGTGGGATCCATGGATCTGCTCAAAGTGGGATCCACGGATCTGCTCAGAGTGGGATCCATGGGTCTTCTCAAAGTGTGATCCATGGATCTCCTCCAAGCAGGGCCCATGGATCTGCTCCAAGTGGGATCCATGGATTTGCTCCAAGTGGATTCCATGGATCTTCTCCAAGTGGGATCCATGGATCTGCCTTCCCCTCCTCTCCACAACCACATCTGCTCTGTTCCCTGCACAATCTCCAAAATCCTGCTCTGTTCCCTGCCCTGTCTTCAAAACCCAGCAGCGAAATATTTCTGCCGAGATGCCCTTGGGTGTCAGGTTTGTTTTTTTTTTTGGGTTTGTTTTGACTATCGCTATTTGTGGCTTCTTTTCCTGCCTGTCAAAACCAGAGACAAAATAAACGCTCACTGTCCACCTCGAGGGGAAAAGCTCTTGGGTTTCACGGGGTCAGGGGAGGAATCTCTTCAAAAATACGAGTGCAACGTTTTAGGGTCGTGCTGGAAGGAAATGTCAGAGCAGGATAAGCAAAAAACCACATCAGAGATGGAGGTGCCAACATTTGTCCCTCTAAAGAGTCAGTCACTGTTTTTTTTTTTTTTCTCTTAGTGTTTTTTAGCCTTGATTTTTAATAGATAACAGGGGATTATGGTTTGAGAGATGGAGGGTTATTTAAGAGCTGTCAGAGGAAAAAAATGCACTTTTGATATATTTGCTTTGTAGTTGGTTTTTCACTTCACTGAGAGGAGCAGCTGAAACCCAACCATTCTATATATTATATATATATATATAATAATTTTTAAAATATAAAAATATAATACATATATTATATATATATATATATAAAAAGATTTTTTAAATCTATATAATTATATATAAAATATTGGTCTGGAAATTTCCCTACCCACAGCAGGGATCTTTAAGGTCCCTTCCAACCATTCTGTGATTCCCTGATTTTTGTGGACAAGGACATTACTAAAAACTTCTTTAATATCATTCAATTTGTTGTGCAGGGCCAATATTAGAAGGTATTTTATCTATATCTACAGATATCTGCATACAGAGGCTTTCAAAATCAACTTTCAGTATATTTTGCTCATTTTGAAAGCTTGGTACACCCATAATAATGTCTCATTAATAATGTCTCATTAATAGTTCTGTTTCATTGTTTATTTAAAGAGAAAAAAAAACCCCTTTTTATCTTTAAATAAATAAATAAATTTATATATTTTTTTCTCTAAAGAGAAAAAAAAATTAAATTTTGAAGTAACGTGACCTTAAAATCTATTTTGATGCTTCTCAAGGAAGCTTCAAACCATCAGCAGCAAAAAGGGATCCAATCCAAGAAGGAAAAGACGAAGAAAAAAATAAGAGCTGTGGGTGAATCTGAAATACCGAAATTTAATTGAGAAGCCAGGGATAAAATGCAATTATTGGACTTCTGCAGATGCAAAATCTCATTTCGTGGAATCATGGAATGGTTTGGGTTGGGAGGGACCTCAAAGCCCAAAAAAAAAATGAGTATAAAAACCTATTTTTGATATGATTTTTTGATGTTATGACACACGCTCAGCACCCTCTTCCTGATGGCTCCTTTTTCCCTGAAAGGCTTTTTTATTTTTCTTTTCCAGCTAAAAGAAATGCACCAGGCTCACCTGCATACTTGTCAAACAGTTTTATTTGTCATTCACACTAATTATGATATTGAATTTACAGAGGAAACTGTGGTACAAAGAAAGAAAAAGAAAGAAAAAGAAAGAAAAAAACAAAGGAAGAAAAGTGTTCATTAGAACTACTGCAGCAGTCCAGCTGCTCTGGGTAGTTGTAATGAATTTTCCTGTGGTGCTGGACACAGCAAAAATTTACTCTGAGGTGGCATCTAGAAATTTCTGGGGAAAAAAAAAAAAAATCTATTCTCTTTTCCTATCTGGTTCCAAAAAATCAGCAGCCACCCCCTGCCCTCCCTTCCCAGGAAGAAAAATTCCTGGTAATTAACAACCCCTCCACAAAATAAAAAAAAATAAAATTCCCCAACCTGATGGTTTTTCCCCTTCATGAAAAGTTCAGCGTGAAAAAGAAAATGTTTTGTAAACAGAGCCAGAAAATGCTGAACAAATTCCCCTTTGGTGCCACTTTAATGGGGCTGTTTCCCCCCCTCAGCCTCACCACTTCACACTGAAATTTTGGTTTTAAAAAGGGCTGGAATTGTCCAACCCAAAAATACCACAAATAACCCACAGATTTTTTTTTTTAATTTATTTTTTTTTTTCTGCACGTTTGTTTCTCCCCTACCACAAAAAAAAAAACAAAAAAAAAAAAAGTGAAGGATGTTGGAGGATAAAGACCATGCTATAACTGTTTACAAAAGTGAATAAAATGTAGTTCCTCTTGAAGCCTAAAAAAAATAACTAAATTGGGAAAAGAAACAATTCTCACTACAGTATTTCAGCAAACACAAAGGTAAGTTCATTAAAAACACAGAGAAGAAAGAAAAAAAACAAAAAAAAAAAAAAAAAAAAAAAGAGAGAAAAATTGCAGAGTAATTACAAGCACTAAATATTTTTGCCTAGGAAGCTTTGGAAATTCTATTTACAGACATAAATACAAGTAACTCTGGGGATGCAACCCTTGAAGGAGAAAAATTCCTGGGACTGACCCAGAGAGGTGAATAAAAATTCCAAAGGGGAAAAAATGGTACAAGGCAGGAAAAACCAGGCAGAGTTTTGCTCTGAGGACAGAAAACTGATCCACTCCTCCCTGGATTTCCAACACACTCACCCAGGAGTGTTTTGAGCAGTAAAATTTGGGGATGTTTTGGCAAAAGGCTTTTTTTGGAGGAGAGGATTTTTCTCCTTCCTAAGCAAGAGAATTTGGCAGCGTTGTACAAATCAAACCCTTCACTCTCTGCGTCCTCTTCTCTCTGAATTTAAACTCTGAAATGGGTTTAAATGTTCTTGGAGAGGGAAATGTTTGTTCTCAGAGCCAGAAAAATTGACGTTAGGGATGTTTTGACGTGGACAAAGAGTTGTGAAAGGAGCACCCAAGTTGAGAGTAAGGACAGCCAGGAGCTGGATTTTGGATTTTGGGAGGGTGAGGTACCCAAAGCACTCTGCTGATGCAGCTCCAGAGCAGAAACACAAAAATTCTGTTTTTCTGACTCCATTCAGCTCCCAGGATGATAAAACGACATAAATATATACATATCATATCCATACAAAAATAAATAATTATACACTTTAATTTGGAGATGGGAGAAATGTTTTATCCAATTATTTTTTTCAGCCTGTTTAAGTGCTCTTAAAATACAAGAGGAAAGGTGTGAGGGCATTTTCACAGCTTTAGTGATGGCTACAAAACCAAATATTTGAGGAAACTGTGGTTTCTGATGAGTGAATAGACTGAAAGCCACAGTGATTAAACAGATTAATTGCCAGGGATAGATAATGAGCTTGGCTTTCCCTTTCCTCTGCAGTGCTGGACATACCCAGAGAGATTTGGCTCCAAAAATTTGGTTGCTGGCAATAAAAACATGGGAAACACTGGGAAAATCCAGTAAAGGGTCATTAAAGACACAGAGAAATGTGGTGGTGACCAGTTCTGGATTTCCTCATCCCATCCACACCAGGGAAAACCAAATTAAACCTCACCTTTAGGATGGGTGGAGACAAAGGAGAGGCACAGACATAAAAAATATTTGATTTAGGATCTGAGAGTTGCCAACTCCCTGTTCCTGTGAATCCCTGATTTTTTTTTAGCTTCCAGGGTGGGTGGGTTTCAATTCTGGGGGCTAAAAGGGCTGAAGAAGAAAAGAAAGGAGGTTGTGGAATCCTACAGGTCTGGGAATGTGGTGACCATGTTGACCTCACTTGGTGACCACACCAACCTCACCTTGGTGACCACATTGACCTCACCTTGGTGACCACACCAACCTCACCTTGGTGACCACACTGACCTCACCTTGGTGACCACACTGACCTCACCTTGGTGACCACACTGACCTCACCTTGGTGACCACATTGACCTCACCTTGGTGACCACACTGACCTCACCTTGGTGACCACATTGACCTCACCTTGGTGACCACACCGACCTCACCTTGGTGACCACACTGACCTCACCTTGGTGACCACACCAACCTCACCTTGGTGACCACACTGAGCTCACCTTGGTGACCACACTGACCTCACCTTGGTGACCACACCAACATCACCTTGGTGACCACACTGAGCTCACCTTGGTGACCACACCGACCTCACCTTGGTGACCACACCGACCTCACCTTGGTGACCACACTGAGCTCACCTTGGTGACCACACTGACCTCACCTTGGTGACCACACTGACCTCACCTTGGTGACCACATTGACCTCACTTGGTGACCACACTGACCTCACCTTGGTGACCACATTGACCTCACTTGGTGACCACACTGACCTCACTTGGTGACCACACTGACCTCACCTTGGTGACCACACCAACCTCACCTTGGTGACCACACTGAGCTCACCTTGGTGACCACACTGACCTCACCTTGGTGACCACATTGACCTCACCTTGGTGACCACACCGACCTCACCTTGGTGACCACACCAACCTCACCTTGGTGACCACACTGAGCTCACCTTGGTGACCACATTGACCTCACCTTGGTGACCACACCGACCTCACCTTGGTGACCACACGGAGCTCACCTTGGTGACCACACTGACCTCACCTTGGTGACCACACCAACCTCACCTTGGTGACCACACTGAGCTCACCTTGGTGACCACACTGACCTCACCTTGGTGACCACACTGACCTCACCTTGGTGACCACACTGAGCTCACCTTGGTGACCACACCAACCTCACCTTGGTGACCACACTGACCTCACCTTGGTGACCACACTGACCTCACCTTGGTGACCACACTGACCTCACCTTGGTGACCACATTGAGCTCACCTTGGTGACCACACCGACCTCACCTTGGTGACCACACTGACCTCACCTTGGTGACCACATTGACCTCACTTGGTGACCACACTGAGCTCACCTTGGTGACCACACCGACCTCACCTTGGTGACCACATTGACCTCACCTTGGTGACCACACCGACCTCACCTCTGCCACGGGGCTGAACTCATGGAATCATCAAATCATGGACTGATTTGGGCTGGGAGGGACCTTAAATCCCATCCAGTGGCTCCCTTGCCATGGCAGGGACACCTCCCACTGTCCCAGGCTGCTCCAAGTTCTGTCCAACCTGGCCTTGGGCATTTCCAGGGATAAAGAATCCACAATCTCTCTGGGCATCCTCTGCCAGGGCCCTCACAGGGATAAATTTATCCCAAATATCCCATCTAAACCTGCCCTCCTCCATCTTAATACCATCCCTCTTGTCCTACCACTCCAGGATTTTGTTAAAATTCCCTTTTTGGGGTCACCTGGCCCTTCCTGCTCCTCTCCCTGCTGCGTTTCCACTCCCAGCTCTGAGCACGTTGGTGGTCCAGTCACAAGGCAGATGTGAGAGCTGCAATCAATTATGGTTTTAATTGAGAGCTGTGATAAATCAGGGTTTGAATTGCTGCTGCTCAGTGATGGGGTTTGTTTTTTTTTAGGGTACTGAAGAGGTGAGAGTCCAACTCTGGAAATGCTACAACCAGGAGGGGTCTCTGTATTTCTGTATTCAGCAGTTTCAAAAAATATATTTCTGATAGGATCTGGATGTTTTCTGTCCTTTTTCAGAGCAAACCCTGGAAAATGATAAAGGCTATTCCATTAAATGAAAAGCACAAGGCCATGTGTTTTAACAGAAGCATTCTGGGCTTTTTTTTTTGCTGAGATCTCTTGAAACACTCCCTTATTTTCTGCACAAAAACGACCTCATTGACAATGGAAAATTCTTTGATTCTTCTCAATACCAAAGTGCTACTGCATCCAAATGAAACAAAGAAGCAAAATCATATATATATATATATATATATAAAGAGAAAACTTGAAAAACAAATGGTTTTAAATAAGTCCAGCTGTTTTGCTGCCTGCAGCCAAGGATCTTTTTAATTTTGAAACCCTTTTAACTTTTTTTTTTTTTCTTTTTAACATTTTTTTTTTCTTCAAAACATCAAACACTGATCTAAAGCCCTGCTTTCAAATACTCTCTCTCTCGAGTTGACCTGCAATTGTTTCTCTGCTTTGAGAGGTACATTAAATAACAATCAGCTCGTTTTGGGGGGGACGCACGCAACGTGTCAGCATCAGCAGTTTGGAGTTAAGGAGTAGTACAAGAGCTGCTTTCAGAGCGAACCCTCAATAAAATAGTGCCAAAAAAAAAAAAAACCACAACAAAACACGTTTACAGTGACATCTGATATGTTTGTGCTGGGACACAGATGGGCAGCAGTGAAAAAAAAAAAAAAAAAAAAAAAGCCTTGTAGATTTATTTACTGATTTATTTACTACAGGGCACAACATCAACTTTAAACATCCCTCCTCTTCTCCCAGGAGATGGGAATGGAAGGATTCTCCAGGCTCTGTTTTGTTTTTTTTTTTTTTTTTCTGGAGCTTTCCAGGTGAGATTGAGAGCCCCGTGCAGGATGGGACGTGGTGGATTTTGTGCTGCCCAGAAATCCTGGGAGAAAAATCTCACCCAGATCCCGTCAGGGCCAGGACTTCTCCCATTTCCATGGGAATCACAGAATGGGTTGGGTTGGAAGGGATCTTAAAGCTCATCCACTAAAAATTGCCACGGGCACCTTCCACTATCCCAGGGTGCTCCAACTTGGATTGGACACATCCAGGGGCAGCCACAGCAAATCTGGGAATTCTATTCTTCGCAAGGAATAATTCCTAATTCCCAAAATCCCATCCAATCCTGCCCTTTGGCAGTGGGAAGCTATTCCCCTGTGTCCTGTCCCTCCACAGGCAGGTATTTAATTAAAAAATATCAAATTTGCCTTAGGAAGTATCTACATCCTGATTCCTGATCCTGAGGGTCACCACTGGTGACAAAAAGTAGGAGGAGGAGGAGGGAGAGAGGTGACTCCAACCACTTGGAAAGGTCCAGAAATTCTCAGGGATTTTGGCGCCTTCCAGCAGGAATTGGGCACCTCAATGCCTCTGAGGATTTAAACTGAGTAAAATGAGAGTGAGATCATTGTAAACAATATTTTTAGGGAATTAGGAGGTCACTTTTGCCCATTTCCAGCCGTTTTTAATGTGAGAAATTTGACTTTTGGCTGCTTACCAAAAAAAGGTAATTGCTGATATCTTTTTTTTTTTTTTTAATATAGGCTTATTTAAATAATAATAGTATCAACAAATAAGAAAAGTCTAAATATCAAGCATAAATATCAATGAACTCATCAAAGAAATACAGTAGTTGAAAATGACCCAAGGCTGTAGCCGTTCTTTAAAAAAAAATAAAAAAAAAAAAAATCCAAGAGATAAAAAGTTAAATTAACTCATTGAAAAAAGGGGCTGATTCTTTCAGTTGACAAAGCAAGAAAGAAGCAAGCATGATTAAAACAACAAAAAAAAATAAAGCAAAAAATCTTTTTTTTTTTTCTTTGCAATTTATAAGGTGCCAAGAGAAATAAAACAAATTTAGATGCAAAGCAGGATGAGCTGCATCCTAAAAAAAAAAAAAAACAACACCAAAAAAACCAAACCGAAAAACACCAAAACAACAAAACCCAAAACAAACAAACAAACAAAAAAAAACAACCCAGTAATAAAATTTTCCGTATTCTTTGGAATATACAAACAAAACCAAGAAAAGAAAAGAGTGAAGTCCAACATATAAAATCCTCTCATTCACAGCATTGCTAAAACAGAAGCGTTCACAGTTTCCCTCTGGGAATCTTCCTATACTTCCTTACACTTAAAGACGTCCATAAGATGCAGTAAACTGACTAAGATTTATTTTTGGTTTCTTTTTTTTTTTTTTTGGGAGGGGAAATTTTTTTTTTTTTCCAGGTTTTAACTCTTAAAAATAGAAGTGAACCCAAACTCTCTTTTAGGGTTTGTGGAGACCTTCAAGGCTGGGCACGTTGGGAAGCCACAGGCCTTGGAATCAGGCTGGATAATGGAATCCATCCTGATGGTGACCACACCACCTCTCTGCCCCCAACCAACTGGGCCAATCCTCCTTTCCAGAAATTCCTTCTCTTTGCCAGGAATTCTTTACCAAAACCACTTGCCAAATCCAACCCTCTTGAGAAACTCCAACTCCGGAAAAGTTTCCTCCTGAAACTCCTGGATCAACGCGCGGCCCCACACGAAGGAAGTTTTCTGCGAATCCCTCCGTGAAAATGGGGAAAAAAAATCCCGTTAAGTCCTGACCCTTTTTTTTTTTTTCTTTTTTTTTTTTTTTTGAGCTGCTCTCCTCAATAAGGTCTCCACACGGCTTCCTCCAGCCTGGCCGTGCTGGCCATGTTGGTGGGCGAGTTGCTGTGGCTCCCTTCGGCCTCCACCACATCACTTTGACCAGGCAGGTTGGGGTTGAGCAGCGCCGAGCCCGTGGAGGCGTTGGTGCAGGGCGGGTGGATTCGGGGTGGAGAGCGATCCCCGCCAGAAATCATGGAAAACTGATAAGAGCCAGCAGAAGTGCCGTAATAAAGGTGATAAGAAGGCGATCCCGTCTGGAAAGGACCTCCCTGAGCCTGGGAGGAGCCGGGGTAAGGAGGAGGGAGGTAGGTGTGGTAGCGGGTGGCCGTGGACATGGCCGACATGCCGATGCCGATGCCGGAGCTGACCGGGGTCGGGGTGTAGGTGAAGGCTCCGGGGTAGTGCATGCGCGGGTCGGAGATGGACGGCAGCGCCGGGAAGGAGCGGTCGATGCCCACCCGGGGGTCGCTGAAGGCCGTCAGGTCCGACGCTCCTGGGAGATGGGGAAAGGGAGAAAAAAGGAGGAAAGGAGATGTTAATGAGGTTGGGGGGATGTGGGAGTTCATGAGAGTGAGGCAGACTTAGTTACAGAATCACAGAATGTGCAGGTTGGAAGAGACCTTCAAGATCATCGAGTCCAACCCAACCCCAACAGCTCAACTGGATCATGGCATCGAGTGCCACATCCAGTTTCCTTTTAAACACATCCAGGGATGGTGACTCCACCACCTCCCCGGGCAGACCATTCCAGTATTTAATCACTCTTTATGTGAAAAACTTCTTCCTGATATCCAACCTGTATTTCCCTTGACACACCTCCCACTGTCCCAGGCTGCTCCAACCCCAATGTCCAACCTGGGCTGGGACATTTCCTGGGATCCAGAGGCAGCCACAGCTCCCACTGTGCCCCTGTGAGGTGAGAGGAGCAGTTCTATGATAAAGAAGCTTTGCTCCCTGTGAGGTTTTTCCCTCTTTTTCCCAACCACTGGTTCTCCTAAACCCATTTTCCTGAGCATCCACCTGGCCTTGGGTGTCCTGACTGCCCTGGAGATGTTGGATTCTCCCTCCCTGCTCCCATGGGATCACAGAATCCCAGAATGTGTAGGTTGGAAGAGCCCTTCAAGATCATCGAGTCCAACCCAGCCCCAACACCTCAACTGGATCATGGCATCGAGTGCCACATCCAGTTTCCTTTTAAACACATCCAGGGATGGTGACTCCACCACCTCCCCGGGCAGACCATTCCAGTATTTAATCACTCTTTCTGTGAAAAACTTCTCCCTAATGTCCAACCTGTATTTCCCTTGGTGCAGCTCAAGGCTGTGTCCTCTCGTTCTGTCAGTGCTGCCTGGAGAGAGAGACCAACCCCACTGAGCACAGGCACCTTTCAGGGGGTTGTAGAGAGTGATGAGGTCACCTCAGAATCTCCTTTTCTCCAGGATAAACACCCCCAGCTCCCTCAGTCGTTCTTCTTATGACTTGTTTTCCAATCCCTTCACCAGCTTTGTTGCCTCCTCTGGACACGTTCAAGCATCTCAATGTCCTTCCTGAACTGAGGGGCCAGAGCTGGACACAGCACTCAATGTCCATCCTGAACTGAGACACCCAGAACTGGACACAGCACTCAATGTACATCCAGAGCTGGACACAGCACTCAATGTCCATCCTGAACTGGACACAGCACTCAATGTCCATCCTAAACTGGACACAGCACTCAATGTCCATCCTAAACTGAGGGGCCAGAACTGGACACAGCCCTCAATGTCCACCCTAAACTGGACACAGCACTCAATGTCCATCCTGAACTGGACACCCAGAACTGGACACAGCACTCACTTAGCACATCTAGTCTGGTGATTAGGATGCCGTGGCGAGGACAAACAGAACTTTGAGCTCATGAGAAGATGGGATTAAAAACCTGCTTATTGATTGAATCTTCTTCAATCAACCCCCTACGATGAAGATGTTGTAAAACGCGTGAGTTGTTTTGTATGATCTTTTAACCTAATTATTGTAGTAGAAATTATTAACCTTACTGAAATGGTATATAAGTTTTTTTGGAAAACCTGAGTAAAATCGAATTCTGATAATGGATTAGTCTTCCCATCTCTTCATCAATCGCTGATAGGGGAAGGAGCTCTGAGGGTGTTGAGGCCAAAGCTGTGAGCCCTCCCCACCTGTGCTGTGTCCAGGCTTTCCTTGGACACCTCCAGGGATGGGCACTCCAAAGCTCCCTGGGCAGCCCCTGCCAAGGCCTGAGCCCCCTTTCCATGGGGAAATTCCTGCTGCTGGCCAAGCTGAGCCTCCCCTGGCCCAGCCTGAGGCCGTTCCCTCTCCTCCTGTCCCTGTTCCCTGGGAGCAGAGCCCAACAGGGCTGTCCCCTCCTGGCAGGAGCTGAGGGAGCTGGGGGTGTTTATCCTGGAGAAAAGGAGACTCAAATATGACCTGATCACTCTCTACAACCCCCTGAAAGGTGCCTGTGCTCAGTGGGGTTGGTCTCTCTCCAGGCAGCACTGACAGAAGGAGAGGACACAGCCTCAGGCTGAGCCAAGGGAAATACAGGCTGGATATCAGGAAAAAGGTTTTCGTGGAATGAGTGATAAAATACTGGAATGGTTTGCCCAGGGAGGTGGTGCAGTCACCATCCCTGGATGTGTTTAAATAAAGACTGGATGTGGCACTCAGTGCTGTGGTTTAGTTGAGGTGTTGGGGTTGGGCTGGACTTGATCATCTTGAAAGTCTCTTCCAACCAATGATTCTGTGAGAGCTGTGCAGAGCCACAAGGTCCCCCTGAGCCTCCTTTTCTCCAGGCTCAGCCCCTTCCCAGCCCCTTCCCCAGCTCATCACAGAATCCCTGAGGTTGGAAAAGCCCTCCCAGAACATCCCAGCTGTGCCCACCTTGTCCCCCTGAGTGCCACCTCCAGGTGACACCTCCAGGGATGGGCACTCCAAAGCTCCCTGGGCAGCCCCTGCCAAGGCCTGAGCCCCCTTTCCATGGGGAAATTCCTGCTGCTGGCCAAGCTGAGCCTCCCCTGGCCCAGCCTCTCACTCTGAAATGTTCCACAGGAGAGTCAAATCCTGCTCTGCTCTGTGACATCCATGGAATTCCATCCAGCCCCATCCTCTCTTTCCCTGCCTGGATTAAACAAGAGGAGCAGATCCTCTTTAGGAAGGATCCTCGTCGTGACTCAGGTTAATGGAAGGTCTCATCCCCAGAGCTGGCAGCTCTGCCTGGTTAAGATAACAACAATAATAATTATGGAAAAAAAAAAAGAAGGACAACTTCTCCTGGCAGCCAAGGCGTGGAGTCTGCAGCAGAGGAGCCGTGTGCTGAAGGAAATATTCCTGAGGAGGAGCAGAGGGAAAACAAAGCCCTTGGCTCTCCCCGGATTCCAAGCTGGAGCAGACTGAGTCTGGGATTCTTGGAGCAGACACACTCCAGAGCCAAGCTCTGAAAGCTCATCAGCCCACCTTGATGAGCTGCTCTTAATTTCTTATTTTCTTCTGCTCTTTGCTTCCTTTAAGATTTGCCATCCTTTTTTTTTTTTTTTTTTTTTTTTTTTTTTTAAATTATTTTTTTTTCTGGAAAATTAATGGGAGCACATTTCATTCCCCTAAACCTCACTGCCTTTAGGTCTAACATGTGAAAACACAGGATGGAATGGAGCAGCAGGAGCCTGGGAGGAGCCAAGGTGATGGTGGCATCTGCCAGGTTTTTAATGTTGCTTCCACACCTCATTCCTGAGAAACTTCCCAAAACTGCCTGGGTACCTCATTAACCAGAGGAGGGTTCGTTCTGCCCTGGCAAAAAGCAGAGTAATGACATTTAACGTCAAGATGGTTCAAATATATCCCATATTGTTGTTTTTCTCTTGGAGACTTTAGTTGGGAGGGTCTAAAATCCTCCTCAATTTTGCTCTTTGTTCTGCCAAAGAGGAAATTTTTAGAGGCACCGAATGTGAGTGACAGAAAAAAATTTGTGACAGGTTTTCCCAGGAACGCTGAATGACATTTAATGTAAGGAATTAGAACAGGAGAGGAAGGATGTTGATGTGGGAACAAAACTTTTCTAAATTCCTTCAGAAGGTGTGGAGAAACTCTGCCAGCTCCAAGGAAAATCCCTGTGGCCATGGAGAAGGATCTGGGGGTCTTGATGGAAAACAAAGGGTCATCCTATTTTTTTTTTTATTATTTTTTTTACATTTTTGATTTCTAATTCTGTGTAGAATTAATAAAGAATTAATAAAGAAATAAAGAATGAGATTTTTTTACAGACTTTTTTTAAAAGGAAGAAATGGTTTGGGTTTTTTTTTTTCCATCTCTGAAAAGCTCCCTGTGTTTTCAGCCCTCTCCACAATGCAATTATCACCCAGACCTAACAAATAATTTAGATTTGGTGCGAGGCTTTCAAAGCAACCTCTACATGACAACAACAGAACAGGCTGGAGCACGTTCAAGAGGTTCCCTCTGATCTCAGAAGAAACCCTGAGCCTTCAAATGAGACCAAGATGTGGAGCTAAAGGAGGGAATTTTTATTTATTTTTTTTTTTTTTTTTTTTGCAAAAGCTCTATGCAAATCAGAATGATATGGCTCTCCCTCATTTATAGAAAATTCCTGCTGCACACACACATTGGTTCAAGATGTGCAGCTCAGGGACAGTAGAACTTGGTGGGATTGAGGTGACTTTCACTTGCATTTTTCTGGTGGTTTCTAAAGCTCTGCAGGGCGATTTAATGGACGCGGAAAATAAGAAAATCTAGTGCAACATTTAAAATGTCCAACCCCTGTCATCCTGCAGTCCATGTCCACCACAAACCTGCTCTGGGTTTAGAGGGAGGGAAGGAAAAAGAGCTGGAATATCTGTGCCATCCATTTCTTGGCAATTTTATAATTCCTCAACAATTTAATAGCTCCCCACACCTTCAAAGTGCTGCTTTTCTTGTTTTTTTTTTTTTTTTTTTTTTTTTTTTTCTCTTTTGGACAATGCTCTGTTGGGTTCCCAACCCCAGGAGCAACTTGGGATAGTGGAAAGTGGGGTGGGAATGAGATGAGCTTTAAGGTTCCTCCCACCTAAAATGAGTTTGGGATTCAGGCTGGACACCAGCAGGAATTTCCTCATGGAAAGGATGCTCAGGGCTTGGGAAGAGCTGCCCAGGGAGGTTTGGAGTGCCCATCCCTGGAGGTGTCCAAGGGACACCTGGAGGTGACACTCAGGGTGACAAGGTGGGGATGGGTCACAGCTTGGAGTCTGACCTTTGGGATCTTTCCCAACCTAATTAATTCTGTGATTGGTTAATCAACACGCAGCTCATTTATTAAAATTCTCTCTTTCTCTGCTCTTCCCATAAATCCCCCAAAACCTCGGAGCAGCCTTTGCCCAGAGAGCCCCTGAAGGGATGGGGTGGCACCTGGGCCCCAGTTTGTCACTTCCGTGTCCCTTTGTCATGGGGAGCCCAGGGTTGGGGACAGGGCCACCAGTTTGTCACTGGGGAAGTGTCCCTTTGTCATGGGGAGCCCAGGGTTGGGGACAGGGCCACCAGTTGGTCAGTGGGGAAATATCCCTTTGGTGTGGGGAGCCCAGGGGTGGAAACAGGGCCACCAATTTGTCACCAGGGAAGTGTCCTCTTGGTATGGGAGCAGCAGGAGTGGGGACAGGGCCACCAGTTTGTCACCAAGGCAGTGTCCCTTTGTCATGGGGAGCCCAAGGGTGGGGACAGGGCCACCAATTTGTGACCAGGGAAGGTCACTGTGGCTTGGGGACAGCAGGGGTGAGGACAGAGCCACCGATTTGTCACTGGGGAAGCATAACTTAGTCATGGAGAGCCCAGGGGTGGGGACAAGGCCATCAATTTGCCACTGGGGAAGTGACCCTAAGTGACCCAGGGGTGGGGACAGGGCCACCAATTTGTCACTGGGCAAGTGACCCTTTCCCTTGGGGACAGCAGGGGTGAGAACAAGACCATCAGTTTGTCACCAGGGCAGTGTCCCCTTGTCATGGGGAGCCCAGGGGTGGAAACAGGGCCACCAATTAAGAGTCCCTTTGGCTTGGGGACAGCAGAGTGGTGAGGACAGGGCCACCAATTTGTCACTGAGGGAGTGTCCCTTTGACTTGGGGAGCCCAGGAGTGGGGACAAGGGCCACCAGTTTGTGACCACGGAAGGTCCCCTTGACTTGGGGACAGCAGAGGTGGGGACAAGACCATCAATTTGCCACTGGGGAATTGACCCTAAGTGACCCAGAGGTGGGGACAGGGCCACCAGTTTGTGGCCAAGGAAGTGTCCCCTTTGCCTTGGGGAGCCCAGGAGTGGATACAGGGCCACCAATTAAGAGTCCCCTTGGCATGGGGACAGCAGGGATGAGGACAGAGCCACCAATTTGTCACCAGGGCAGTGTCCCCTTGTCATGGGGAGCCCAAGGGTGGGGACAAAGGCCACCAGTTTGTGGCCATGGAAGGTCCCCTTGCGTTGGGGACAGCAGAGGGGTGAGGACAAGGCCATTGATTTGCCACTGGGGAATTGACCCTAAGTGACCCAGGGGTGGGAACAAGGGCCACCAGTTGGTGACCACGGAAGGTCCCTTTGCCTTGGGGGCAGCAGGGGTGAGGACAGGGCCACCAATTTGTCACTGAGGGAGTGTCCCTTTGACTTGGGGAGCCCAAGGGTGGGGACAAAGACCACCAGTTTGTGGCCAAGGAAGGTCCCCTTGACTTGGGGGCAGCAGAGGTGGGGACAAGGCCATCAATTTGCCACTGGGGAAGTGTCCCTAAGTGACCCAGGCGTGGGGACATGGCCACCAGTTTGTGGCCAAGGAAGTGTCCCCTTTGCCTTGGGGAGCCCAGGAGTGGATACAGGGCCACCAATTAAGAGTCCCCTTGGCATGGGGACAGCAGGGATGAGGACAGAGCCACCAATTTGTCACCAGGGCAGTGTCCCCTTGTCATGGGGAGCCCAAGGGTGGGGACAAAGGCCACCAGTTTGTGGCCATGGAAGGTCCCCTTGACCTGGGGACAGCAGGGGTGGGGACAAGGCCATCAATTTACCACTGGGGAATTGACCCTAAGTGACCCAGGGATGGGGACAGGGCCACCAGTTTGTGGCCAAGGAAGGTCCCCTTGACTTGGGGAGCCCAGGGGTGGCGAGAGGCCACCAGAGGAGTGTCCCCGTGTCCCCGTGTCCTTACCCGAGAGGCGGCTGGAGAGCTCTGCTGTCAGGGAGCTCATGCCCCCAGCCCGGCCAGGTGAGATGGGCGTGGCCGGGTGCACGGTGGGCGTGGCGATGGAGCCCAGGTATTGATAGGACTGTTCATAGGACCAGGGCGGTGAGGGCTGCACCTGCCGGCTGTCTGCGGGCACAAACACACAAACACACACCGTGAGATCATCTGGAGGATAAAACCGGCCCAGACAGCCCGGGGATAAAAGGTTGGGATGGTCCTGTTGAGTGAATGTCAGTTCTGTAAAGCCCCCTGGGCAGGAGGGCTTCAAGTGAGTTCTTCTCTGTAATATTATTTGCCTTTTTTTTTTTTTTTTTTTTTTTTTTTTTTTTTTTTTTTTTTTTTTTTTTTTCTGCCTTGGGAGGCCTTTTTTTGTTGTTTCCCATTAATAGCAGGCAGGAAAAATTACACACCTAACTATACATAGAATCGCACACAGAATTGCACACAGAATTACACAGAGAACGACACAGAGAATTACACAGAGAATGACACAGAGAACTACACACAGAATTACACACAGTCACAATTAAAGAATTACAGAATCACACACAGAATTATATGCAGAATTAATTACACACAGAATCACACACACAATTACAGAACTACACACAGAATTACACACAGAACCATGCAGAACTACACACAGAATCACACAGTCACACAGAGAATCCCACTAAAATTACACACAGAATTACACACAGAATTACAGAATTACACACAGAATTAATTACACACAGAATTACACATAAAATTACACACAGAATCACGTACAGAATTACACACAGAACTACACACAGAATCACACACAATTACAGAATTACACATAAAATTACACAGAATCACATGCAGAATCACACACAGAATTACACACAGACTCACACAGAACTACACACAGAATTACACACAGAATTGCACAGAATTATAAACAGAATCACACAGAGAATTACACACAGAATCATACACAAAATCACACACAGAACTGCACACAGAATTACAGAATTACACACCGAATTACGCACAAAATTACAGAACTACACACAGAACTACACACATAATTACACATATAATTACACACAGAAATACACACAAAATTACACAGAGAACGACACACAGAATTACACACAATCATACACAGAACTACACACAGGACTACACACAGAATTAGACACAGAACTAAACACAGAATTACACACGGAATTAATTACACATAAAGTTACACACAGAATCACACACAGAATTACTCACAGAATTGCACTGGAATTACACACAGAACTACACACAGAATTATACAGAATTAGACACAGAATTACAGAATTACACACAGAACTAAACACAGAATCACACACAGAATCATACACAGAATCACACACAGAATTACACACAATTACGGAATCACAGACAGAATCACACATAAAATTACACACAGAATTACAGAATTACACACAGAATCATACACAGAAATACACACAGAATTACAGAACTACACACATAGAACTACACACAGAATCACACACAGAATCACACACAGAATCACACACAGAAATAGACACAAAATCACACACAGAATCACACACAGAATTGCAAAGAATTATACACAGAAATAGACACAAAATCACACACAGAATTGCACACAGAATTATACACAGAATCACACAGAGAATTACACACAGAACTACACACAGAACTACACACAATTACAGAATTACACACACAATTACACATATAATTACACACAAAATTACACACAAAATTACGCAGAGAACGACACACAGAATTACACATAAAATTACACACAGAAATACACACAGAATTACAGAACTACACACATAGAACTACACACAGAACTACACACAGAATTACACACAGAAATAGACACAAAATCACACACAGAATCACACACAGAATTGCACAGAATTATACACAGAAATAGACACAAAATCACACACAGAATTGCACACAGAATTAACTACACACAGAATCACACATAGAACTACACATAGAATTACACACAGAATTACACACAGAATTATACACAGAATCACACAGAGAATTACACACAGAACTACACACAATTACAGAATTACACACACAATTACACATATAATTACACACAAAATTACACAGAAAATTACGCAGAGAACGACACACAGAATTACACATAAAATTACACACAGAAATACACACAGAATTACAGAACTACACACATAGAACTACACACAGAACTACACACAGAATTACACACAGAATTATACACAGAATTACACACAGAATTGCACAGAATTATACACAGAATTACACACGGAATTACACACAGAACTACACACAGAACTACACTAGAATTACACACAGAACTACACTAGAATTACACAGTCACACACAGAATTACACAGAGAATTGCACACAGAACTACACACATAATTACACGCAAAATTACACACAGAATTACATGCAAAATTTCACAGAGAACGACACACAGAATTACACACAGAATTACAGAACTACACACAGAATTACACACAGAATTAATTACACACAGAATTACACATAAAATTACACATAATCACACACAATTATAAACAGTATCACACAATCACACACAGAATCACACACAGAACTGAACACAGAACTACACACAGAATTACACATAAAACTACACACAGAATCACACACAGAACTGAACACAGAACTGCACACAGAATTACACATAAAACTACACACAGAATCACACACAGAATTACAGAATCACACTAGAATCACACACAGAGTCACACACAGAATCACTCAGTTAAAAGACATCTCTAAGATCCTCAACCTTTAAGATCCAACCCATTCCCTAACACCAGAGTAAGAAGAGAGAAAAAACCAAATTAAAACTTCCAAGGAGAAAATTCCTCCTTAGTCTCTGGGGCTGTGTGTTCACAGATCTTTGAGCCAAAAAATCATCGTGCAGGACATCAAGGAAACCTCAGATTTTTTTCCCCATAATTTTTATTAAAATATTTTCTATTTTCTTCAGCTTTAAGAGCATCCTCCTGCAGCTCCTTTAAGATAATTGCCTTTATTGAAAAAAAAAAAACCCAAAAAACACAGATAAAACTGATACCAGCAAGGAAGGGAAACTTCCCAAGTCTGAGATGAGGACTTTGATCTCCCATCAGAAAACCCATCTGGAAAATATTCTTTTGTTGTTCTTTAAGGAGATGAGTTTTACATTTTGTTTGTCCCATCTGTTTACAAGGCAGGATTTATATATATATATTAAAAAAAAAAAAAACAACAAAAACAACCCTCCAGCTTTTCACTGGTGAAGTTGCAGATTGAAGTTGGATTTTTTTCTGCTGAGTAACAAGTTCAAATTCAGATATTATTAATATTTAATTAATTTATTTTTTTTTCTCGGGCAGCCTTCCTTCCAAATGAAATCAGTTGACTCATGTTGGTAAAAAAGCAACATTCAAATGCATTAAAATGGGCTTCAGGAGGAGCAAAAAGAGCACAAAACCTGTTGTATTCTGAATTACAGCATCGTCATAAATCGTTAATTTATGGTCAGAGCTTGTTAAAGGTCACAGGGAGGGACAGGAGGGAATTCAATCTCCAGGGGTGGCACCAAAATAAACACCCCAAAGCATCCCCAGAGGGAGCCTGGGCTGGGCTGACCCAGTTTTGGGTCTGAAATGGGGTGAAGTCACACATTGCTCCCTGATTTCAGCGGGAATTCCATGGATTTGGGGAGTGCAGGAATCCCAGGACTGGAATTCCAACACGGAATCCCAACCCAGGTCCCTCTGGCACCTCCTTTTCAAGGGCTCTGCTCAGCTGCATCCCTGAATCTCAGAATTCCAAAATCCCGGAATTTCAGAATCCCTGAATCTCAGAATCCTGGAGTCCCAGAATTCCAAAATCCTGGAATGCTAGAATCCCAGTATCCTGGAATGTCAGAATCCCTGAATTCCAGAATTCCAAAATCCTGGAATCTTAGAATCCCAGTATCCTGGAATCTCAGAATTCCTGGAATCCCAGAACCACAGAATCTCAAAATTCCTGGAATCCCAGGATCCCAGAATTCCAAAATCCTGGAATTTCAGATTCCCAGAATTCCAAAATCCTAGAATCCCAGTATCCTGGAATCTCAGAATTCCTAGAATTCCAGAATCTTGGAATCCCAGAATGTCAGAATCCCAGTATCCTGGAATGTCAGAATTCAAGAATCCTGGAATTTCAGAATCCCTGAATTCCAGAATTCCAAAATCTCGGAATCCTAGAATCCCAGTATCCTGGAATCTCAGAATTCCTAGAATTCCAGAATCTTGGAATCCCAGAATGTCAGAATCCCAGAATCCTGGAATGTCAGAATTCAAGAATCCTGGAATTTCAGAATCCCTGAATTCCAGAATTCCAAAATCCTGGAATCTTAGAATCCCAGTATCCTGGAATCTCAGAATTCCTGGAATCCCAGAACCACAGAATCTCAGAATTCCTGAAATCCCAGGATGCCAGAATTCCAGAATCCTGGAATTTCAGATTCCCAGAATTCCAAAATCTCAGAATTCCTAGAATCCCAGTATCCTGGAATCTCAGAATTCCTAGAATTCCAAAATCTTGAAATCCCAGTATTCCTGAATCCCAGAATCCTGGAATTCCAGAATCCCAGAATGTCAGAATCCCAAAATCCCGGAATCCCAGTATACTGGAATCCCAGAATTCCAGCATTTTGGAATTCCAAAATCTCAAATCCTGGAATCCCAGAATCCCTGAATACCCGAATTCCAGAATCTTGGAATTTCAGAACCCCAGAATCTTAGAATCCCTGAATCCCAGAATTCCAGAACTCCAGAATTCCAGAATTCCAGAATCCCATGGACACCACTAAGAAGATCCATGAAAAGATGGAGGAAGCAAGATCTTATCCCAGCTTTACCAAACACTGAGAGTGGATTTCAATCTGGTTCCTTTCTTTGAAGTGCTACAAAAATGAGCACCTTGGGGTGGGTGAGGGACCCCAGGGGGTCACCAGTGTCACCTCTGGGTCACCCAGAGCTCAGGGATTGTGGAGATTCTGGGATTTCCCCAGGGAGAGACCCCAGAGCCTCTCTGGACAATCTGCTCAGGGCTGGGCAGGATTTCAGGGGAATTGCTGGGCTCAGGCCCTGCCCGGGGCTCTGGGGCCAGTGCTGGGCCTGGGGCAGAGCCTGGGGCTGCTCTGCCCTCCCTGACACAGGGACAGACATGGGGACACGGGGACAGACATGGGGACACGGGGACAGACATGGGGACACAGGGACAGACATGGGGACAGACATGGGGACAGACATGGGGACACGGGGACAGACATGGGGACGGACACGGGGACAGACATGGGGACACGGGGACAGACATGGGGACACAGGGACAGACATGGGGACAGACATGGGGACACAGGGACAGACATGGGGACACAGGGACAGACATGGGGACAGACATGGGGACACAGGGACAGACATGGGGACACAGGGACAGACACGGGGACAGACATGGGGACAGACATGGGGACAGACATGGGGACACAGGGACAGACACGGGGACACGGGGACAGACATGGGGACAGACATGGGGACACAGGGACAGACACGGGGACACAGGGACAGACATGGGGACAGACATGGGGACACAGGGACAGACATTGGGACAGACATTGGGACACCAGGGGCACCCAAAGACACCCAGGGACAGACAGGGACACACACAGACACCCAGAGATATCCAGGGACACCCAGGGACACTCAGAAACACCCCAGAGACACCTGAAGACACCCAGAGACATCCTGGGACACCCAGAGACAGACATGGGGAGACACAGGGACAGACATGGGGACACCCAGGGGACACCCAGGGACACCCAGGGGACACTGATGTCCCTCTCCCTGGGGCTCCTCTCCAGGCTGAGCAGCCCCAGCTCCCTCAGCCTTTCCTGGGCACGGAGATGCTCCAGGCCCTTCCTCAGCTCCAGGAGCTCCTGTCCCTGCTGGGCTCAGGATCCAGGGCTGGACACAGCACCCAGAGGTGTCCCCAGGGCTGGACACAGCACCCAGAGGTGTCCCCAGGGCAGACACAGCACCCAGAGGTGTCCCCAGGGCTGGACACAGCACCCAGGGGTGTCCCCAGGACTGGACACAGCACCCAGAGGTGTCCCCAGGGCTGGGCACAGCACCCAGAGGTGTCCCCAGGGCTGGACACAGCACCCAGAGGTGTCCCCAGGGCTGGGCACAGCACCCAGAGGTGTCCCCAGGGCTGGACACAGCACCCAGAGGTGTCCCCAGGGCTGGACACAGCACCCAGGGGTGTCCCCAGGACTGGACACAGCACCCAGAGGTGTCCCCAGGGCTGGGCACAGCACCCAGAGGTGTCCCCAGGGCTGGACACAGCACCCAGAGGTGTCCCCAGGGCTGGACACAGCACCCAGAGGTGTCCCCAGGGCAGACACAGCACCCAGAGGTGTCCCCAGGGCTGGGCCCAGCACCCAGAGGTGTCCCCAGGGCTGGGCCCAGCACCCAGAGGTGTCCCCAGGGCTGGGCCCAGCACCCAGAGGTGTCCCCAGGGCTGGGCCCAGCACCCAGAGGTGTCCCCAGGGCTGGGCACAGGGGCAGGATCCCTCCCTGACCCCAAAAGAAAAAACCTCAGTGCACAAAGCAGCATCTTGACAAAAAATCAAATAACAAAGCGAAATCTCTGTAGGGACAATCCACAAAAATCCTGGAAGTGCCTGACCTGCCTCACCCATTTCCTGTTATCTTGACCTCTGGGGTCCCTAAAGCAGAGCCAGCAGCCCCAGAAACCTCCTTTATTAATCTCCTCATCCCATTAAGTCTGTCTTTAAGTGAACAAATCAATTTTCTGTCTTTCTACCTGCACTCCCAATCCTTGAATTTGCTCTTAAAGATTTCCCCTTTTTTTTTTTTTTTTTTTTTTTTTTTTTTTTTTTTTTTTTTTTTGCCATCAGACTGGTTAAGGAGCTTCACTCCACTGAGGGATGTTAATATGGTGAATTATAGATGTGCACACATGAAAGCAGGTTGTGCTGATAAACCCCAAGCAGCAGGTTTTTAATAACAAGCGGAGAAAAAAATATCCCTGGAATTGCAATTTTTATGGCCCAGTTTCAGAACCAGCTCCCAGTAAAAATCAAAGTTTGCATTTCCAGCTGCCTGGATCAAGGGCCTCAAATAATATTTTCTTTTGGGGATATCTGCTTTCCTTCAGTTTTCAGGTTTCCCTGAAAATTAAACCGCAATGGGTTGGAATTGAACACATTAAAAAAAAAAAAAAGAAAAAAAGCAACAAAGTCTTTCCTGCTTCCAAAATAAAGAAGGCTCAGGTAGCTTGGCATGAAAAATCAAAGTAGCTGGAGTTAATCTGGTGAAAATCTGATGCAAATAAACAGGAATTACTTCCCAACTTGGAATATCTGTGGAGAGATTTCCAGGGAAGGCTCCTTCAACATGGGGAAATAACCTCAAGTTTTGAATCCACACAGTTTTTAATCCAAACAAGATCCCCCAAACCCTTAAAAACCAGCTCAAAACAGCAAAGTCGGTGCTCAAATCCTCCCAGCAGCGATTACTTCCCATTTCTACCTTTTTTTTACGGTGTGAGAAAAAGCATTTCCAACATGACAACAGTTACTAATTGCGCCCAAGGCCTGCAGGGCCAGAATTATGGTGCAATAATTCACACCTCCCCTGCAGCCGGGAGCTCTCCCCGTCCCCTTCCACCCCATTAAACGCCGCCTATTGAACCGTCTATTCGTGCCCCGTCTTGTTTTTATTGCCCCGAAAATCGTTCTCCGGCAGCTGTAATTAACAGCTGTAATTAACAGCTGTAAATTAACCTTTGTAGATGTTGTGCAAACCTTGAACTTTTTCACCAAACGCGCTTTTGTGGGGAGGGAAGGAAGGAGGGATGGGGAGTAAAAAAAAAAGCTACAGAAAACGGGTCCTCCCCTCCCCCCTTCGCGGGGTTTCCAGCTGTTTTTCCAGCAGTTTTTCCAGATGTTTTGCCAGATGTTCGCTGGCCCAGCTGTGCCCGCGGGAATGAGGCAGTTGCGCGGTGTGGCCGCTGGGTGGCGCCAAAGCTCCGGGCAGCGGCCAAAACCCGCCTGGACCCTCCTGAACCCCCAAAAAATATCCCTGGACACCCTAAAGACCCCTGAATCTCCCCAAAACTACCCTTAAACCGCCCAAAACATCCCTTGAATCCCCCCAAAACACCTCTGAACCCTCTTAAAACACCCCTGAACCCCTCTAAACACCCCTAAATCTCCTCCAAAACACCCCTGAAACACCCAAAACACCACTGAAACACCCCTGGACCCTCCTGAACCCTCCAAACACCCCTGAACCGCCTTAAAACACCACCCAAAAAACATTGGACCCTCCTGAACCCCCTAAAACACCCCTGAACCGCCCCAAAACACTCCTAAACACTCCTGAACCCCCCAAAAACGCCTTAACTCCCTTAAAACACCCCTGAACCGCCCCAAAACACCCCTAAACACTCCTGAAGCCCCTCAAAACACCCCTGAAACACTTCTGAACCCCCTAAAACATCCATGAACCCCCCAAAACACCCCTGAATCGCCCCAAAACACCCCTGAACCTCCTTAAAATACCCCTGAACCCCTCCAAACATCCTTTGACCCTCCTGAGCCCCCCAAAACACCCCTAAAACACTCCCAGACCCTCCTTAACCCCCCCAAAATACTCCTGAACTCCTCAAAACACCCCTGAACTCCTCAAACACCCCTGAACCCCCCCAAAAACCCCGAGCTGCGCCTTCCAAGAGCCCTCACAGTGCTCTGGGAACGGCTTCTGCTTCTTCCCGACCGGGAATTGCCTAAAAAATGCATCCCTGGGGCTGAGGGGTGTCCAAGAGAGGGATGCACAAGAGGGGATGTGGGATGATGGGAATATCCTGAGTGGGAATAAACCCACAGGGATGATCCAGTCCCTGCCCAGAGCCCCAACAATCCCCCCTGGGCATCCCTGGCAGGGCTGTCCAAAGGCTCCTGGAGCTCTGGGGCTGTGCCCATTCCCTGGGGAGCCTGGGCAGTGCCTGAACCCTCTGGGGGAAGAGCCTTGCCCTAAAATCCCCCCTCAATCCCTCCTGGAACAGCTCCAGCCTCTCCCTGGGTGCTGTTCCTGTGCCAGGAGCAGAGATCAGAGTTTGTCCCTCACCCCTGAGGAGCTACAATCCCAGTGAGTCCCTTTCCTTTCCTTTCCTTTCCTTTCCTTTCCTTTCCTTTCCTTTCCTTTCCTTTCCTTTCCTTTCCTTTCCTTTCCTTTCCTTTCCTTTCCTTTCCTTTCCTTTCCTTTCCTTTCCTTTCCTTTCCTTTCCTTTCCTTTCCTTTCCTTTCTTTCTTTCCTTTCCTTTCCTTTCCTTTCCTTTCCTTTCCTTTCCTTTCCTTTTCCTTTCCTTTCCTTTCCTTTCCTTTCCTTTCCTTTTCCTTTCCTTTTCCTTTCTTTCCTTTCCTTTCCTTTCCTTTCCTTTCCTTCCTTTCCTTTCCTTTCCTTTCCTTTCCTTTCCAATATATATATTGGATATATAATTGTATTACAATATATACAATACTATATATTGTATATATAATATATATATACATATATATACACATACAATATAAACTATACATAGTATAGTATATACTATATATAGTATAGTATATAGTATATAGTATAGTATATACTATATATAGTATATATTGTATATATAGTATATATATTATACATATGCATATAATACATATATAAAATATATATACATACAATATATATAGTATATATTGTATATTTTTTATATATATACACACAATATGTATATATTGTATATATACCTCTTGTCCTTGATATCAAGGCCTATGTCAATTTAAACATTTTAAGGGAAAATAAATGCATTTAAATCACTAAATAGGTACACTGAGAAAAAAAATCACAATTAAATTACTGTATTAAAACTGTGCAATAAAAGCAAGAAAAAAAAACTGGCAGGGGG